>NC_058520.1:240391685-240696282 GCF_904849725.1 Hordeum vulgare subsp. vulgare | reverse complement strand
TCACAAGCTGCATGGTGGCGTTGACTGTTGGAAATACGCCCTAGAGGCAATAATAAAATGGTTATTATCATATTTCCTTGTTCATGATAATCATCTATTGTTCATGCTATAACTGTATTAACAGGAAACAGTAATACATGTGTGAATAAATAGATCACAATGTGTCCCTAGCAAACCTCTAGTTGGCTAGCTCGTTAGTCAATAGATTATCATGGTTTCCTGATCATGGGCATTAGATGTCATTGATAATGGGATCACATCATTGGGAGAATGATGGGATGGACAAGACCCAATCCTAAGCATAGCACTAGATCGTATTGTTCGTATACTAAAGCTTTTATAATGTCAAGTGTCTTTTCCTTCGACCGTGAGATTGTGCAACTCCCGGACACCGTAGGAGTGCTTTGGGTGTATCAAACGTCACAACGTAACTGGGTGACTATAAAGGTGCACTACGGGTATCTCCGAAAGTGTCTGTTGGGTTGGTACGAATCGAGATCCGGATTTGTCACTCCGTGTGACGGAGAGGTATCTCTGGGCCCACTCGGTAGAACATCATCATGAGCTCAATGTGACTAAGGAGTTAGTCACACGATGACGTGCTACGGAACGAGTAACGAGACTTACCGGTAACGAGATTGAACAAGGTATAGGTATACCGACGATCGAATCTCGGGCAAGTTCTATACCGACACACAAAGGGAATTGTATACAGGATTGATTGAATCCTTGACATCGTGGTTCATCCGATGAGATCATCGTTGAGAAAGTGGGAGCCACCATGGGTATCCAGACCGCCCTGATGGTTATTGACCGGAGAGGTGTCTCGGTCATGTCTGCCTGTCTCCCGAACCCGTAGGGTCTACACACTAAAGGTTCGATGACGCTAGAGTTACAGGGAATTCTTATATGAGGTTATCGAAAGTTGTTCGGAGTCCCGGATGAGATCCCGGACGTCACCAGGAGCTCCGGAATGGTCCGGAGGTAAAGATTGATATATAGGACGGATGGTTTCGGGAGTCCACCGAAGGGGGGCAACGACCCCGGGAGGCTAGATGGGCCAAGTGGGGAAGGGAACCAGCCCCTAGGTGGGCTGGTGCCCCCCCCCCCACTCAGCCCATGGCGCAGGAAGAGGGGAGAGGGGGGGGGGAACCCTAGCGCAGGTGGGCCTAAGGCCCAGTAGAGGGTGCGCCACCCCTCCTCCCTGCCCTGGCCGCCGCCCCCTCTCCCATCTGGGGCTGCCGCATCCCTTGGGGGTGGGAACCCTAAGGGCTGCGCCCCCTCCCTCTCCCCCTATATATAGTTGAGGTCTCGGGACTGTTTTACACACGGTTTTCTCTCTCTCTCGGTGCAGCCCTGCCCTTCTTCCTCCTCCTCTCTGCCGGTGCTTGGCGAAGCCCTGTCGGGAGACCTCGTCTCTCCATCGAAACCACGCCATCGTGCTGCTGGAGTTCTTCCCCAACCTCTCCCTCCTCCTTGCTGGATCAAGGTGCGGGAGACGTCACCGGGTTGCACGTGTGTTGAACCCGGAGGTGCCGTAGTTCGGCACTAGATCGGAATCACACCGCGATCTGAATCGCCGCGAGTACGACTCCATCAACCGCGTTCTAGTAACGCTTCCGCTTAGCGATCTTCAAAGGTATGAAGATGCACTCACCCCTCTGTCGTTGCTGGTCTCTCCATAGGAAGATCTGAATATGCGTAGGAAAAAATTGAATTTATGCTACGTTACCCAACAGTGGCATCCGAGCCAGGTTTTCTATGCGTAGATTCTATGCACGAGTAGAACACAAAAGGTTGTGGGCGATGATTTGTCAATTGCTTGCCGCTACTAGTCTTATTCTTTTCCGGCGGTATTGTGGGATGAAGCGGCCCGGACCGACCTTACACGTACGCTTACGTGAGACTGGTTCCACCGACAGACATGCACACCGTGCATAAAGGTGGCTAGCGGGTGTCTGTCTCTCCTATACTAGTCGGATTGGATTTGATGAAAAGGGTCCTTATGAAGGGTAAATAGCTTTGGCATATCATCGTTGTGGCTGTCACATAGGTAAGAAAGCGTTCTTTCTAGAAACCCAAATCATCCACGTAAAACTTGCAACAACAATTAGAGGACGTCTAACTTGTTTTTGCAGGGTTTGACATGTGATGTGCTATGGCCAAAGTTGTGGTGTTGCATGTATGATGTATGAGATGATCATGTTATTGTAATAGGTTTCACGACTTGCATGTCGATGAGTATGATAACCGGTAGGAGCCATAGGAGTTGTCTTAATTTAATGTATGAGATGCAACGCCATGTGCTTACTACTTTTACTTCATTGCTAACGGTTAGCTATAGTAGTAGTGATAGTAGTAGTTGGCGTGACGACTTCACGGAGACACGATGATGGAGATCATGATGATGGAGATCATGGTGTCACGTCGGTGACGATGATGATCATTCGATGCCTGAAGATGGAGATCGAAAGAGCAAAGATGATAATAGCCATATCATGCCACTGTATCATTGCATTGTGATGTTTATCATGTTTTTCATCTTATTGCTTACAACTAAGGTAGCATAATAAGATGATCCCTCTTAAAATTTTGAGAACGTATTCCCCTAAGTGTGCACCGTTGCGAAGGATCGTTGTCTCGAAGCACCACATGATGATCGGGTGTGATAGATTCGAACGTTCGCATACAACGGGTGTAAGCCAGATTTACACACGCGAAACACCTAGGTTGACTCGACGACCTTAGCATGTACAGACATGACCTTGAATACAAGAGACCGAAAGGTCGAACATGAGTCGTATGGTTGAATACGATCAACATGAAGTTGCTCACCATGGTGACTAGTCCATCTCACGTGATGATCGGACACGGGTTATTCAACATGGATCATGTAACACTTAGATGACTAGAGGGATGTCGATTTAAGTGGGAGTTCATACTTAATTTGATTAAATGAACTTAATTGTCAGGAACTTAGTCTAAAAGTTGTCTTTATAAATATTGTAGATGGCCAACGTCAACCTCAATTTCAACGCATTCCTAGAGAAAAACAAGTTGAAATATGATGGTAGCAACTATGCGGACTGGGTTCACAACTTGAAGTTGATCCTCGAAGCAGCTAAAAAGGCTTATGTCCTTGATGCGCTGCTAGGTGACCCTCCCACTCACGCAGCAGCCCAGGACATTCTGAACGTCTGGCAAACGTGGAGTGATGACTACTCTCTGGTTAGGTGTGGCATGTTATACAGTTTAGAAACGGGGCTCCAAAGGCGTTTTGAGCAACACGATGCATATGAGATGTTCCAAGAGCTGAAGCTAGTTTTTCAAGCTCATGCCCGTGTCGAGAGATATGAAGTCTCCGGGAAGTTCTTTAGCTGTAAGATGGAGGAGAACAGTTCTGTCAGTGAGCACATACTCAAAATGTCTGGGTTACACGGTCGTCTGACTTCACTTGGAGTCGAACTTCCGAATGATGCTATAATTGACAGAATCCTCCAGTCTCTCCCACCAAGCTACAAAGGCTTTGTGCTTAACTACAACATGCAAGGGATGGAGAAGACCATTCCCGAGTTGTACTCGATGCTCAAGTCTGCAGAAGTAGAAATCAAGAAAGAGCATCAAGTGTTGATGGTCAACAAGACCACAAGTTTCAAGAAGGCCAAGGGTAAGAAGAACTTCAAGAAAGACGGCAAAGCTGTTGCCGCGCCCGGTAAGCCAGATGCCGGGAAGAAGAAAAAGAATGGACCCAAGCCTGAGACTAGGTGCTTCTATTGCAAGGGAAAAGGTCACTGGAATCAGAACTGCCCCAAATACTTAGCGGACAAGAAGGTCGGCAACGTTAAAGGTATATGTGATATACATGTTATTGATGTGTACCTTACCAGCGCTCGTAGTAGCTCCTGGGTATTTGATACCGGTGATGTTGCTCATATTTGCAACTCAAAGCAGGAACTATGGAATAAGCGGAGGCTGGCAAAGGATGAGGTGACGATGCGCGTCGGGAATGGCTCCAAGGTCGATGTGATCGCCGTCGGCACGTTACCTCTACATCTACCATCAGGATTAGTTTTAAACCTTAATAATTGTTATTTTGTACCAACTTTAAGCATGAACATTGTATCAGGGTCTTGCTTAATGCGAGACGTCTACTCATTTAAGTCAGAGAATAATGGTTGTTCTATTTATATGAGTGATATGTTTTATGGTCATGCTCCGCTGGTGAATGGTTTATTCTTGATGAGTCTCGATCGTGATGTTACGCATATTCATAGTGTGAGTACCAAAAGATGTAAAGTTGATAATGATAGTCCCATATACTTATGGCACTGCCGCCTTGGTCATATCGGCGTTAAGCGCATGAAGAAGCTCATACTGATGGACTATTAGAGTCTCTTGATTTTGAATCATTTGACACATGCGAACCATGCCTCATGGGCAAGATGACTAAGACTCCATTCTCAGGAATAATGGAGAGAGAAACCAACTTATTGGAAATAATACATACTGATGTGTGTGGTCCAATGAACGTTGAAGCTCGCGGTGGCTATCGTTATGTTCTCACTCTCACCGATGATTTGAGTAGGTATGGGTATATCTACTTGATGAAGCACAAATCTGAGACATTTGAAAAGTTCAGTGAATTTCAGAGTGAGGTCGAGAATCAACGTGACAGAAAAATTAAGTGTCTACGATCTGATCGTGGAGGAGAATATTTGAGTCATGAGTTTGGCACACACCTAAGGAAGTGTGGAATCGTTTCACAACTGACGCGGCCTGGCACACCGCAACGCAACGGAGTGTCTGAACGTCGTAATCGCACTTTATTAGATATGGTACGATCTATGATGTCTCTTACCGACTTACCGCTATCATTTTGGGGATACGCATTAGAAACTGCAGCATTCAATTTAAATAGGGCACCGCCTAAATCCGTTGAGACAACACCGTATGAACTATGGTTTGGCAAGAACCCTAAGTTGTCGTTTCTTAAAGTTTGGGGCTGCGATGCTTATGTGAAGAAACTTCAACCAGAAAAGCTCGAACCCAAAGAGGAGAAATGCGTATTCATAGGATACCCTAAGGAAACTATTGGGTATACCTTCTATCTTAGATCCGAAGGTAAAACCTTTGTTGCCAATAATGGATCCTTTCTAGAGAAAGAGTTTCTCTCGAAAGAAGTAAGTGGGAGGAAGGTAGAACTTGATGAGGTAATTACACCCCCTCTCGAACAGGATAGTAGCGCAGCGCGGGAAGTTTTTCTTGTGGCGCCTACACCAACTTAAGAGGAAGTTAATGATAATGATCATGAAGCTTCGGATCAAGTTACTACTGAACCGCGAAGGTTCACGAGGGCACGCTCCGCACCAGAGTGGTACGGCAACCCTGTGATGGAAATCATGTTGTTAGACAACGATGAACCTTCGAACTATGAAGAAGCGATGGCGGGCCCGGATTCCAACAAATGGCTTGAAGCTATGAAATCCGAGATAGGATCCATGTATGAGAACAAAGGATGGACTTTGGTGGACTTGCCTGATGACCGGCGAGCCATGGAAAATAAATGGATCTTCAAGAAGAAGACTGATGCAAACGGTAATGTAACCGTTTATAAAGCTCGACTTGTCGCAAAGGGTTTTCGACAAATTCAAGGAGTTGACTACGAAGAGACTTTCTCTCCCGTAGCGAAGCTGAAATCAGTCCGAATCATGTTAGCAATTGCCTCCTTTTATGATTATGAAATTTGGCAAATGGACGTAAAAACAGCGTTCCTTAACGGGAACCTGAAGGAAGAGTTGTATATGATGCAACCAGAAGGTTTTATCGACCCTAAGGGTGCTAACAAAGTGTGCAAGCTCCAGCGCTCCATCTATGGGCTGGTGCAAGCATCTCGGAGTTGGAACATTCGCTTTAATGAGGTGATTAGAGCGTTTGAGTTCATACAGGTTTACGGAGAAGCCTGTCTGTACAAGAAAGTGAGTGGGAGCTCTGTAGCTTTCCTCATACTGTATGTGGATGACATATTATTGATGGGGAACAATTTAGAGATGTTGGAAAGTATAAAGGCCTATTTGAACAAGAGTTTTTCAATGAAGGACCTTGGAGAAGTTGCATACATATTAGGCATCAAGATCTATAGAGATAGATCGAGACGCCTCAGGTCTTTCGCAAAGTACATACCTTGACAAGATATTGAAGAAGTTCAATATGGAAAACTCAAAGAAAGGGTTCTTGCTAGTTTTGCAAGGTATGAGATTGAGTAAGACTCAGTCACCAACCACGGCAGCAGATAGAGAGAAGATGAGTTATGTCCCCTATGCTTCAGCCGTAGGCTCTCTAATATATGCCATACTGTGTACCAGACCTGATATAAACCTTGCCATAAGTTTGGTAGGGAGCTACCAAAGTGATCCCGGTATGGAACACTGGACAGCGGTCAAGAATATCCTTAAGTACCTGAAAAGGACTAAGGAAATGTTTCGCGTTTATGGAGGTGACGAAGAGCTCGTCTTAAAGGGTTACGTCAAAGCTAGCTTCGACACAGATCCGGATGACTTGAAGTCACAGACCGGATACGTATATGTTTTGAATGGTGGGGCAGTGAGCTGGTGCAACAGCAAGCAAGAAGTCGTTGCATCATCTACATGTGAAGCGGAGTACATAGCTGCTTCAGAAGCGGCTCATGAAGGAATTTGGCTGAAGGTGATCATCACCGACCTTGGAGTGGTTCCAAGCGCGTCGGGTCCAATGACACTCTTCTGTGATAACACTGGGGCCATTGCCATAGCCAAGGAGCCCAGGTTTCACCGAAAGACGAAGCACATCAAACGCCACTACAACTCCATCCAGGACCATGTCCAGAGTGGAGTGATAGATATTTGTAAAGTACACACGGATCTGAATGTAGCAAACCCGTTGACTAAACCTCTTGCACGAGCAAAACGTGATCAACACCATAATGCTATGGGTGTTCGATACATCACAATGTAACTAGATTATTGACTCTAGTGCAAGTGGGAGACTGTTGGAAATATGCCCTAGAGGCAATAATAAAATGGTTATTATCATATTTCCTTGTTCATGATAATCGTCTATTGTTCATGCTATAATTGTATTAACAGGAAACAGTAATACATGTGTGAATAAATAGATCACAATGTGTCCCTAGCAAGCCTCTATTTGGCTAGCTCGTTAGTCAATAGATGATCATGATTCCTGATCATGGGCATTAGATGTCATTGATAACGGGATCACATCATTGGGCGAGTGATGTGATGGACAAGACCCAATCCTAAGCATAGCACTAGATCGTATTGTTCATATGCTAAAGCTTTTCTGATGTCAAGTGTCATTTCATTCGACCGTGAGATTGTGCAACTCTCGGATATCGTAGGAGTGCTTTGGGTGTATCAAACGTCACAACGTAACTGGGTGACTATAAAGGTGCACTACGGGTATCTCCGAAAGTGTCTGTTGAGTTGGTACGAATCGAGATCGGGATTTATCACTCCGTGTGACAGAGAGGTATCTCTGGGCCCACTCGGTAGAACATCATCATGAGCTCAATGTGACTAAGGAGTTAGTCACACGATGATGTGCTACGGAACGAGTAAAGAGACTTACCAGTAATGAGATTGAACAAGGTATAGGTATACCGACGATCAAATCTCGGGCAAGTTCTATACCGATAGACCAAGGGAATTGTATACGGGATTGATTGAATCCTTGACATCGTGGTTCATCCGATGAGATCATCGTGGAGAAAGTGGGAGTCACCATGGGTATCCAGACCCCGCTGATGATTATTGACCGGAGAGGTGTCTCGGTCATGTCTGTCTGTCTCCCGAACCCATAGGGTCTACACACTTAAGGTTCGATGAGGCTAGGGTTCCAGGGAATTGTTATACAAGGTTATCAAAATTTGTTCGGAGTCCCAGATGAGATCCCGGACGTCACTAGGAGCTCTGGAATGGTCCGGAGGTAAAGATTGATATATAGGACGGATGGTTTCGGACACCGGAAGTGTTTCGGGCATCACAGGTAACGTACCGAGAACACCGGAGGTGGCCCCGGGGGTCCACCGAAGGGGGGCAACAACCCCGGGAGGCTAGATGGGCCAAGTGGGGAAGGGAACCAGCCCCTAGGTGGGCTAGTGTGCCCCCCCCGACTCAGCCCATGGCGCAGTAAGAGGGGAGAGGGGGGGAACCCTAGCGCAGGTGGGCCTAAGGCCCAGCAGAGGGTGCGCCACCCCTCCTCCCTGCCCCGGCCGCCGCCTCCTCTCCCATCTGGGGCTGCCACACCCCTTGGGGTGGGAACCCTAAGGGCTGCGCCCCCTCCCTCTCCGCCTATATATAGTTGAGGTTTCGGGGCTGTTTTGCACACGGTTTTCTCTCTCTCTCGACGCAGCCCTGCCCTTCTTCCTCCTCCTCTCTGCCGGTGCTTGGCGAAGCCCTGTCGGGAGACCTCGTCTCTCCATCGAAACCATGTCGTCGTGCTGCTGGAGTTCTTCCCCAACCTCTCCCTCCTCCTTGCTGGATCAAGGTGCGGGAGACATCACCGGGCTGCACGTCGGTTGAACGCGGAGGTGTCGTAGTTCAGCACTAGATCGGAATCACACCGCGATGTGAATCGGCGCGAGTACGACTCCATCAACCGTGTTCTAGTAACGCTTCCGCTTAGTGATCTTCAAAGGTATGAAGATGCACTCACCCCTCTCTCGTTGCTGGTCTCTCCATAGGAAGATCTGAATATGCGTAGGAAATTTTTTGAATTTATGCTACGTTACCCAACTTTGAGTCGGTTGATCTCTCATCTCGGTGAGAAGGCATTGCCTCTGTACCGACACATGAGAAAGTCTGATGTGTTCAAGTGGAATGACGAGGAAGAAGCAGCGGTTGTAAGCTGAAAGCCTTGCTTTACACCCAACCGGTGCTTGCTGCTCTGCACAGCAAAGAACCCCTGCTCTTATACATCGCAACTACTAATCAAGTCATCCGCACAATTTTGACTGTCGAGTGAGAAGAGGAAGGCAAGGCTTACAAAGTCCAGCGCCCAGTCTACTACATTTCTGAAGTACTGACCCCTTCAAAGCAAAGGTACCCTCATTACGAGAAGCTCCTCTATGTAATATATTTATCATCAAAGAAGGTGGCGCACTACTTTCAAGATCATTCGGTATCAATCGTCAGTAGTGCTCCATTGTCAGACATACTTAAAAATTGGGATGCATCTGGTCGCGTGGCTAAATGTGCCATCGAGCTCTTATACTTTGAGATCCAGTTTGAAATAAGGAAAGCTATCAAGTCTCAAGCGCTTGCTGATTTCATGGCCAAGTGGGTGGAACAACAGCAGCCAGCGCAAATTCACTCGGCACACTGAACCATGTTCTTTGATGGCTCTAAAATTTTGAATGGGTCTGGTGATGGTGTGGTATTGGTGTCCCCAAAAGGCGACAAGCTCAACTATGTCCTCGAGATTCACTTTGATTCCTCCAACAACGAGGTTCAGTATGAAACGCTCTTCTACGGGTTGCATATGGCCATGTCACTCGGCGTCCGGCGCCTGATGGTGTACGCAACTCGGATCTAGTGGTCAATCAAGTTATGAAGGAATGGGATGTTAGAAACCCCTCCATGACTAGGTATTGCCATGCGGTAAGGAAGCTTGAGAAGAAGTTCGAAGGTCTGGAACTCCATCATGTTCCCCGATTAAAAAACTCAAGCAGCTCACGAGCTGGCCAAGGTTGGGTCCACTCGGAAACTTGTCCCTAGCAATGTGTTCCTGGAACACTTACATCTCTTTCGGTGCCAGAGGATCCTTTCACTGAAGAGCCCCCACAACCGATAAGCACCTCCAATCCGACTGAGATTGATGTTCCAGTAGTCGTTGATTTAGTCATGGAAATTTTGGTGATCACGCCCGATTGGACAGTACCATACATTGCATACATTCTGAGGCCAGAACTCCCGGAAGGCGAAGCTGAAGCTAAGCAGATTTTCCGCAGGTCAAAGGCTTTTACTGTGATGGGCGATCAACTTTACATAGAATGTGTTACTGGCATAGCTCAACGGTGCATCTCCCCTGAGGAGGGCTGACTGATCCTGGAGTAAATCCATCGGGGACCTGTAGTCATCATGCGTCCTCGCGGACTATTGTTGCTAAAGCAAAACGAGTTGGGTTCTTCTGGTCGCGCGCAACGAGATGGCTAAATATATCGTTGATCACTGCGAAGGCTACCAATTCTACTATAACTTGTCTCACAAGCCTGCATCCGCCTTGAAGATTATCCCACTCATCTGGCCATTTGCTGTTTGGGGTTTGGATATGATCAGTCCTTCTGAACATGCCAGAGTGGATTCACACACCTTCTTGTTGCAGTCGACAAGTTTACTAAATGGACCGAAGCCAAACCTATAAAGAAGCTGGACTCGCGCACCGCCATCAAGTTCATGAAGGAAATAACGTTCCAGTACGGAGTTCCTCACCACATCATAATAGACAATGGTTCTAACTTCGATTCGGAAGAGTTCACACGCTTTTTCTCTCCTCAAGGCACTCGGGTGGATTATGCGCCCGTCGCACACCCCTAAACCATTGGACAAGCTGAGCGGGCGAATGGCCTTATCCTTCAAGGGTTGAAGCCTCGACTCATGCGAGACTTGGAACATGCAGCTGGAGCTTGGGTATCTGAATTACCGTATGTTCTGTGGGGCTTGAGGAAAACTCCCAACCGGTCGACTAGACGCACACCCTTCTTCTTGGTGCTGAAGCCGTCTTACCGAGTGATCTTCTTCACAATTCTCCCCGTGTGGATCTATATTCTGAGGCTGAGGCTACACAGGAGCGATAGGACGGAGTAGATCTCAAAGAAGAAGAGCCTGAACTGGCTTTGATTCGGTCGATAGTGTACCAACAAGATCTATGTTGCTTCCATGCGAGGCATGTCAGGAGTCGGGCGTTCCACGAAGGCGATCTGGTGCTCCGAGTGGATCAACAACGACCTCAAAATCTTGCCCCCACATGGGAAGGACCTTTCGTTGTCACCAAAGTACAGAATAATGAGGCCTAACACCTTTACAACCTCAAAAAGAGAGTCGACGAACCACGCGCTTGGAATGCAGACCTACTCCGACGCTTTTATGCTTGACAATCGATTGGTTTGATGTAATAAGAGAGTTTTCTGAACAATCTAGCTTGTCAAAGTCATGATTCCTACAGTTTTTGTCGATTCCGATCGTGCAAATTCACACTCAAAATATACTCCGAGTGACAAGCAATCCTCTCAATCGGAGGCTTAGTTGCGAACATGTTTTTGCCTAAGTTAAAAAAACCCTCCAAGTGAATAGCAACATATTCACTCGGATGCTTAGCCACGAACCAGTCTTCGCCTAAGTTTACAACTCACTCCGAGTGACGAGCAATCCTCTCACTCGGGGGCTTAGTTGTGAACATGTTTTTGCCTAAGGTAGAAACCACTCTGAGTGAATAGCAACCTATTCACCCGGATGCTTAGCCGTGAACCAGTATTCGCCTAAGTTTAGAACTCACTCCGAGTAACTTGCAATCCTCTCACTCGGGGGCTTAGCCGCGAACATGTTTTCGCCTAAGTTAAAAAAAACCTCCGAGTGAATAGCAACCTATTCACTCATATGCTTAGCCGGGAACTAGTCTTCGCCTAAGTTTAGAACTCACTCTGAGTGACGAGCAATCCTCTCACTCGGGGGTTTAATTGCGAACATGTTTTTGCCTAAGTTAATAACCTATCCGAATGAATAGCAACCTATTCACTCGGATGCCTAGACACGAACTGGTCTTCGCCTAAGTTTAGTGATGGGGTTATAGACCTAGGGTAGGGTCATAGGCCTGACCTATAAGTTCTACCCAAGGGCACCTCATTATTAGCTTAAAGGTCACAAGATACCTACCGACTGGATTAAGACAACCTCTTGTCCACTCGGTAGAAAATCACTCGGAAGATCATCTTATACTCGACGACTGGATTCCACTCTCTGAAGACCAGAAGCCAGTCGACACAGAAGGCCAGAAGCCACCTCAGCGAGGCTAATGGTCGTATGTTAGACTACTTTAGTTATAGTCATTTATGGCATACGTTACATGTAACATATGCATTTAATCTCACTTATTGCACCCTTGAAGGCTGGACACTTATGAGGGGTTGCGCACTCTATATAAGCCACCCGTCCCCTCTGGCATAAGGGTTCGCATTCTGTAACACCTGTATTCCACTCGACACAAAAGCTCCAGAGCACTGAGACGTAGGGCTGTTACCTCCACCGCAGAGGGGCCTGAAGTCATACAACCTTGCCGTAGCTAGGACTCTGCCCTCTACTTTCGTACCCTACCCATCTACTATCAGGCTTATACCCATGACAGTTTACACCCAGTAGGTTCTTGCTGCTCCGTACAGCAAAGAGCCACTCCTCTTATACATCGCGGCTACAAATCAAGTCGGCAGCACAGTCCTGACAGTCGAGCGTGAGGAGGAAGGCAAGGCTTATAAGATTCAGCGCCCAGTGTATTATGTTTTTGAGGTATTGACTCCTTCCAAGCAGAGATATCCCCACTATTAGAAGCTTCTCTATGAGATTTACATGACAGCGAAGAAGGTAGCTCATTATTTTCAAGATCACTCGGTGTCTGTTGTCAGCGATGCCCCATTGTTAGAAATCCTTCACAATCGGGATGCATCGGGCCGAGTGGCGAAATGGGCAATGGAACTGTTATATTGCGACATAAAGTTTGAAGCCAAGAAAGCCATCAAATCTCAAACTCTGGCCGATTTCATGGCTGTATGGGTGGAACAACAACAACCAGCCCCTACTTACTCGGCACATTGGACTATGTTCTTTGACGGCTCGAAGATGCTGAGTGGTTCTAGTGCAGGCGTAGTTCTTATATCCCCCAAGGGCGACAAGATCAATTACGTGCAGATTCACTTTGATTCCTCTAACAATGAGGCAAAGTATGAAGCTCTCCTTTATGGGTTGCATATGGACATTTCACTCGGCGTCCGACGCTTGATGGTATACGGTGACTCGGATCTAGTGGTTAATCAAGTGATGAAAGAGTGGGATGTGAGAAACCCTGCCATGACTGGGTACTGCAATGCAGTAAGAAAGCTTAAGAAAAGGTTTGAAGGTTTGGAACTTCATCACGTTCCTCGATTGAAGAATGAAGCTACTGATGAGTTGGCAAAAATCAGATCCACTTGAAAAATTGAGCCATGTGATGTTTGTTTAGAGCACATACACGCCCCTTCGGTCGAGGAAGATCCGTTCACTGAAGAACCTCCTCAGCCCACAAGTGCATCTGATCCGACTGAAGTTGAAATCCCAACAGTTGTCAATCTGATCATGGAGATTCGAGTGGTCACGCCCGAGTGGACAGTGTCGTATATTGCATACATCCTGAGGCGAGAGCTACCCGAAGATGAATACTAAGCTAGACAAATTGTCCGTAGTTCAAAGGCCTTCACAGTCATGGGAGATCAGCTCTATAAGGAAAGTGTGACTCGCATAGCTCAGCGGTGCATTTTCCTTGAGGAAGGCAGACTGATTTTGGAGGAAATTCACTCGGGAACCTCTGGTCATCATGCATCCTCCAGAGCCATCGTTGCCAAAGCATTCCAAGCTGGATTCTTCTGGCCACGTGAGGGTGAAATGGCCAAGGAGCTTGTAGATCGCTGCGAAGGCTGCCAATTCTACTCCAACAAATTACACAAGCCATCATGTGCTCTAAAGACAATCTCCCTCATATGGTTGTTTTGCTGTGTGGGGCTTGGACATGGTCGGACCCTTCCGCACAGGGCAGGGAGGATTCACTCATTTGCTAGTTGCAGTCGATAAATTCACCAAGTGGATAGAGGCCAAGCCAATCAAAAAGCTAGATGCATGTACTGCAATCAAGTTCATGAGGGAAATAACTTTCAGATTTGGGGTTCCACACGACATCATCACACAACTTCAAGAGTGTTTGCTCCAACCAAGGAACCCGAGTGGATTACACATCCATTGCTCACCCCAAACAAACGGCCAGGTTGAACGGGCGAATTGACTCATACTTCAAGGATTAAAGCCTCCTCTCATGCGAGAAATTGGACACGCTGCAGGCGCTTGGGTCACCGAGTTACCTTTTGTGCTCTGGGGACTCAAAACGACCCCGAACAGGTCGACTGGGCGGTCTCCGTTCTTTCTCGTATAGGAGCAGAAGTTGTCCTTCCGAGTGATTTTCTTTACAATTATCCCCGAGTTGAACTCTTCTCAGAAGCCAAAGTTGAACAAGCCCGACAGGACGGAGTCGATATCTTGGAGGAGGAGCGCGAGATGGCCCTGATTCGATGACGATCTACCAACAAGACTTGCGGTGGTTCCATTCAAGACACGTCAGGAGTCGGACGTTCCAAGCAAGCGATTTGATGCTCCGAGTACTCAGCAAAGACCACACAAGTTGGCCCCCGCCTGAGAAGGACCCTTCATCGTCTCCAAGGTGCTGAACAACAGAGCCTACATACTCTACAATCTGGAGAAGAGAATCGACGAGCCGCGGGCGTGGAACAGAGATCTAGTTAAGCGTTTTTATGCCTGATTAGCGACTGTTTCGATGTAACGAACAAGATTCCCTAAAGAAATTTACTTGCCAGAAGTTTTGATTACTGCAATATATCTGTTGACTCCGGTCTAGAAAACCTCTCCAAGTGAAGAGTTGCCCTCTCACTCGGGGGCTTAGCCGCGAACCAGATTCACCTAAGTTAAAAAACTTCTCCGAGTGAAGAGCTACCCTCTCACTCGGGGGCTTAGCCGCGAACCAAATTCTCCTAAGTTAGAAAACTTCTCTGAGTGAAGAGCTACCCTCTCACTCGGGGGCTTAGCCACGAACCAGATTCACCTAAGTTAAAAAACTTCTCCGAGTGAAGAGCTACCCTCTGACTCGGAGGCTTGGCCACGAACAAGATTCGCCTAAGTTAAAATCCTTCTCCGAGTGAAGAGCTTCCCTCTCACTCGGGGACTTAGCCGCGAAGCAGATTCGCCTAAGTTAAAAAAATTCTCCAAATGAAGAGCTACCCTCTCACTCGGGGGCTTAGCCGCGAACCAGATTCGCCCAAGTTAAAAACTTCTCCGAGTGAAGAGCTACCCTCTCACTCGGGGGCTTAGCTGCGAACCAGATTTGCCTAAGTTAAAAAAACTTCTCTGAGTGAAGAGCTACCCTCTCACTCGGGGGCTTAGCCACGAACCAGATTTTCCTAAGTTAGAAAACTTCTCTGAGTGAAGAGCTACCCTCTCACTTGGGGGCTTAGCCGCAAACCAAATTCGCCTAAGTTAAAGAACTTCTCCGAGTGAAGAGCTACGCTCTCACTCGGAGGCTTAGCCGCGAACAAGATTTGCCTAAGTTAAAAACCTTCTCCGAGTGAAGAGGTTCCCTCTCACTCGGGGACTTAGCCGCGAACCAGATTCTCCTAAGTAAAAAAACTTCTCCGAGTGAAGAGCTACCCTCTCACTCGGGGGCTTAGCCGCGAACCAGACTCGCCTAAGTTAAAAAACTTCTCCGAGTGAAGAGCTACCCTCTCACTCGGGTACTTAGCAGCGAACCAGATTCTCCTAAGTTAGAGAACTTCTCTGAGTGAAGAGCTACCCTCTCACTCGGGGGCTTAGCCACGAACCAGATTTGCCTAAGTTAAAAAACTTCTTCGAGTGAACAGCTACCCTCACACTCGGAGACTTAGCCGCGAACAAGATTCGCCTAAGTGACGAAACCCCGCCCAAACTGTGAATCAGACTTTGGTTAGCCCCAACCCAACTACGAATCAAGCTTCGCTTAGGTGGGAAGACTTTGCGTATGCCCAGAGTATCCCCAAAAAACAAAAGTTCATTCGACAAAGATAAACTCAAATTTAGTCGAAACGAGCACATCAATGATACCCGGCGCAGATCAAAGTTATCCATGCAGGACAAAAGTACTCGGTTATTACCCGAACGAAGTTTAAAGTGTTTACAGAATCACTCGGCATACCGAGGCAAATAAATGTTTTTCTCACGAGTGTTTGACTTCCTCACGGCTCACCTGGACTGGCCGGTTCCACGAAGGTGTCGAGGTCGATGACGTCAGTGATGTGGGTTGCAGTATCAATGAAGGTCTCTATAGTCTTCCAACCGAAACTTCTTGGTGTTTGCAACCTGCAGCGCCTTCAGCTTCTCCTCCCGAGTCTCCTTACAATGGACTCTGTGGAGTGACAAAGCCACGTCAGCCCCACACCGAGCAGCAGACTTCTTCCATGCTTGAACCCGCTTAGGAATCTGTTCCATTTGAGTCATCATTGCCTCCAGGTCATGATGCAGATCATCCTCTGGTCATAGCTCCTTGTCGATCTTGCTCACAGCCGCCCTCAGTCGTGTGACGTACTTCTCCACCTTCGTTAGTCGGGAGTTCACATGGAACATATTCAGAGTTGGGCCATCACCGAGTGGAGTATTGATTGGGTCAAGTGAGGGCTTGACCTCCTTAGTCTCCTTCCCCAAGTCTTGATAGAATTCTATGGGGGAGAAGTTTCAAGGTCATCAACAAAGAAACACACAATCAATTGCAAGATTCACTCGACAAGACGCTTTCCAGTGAGTAACTCCAGCATCTTGGTGGAAAAGTCTCCCACGTATTTTTCTTGAGCATTTGCCCTCTTGCTCATATCCTTCAACTGGTTCATCCACTTCATTCGCTCTTTCTGAATTTCCTCCACCTCCACCTACAAGCTCTTACTGGTTTCCTGAGCCTCCACCAATGCTTTGTCGTTCTCCTCCAGTGTTTTCTTCAAAGCAGCTACTTCATTTGTAGCCGCCTCCAGGTTCGCAGCCAGTTGAGTCTTTTCTACAGCCAAGGTAGCATACGCAGAACCTACTTCACAAGCTTTCCAAAAGAATCAGGAGACAAACATCATATATCGCACTTCCGAGTGATATATGGTCAAAGTAAATTCACTTCCGAGTGATACTAACTTCATTCGATTGAAGGAAAAGATACGTTTCCGATCAGACCACTGCCGATGCAAGCACTCGACAGCGATCTTAGGGACAACACCCACTGGGTTCACTCGGCGTGACCCCACTGACTTATCACTCAATCAGGTATGTCCTGACGAGCCAAAAAGATTGTACACTCAAGTACTTCAGACTATTATCATTCACTACCGACTAATAATAGTCTCGGGGACTACACCCAGTGGGTGCACTTAGCGTGCCCCCACTGGATTCAAAACTCAACCAGATCAGCTCTGGTTGATTTTTATCAACAAAAAATAAAAGACTACTGATTAAGACCCCTGCCAGTGCAAGCCCTCGAGGACGGTCTCGGGGACTACACCGAGTGGATTCACTCGGAGTGACCCCACTAGAAAGCAAATAAAACAAAGACATTTCTACAAAAACACCCACTGGGTGTGAGTCGTAATTCAAACTTATTGTCGCACTTACTCGGACGTTTTCTTGGAGCACCACGTTGTTGTTGTACACTGAGACGATGGCATCATAGGCTGCTTTCGCTTGTTGCGTCATCAGCTCAGTCTGGATCATAGCCTCCTTGGCGGCACCAGTCTGATCCTCAGGGATACGACGCGTCATGTACACGGTGGTGGGCGACATCAATCCCGAGGCTGCACGAGAAACAAATGGAGCGCCCGATTGTAATCCAGTCGGCGTTGTGGTGACAACAACCGAACTGACAAGCAGAGCACTCGCTACAGACATCTTTGCCACAGGCACCTCAAACACAATGGGTTCCACCTCACCAGCAGGTTGTCTTTGATCATGGTCATCCAGTTGAATGACCTCTATTGGAGGTGTGGCTGGCAAACAGAAACACCAGAAGTTACAGCCATAAAATCATACACATGGAAGAGTAAGACAGAGTGAAAAAATCAGTAATACCTAGCTGTGAAGTGGCTGCATTCGCGATGTCAACCTCCATGGGGTCTTCGCCCCCTCGTGGAGGTGACGTTATGGAGGTAGCCGCTCTATCAATGTAATTCCATTCGGTCATCATCAACAAGAAAAGTTCACTCGGATAAGACTAGAAGGTCAAGTACTTACGCAGAGGCGACTGGCACGGCGATCCTCATTCTAGGCAAAGCCTTCCGAGGCTTGGGTACGCTCGGCTTAGACACCTTTGTGGGATGCTCCACTGGTTCACCAGACGATCCCCTGGCGCGTTTGGCACTCCTGCCACTCGATGCCAAAGGCTTTCTCGGAGTGCCCGCGGGATCGTGACGCAGCTTGGACCGGGGCTCATGGCAAGAAGGGGATCAGTACTCCTCCTCGCTTTAACCTGACTCCTCCTCCTCGGTCTCTTTGCTATCTTCGACATAGTCCTCGCTCTCTGCGCTATCCTCCATGCTCCCCTCCTCGAAATCGAGTGCGTTGCAGTTCGGGACAAGAGAATGAAAGTTCATCCATGCCTGCAAGATGCAATCCACAAGTTCAGTAGACAAGGAAATTGCAAACACTCGGTTTGAACGCAAGAATATTGAACAAAGCAGAACTAACCTTGTTTGTCGGCGGGTTTTGAGCAGAGAAGGACCAGCTATTCCACGGATCCACTTTGCCACCATGTCTTCATCCACTTCCTCAGAATGAGCCCGAGTGGAGTCTTTAGGGCCAATGTAATGCCACATAGTCTGGTCCCAAGCTTGGAGAGGCTCGATGCGTCTGCCAAGGAAGGTCTCTAATAGATCCATTCTTGTCACTCTGTTGCGGACCAGACCAATCAGCGCTTTGACTAAAGGATTCACCTGGGCTTTCTCCTGCTTCATCGACACTAACGTCCTCATAGCACTCGGTCGCTCTGAAGTAAAGGGAGGGAGTCCACTCAACATATTCGGACAAGCGACATCATTACAGTAGAAATAAGGGGCTTTCCAGTTGCAAACCGACTCGAGTAAGGTCATGGCAGGAAAGCTACTTTTGTCTCTCTTTTGAAGTCCTAAGCCCCCACACAACTGGATGCCATGGGTCTTGTCATCAGTCGAATTGACTTTCTTCACTGACTGAGAACGCACGGTGAAGATAGATTTAAAGAGTCCCCAGTGAGGAGGACACCCCAATAAACACTCACATAAGGTGATAAAGCAAGAAAGGTGGGTGATGGCATTCGGAGGAAAGTGATGCAACTGCGCCCCAAAGAAGTTCAGGAACCCCCGAATGAAAGGATGGGGCGGCAGAGAGAAACCTCTTTCGACGTGGGTCAGGAGGAGGACCCGCTCTCCCTCCCGCGGCTCGGGCTCGACATCATATCCAGGAAGCCTCCAACACTTGTTCGCCAGCATGCCATGCTCGACAAGGTCGAGGAGATCCTCCTTCCGCACAGTGGATGGGAAGAAATCCCCCTAGATCCAGCCCGCTGGGAGAGCCTTCTTCTTGGACTTGGCGCCGCCCTTCTTCTTCGCTTTCTCTAGCTTGCTGGTTTTCCCTTTCTTCATAGTGGCAGCGGTGAGATTGGTTTCTTCGGTTTGTGTTGGTGTCTAAGGAGAAATAAGAGCAGATGAGAGGAAGAAGACAATGTCGGTCCAAACCCTAGCGTTGGAGGCTTTTATAACCAACCGACTGGGTCACTAGCAAGTGGGCCCTCAACTTATCCCTTCGCACGCCACCGCGAGATACGTGGCGGAGATAGAGGCGCAGGAATCGGGGCGACGCAATCCACTTGATGGCGATGACGTCATCGTCGCGTAACGCGCGGCAACCGAATTTTTCAAATCCTAGAAAATCTGGAGCTGGCAGGCTGACTGGTCACATCAGAAGATCTTGTCAGACGCGCTGATTCGCTTGCTCACTCGGATCTTCAAATTCACTCACACATTTTGTACCAAGCAGAACTGATCAAGCCGAATGACGAAGATTACAATCGACATCCAATTCGGCAAAACTTTGAAGGGCGTTCAAACTCAGTCTGCTATATCAAGATTTACAGATACACCTTCACCGCTCGAAACTCAATCCATTCAGGGGCTAATGATGGGCTTATAGCCCTAGGGTAAGGTCATAGGCCTAACCTATAAGTCCTACCCAAGGGCACCTCATTATTAGCTTAAAGGTCACAAGATACCTAACGACTGGATTAAGACAACCTCTTGTCCACTCGCTAGAAAATCACTCGGTAGATCATCTTATACTCGACGACTGGATTCCACTCGGTGAAGACCAGAAGCCAGTCGACACAGAAGGACAGAAGCCACCTCAGCGAGGCTAACGGTCGTACGTTAGACTACTGTAGTTATAGTCATTTATGGCATACATTACCTGCAACTATGCATTTAATCTCACTTATTGCACCTTTCAAGGCTGGACACTTATGAGGGGTTGTGCACTCTATATAAGCCACCCCTCCCCTCTGGCACAAGGGTTCGCATTCTGTAACACATGTATTCCACTCTACACAAAAGCTCCAGAGCACTTAGACGTAGAGCTGTTAACTCCACCGCAAAGGGGCCTGAACTCATACAACCTTGCCGTAGCTAGGACTCTGCCCTCTACTTTCGAACCCTACTCATCTACTGTCAGGCTTATACCCACGACATTTAGAACTCACTCCAAGTGACGAGAAATCCTCTCACTCGAGGGCTTAGCTTCGAACATGTTTATACCTAAGTTAAAAACCTCTCTGAGTGAATAGCAACCTATTCATTCGGATGCTTAGCCACGAACCAGCCTTCGCCTAAGTTTAAAATATACTCCGAGTGACGAACAATCCTCTCACTCGGTGGCTTAACTGTGACATGTTTTCATCTAAGTTAGAAAACCCTCCGAGTGAATAGAAACCTATTCACTCGGATGCTTAGCTGCGAACTAGTCTTCGCCTAAGTTTAGAACTCACTCCGAGTGACCAGCAATCCTCTCACTCGGGGGCTTAGCTGCGAACATGTTTTCGCCTAAGTTAAAAAACCCTCCGAGTGAATAGCAACCTATTCACTCGGATGCTTAGCCGTGAACCAGTCTTCGCCTAAGTTTAGAACTCACTCCGAGTGACGAGCAATCCTCTCACTCGGGGGCTTAGCTGCGAACATGTTTTCCCCTAAGTTAAAAACCTCTCCGAGTGAATAGCAACCCATTCATTCGGATGCTTAGTCGTGAACCAGCCTTCGCCTAAGTTTAAAATATACTCCGAGTGATGAGAAATCCTCTCACTCGGGGGCTTAGCCCTGAACATGTCTTCGCCTAAGTGTAAAACTCAATCTGAGTGACAAGCAATCATCTCACTCGGGGGCTTAGCTGCGAACATGTCTTCGCCTAAGTTAGAAAACCCCACCCAGTGAATGGCAACCTATTCACTCGGGGACTTAGCAGCGAATCAGTCTTCGCCTAAGTTAGACTCAAGTCGGGTGAAAACAATCTTTCCACTAGGATACTTAACTATGAATCAGACTTCGCTTAAGTAAGGGATTTTCCCGAATGTCAAGTATATTAAAAAACCAAACAAACTCACCCAAATACATATAAACTCAAAGATATCCATCTCGGATTAAAGTTGTCTATGCAGACGAAAGTACCCGGGTTTAACACCCGATCAAAGTTTTAACAGATACATTAACACTCGGCGTACCAAGGCGAGTAAAAGTTTGGACTGTAATCGAAGTTTCTTTTCAATCAGACCCCTGCTGATGCAAGCACTCGACAACGGTCTCGGGGACTACACCCAGTGGATGCACTCAGCGTGCCTCCATTGGATACAAAACCACTCGACTAGGTCCGGCCTAGACGAGTCAAAAAAAGAAAAGTGTGTCTTCCAATGAGACCCATGCCGATGCAAGCACTCGACAACGGTCTTGAGGACTACACCTAGTGGGTTCACTCAGTGTGCCCCCACTAGATCAGAAACAAGCAACCATACGACACAAGAAAACACCTAGTGGGTGCAAAATCAAGATGGATAGGATTCAATCGGAAATGAACTTACAATTGCTCTTACTCATACGTTACCTTGAAGCGCCAAGCTGGCATCGTACGCCAACTTGCTAGCCTCATATGCCTCCTTGTCTGCAGCACCATCTGTTTGGCCTGAATCATGGCCTCTTTAGCAGCTCGAGCATGGTCTTCCGAGACATGGTGCATAGGATATGCAACCATTGAAGGAGTCGACATTGCAGCAAAGGTAATAGGAGTTACCGGAAGAGGTGAGTCGGCACTGTAGTCACAATAATCGAACTGGCTGGAGGAGCACTCGACACCGGCGTTTCAGGCATGGTTTTAGCTAATTCAGCAGCCGGACGCTGCTATTCTTCATCGTCCTCCAAGTGCATGACTTCTGTAGCTGTCCATCGACAATGTGAGTTAGTCCAATCGACGAATCATATCTAGAAAGCAGAGCAGAATGAAGACTTGTCATACCTCGTTGGGAGGTGGCCATGTCCGTAGTGTCCACGTCCATGGGTTCTTCATCTTCAAGAGGCGACGTCACCGAGGTAGCAGCTTTGGCAAGAAAATTCCACTCGGACATCAAAGGCATGAAATTTCATTACAACAAAATAAAGAAAGAGGTAAACACTCACGTTGAAGCGACTGGCACAGCAATCCTCATTCGGGGCACGGCCTTCCGAGGTTTGGGAGCATCGGGTTTGAGTTGTTAGGCAGCCTTTTCTGCCGACTCACTTGTGGCAGCTCGGTCACGATTCACATTCCTAGTACTTGACACTAAGGTCTTGCTTGGGGTTGTCGCCGAATCATGGCGATGCTTGGATCAAGACTGTAACACCCTGTTTTCAACTCTCCTGACTGATTTGACTTTTCTCAAAAATTAGAACCAATTAATTTTTTTTGTGAATGATTGTGGTGCTTGAAGTGACTGTTGTTTGCTTGCTTGCTTGTATGCTTGTGTTTCATTCTCAAGAATTCTTGTTACTCTCCAGACTCACCTCCTTAGCCCAAAACTCCTACCTAATAATCATGCCATGTGTTTCGGACCAGAAACTATTTTTACCAAATATTATTTTCACCAAAAAGCATTTCTTTGAATTAAGCTTTCAAAACCCATGAGATGAGATTGGTATTACAAGTCCTCAAATTAGGGAATTTATTTTGCACAAGTTATTTTATTTAAAACCCATTATCTAAATGTCTTCCCAAAACCACAATATTACTATTTTAAAAGTTATTTTATTTAAATACCTTCCTGTGAGGCCAGAAATGGTCTCTTATAAAGGAAAGTTATTTTAGTTGCTTTAAAAATACTTGATAAAATTTAGGGAAACACATTGGACATATATATTCCATATATATGAGTTTAAACAAATGGTAATGTTCAAAATATTGGGAAAACCCCTTCAAAACCCTTCCTGTCTATTTCAAGCTTTTGAAATATTTCTATAAGAAATATTCTCAATAAATTCCTCTAAAATTCTAGCATGTCACATATGATATATGTGATGATCCTGCCAAGTTTCATCTTAATCCAAGTTGATTTGATTCCCCAAATTATTGTAAAACCCTCTCTGTCCAGATCCAAATTTGAGCAACTCTACATTGTCAAGTGTCTCCAATTGTGCTTAAATTTGGTGGACATGTTCTTATACTCCAATAATGCATCCACACCAAGTGGTGCATCAAGGAGAATAGAAGAACGTGTCCCAAGCCCCTCAAAATCCTCTCTGTTGATTTCTGACTTGGGGAAACTTTACATTATAAAGTTTCTCCAATTGACCCAAACTTTTTGGGCATGCTTTAATGCTCAAATAATTCCCCCAAACCAAATACTGGATTTGTGGGAATTGATTTGAATAGCTTTGTAAGCAGAAGGCCATTTCTGCCCATTTCATGGGTTTTCCAAGTCTACATTGGAAACCTTGTCCACCAAATCCCAAATTTCGTGCCCAAGCTTGTTTTCATCTATTATTTGATCGTGTTTAGTTTCATATCAATTGAAGTCCATCTGGTATCCCTAACACTCATCAAACACGTGATGTGCACTCACCAAATTGGCTACTTTGGCCCCTTCCACTTTTACCCTTGAGCTCAACTTTCTACCACAACCTCCCCTAGTTACCTTTTTACTCTAGTAGCTTTTCCATGGCTTTTATTGGGGAGAGACCCCTTGTAGCTACCTCCATTTTCACCCCTGGAACACCATTCTTACCCCTCTTGCCCCATTTCTGCTTAATTCAAAGCCCCCAACTCTTTCTAGAGGGTTCCTAGCATCCCAAGGCATCATTTCAAACCAAGAGATGGCATGCTCGTGTAGGAAAAATGAGCATCACATCTACAACTAGATTTGTAGCTGAAATGTAGCATTGTACAACAAGTACTAGCTACCCTCCTCTTCTTGTGCTCAAACTTGGAAATGTTGTAGTACTTGCATAGCTAACACTGCCAGGCATTGATTTCCCCAAGGCTCCCCATCTAAGACCTACTTTTATTAGATCTAAGTTTGTTGTTACAAAATTAACCTCAATCGTAGACCATTCAAATTAACTTCACTAGAGACCAAACTCCTCACTCACCCTCCAGATAACATGCCCCACATCCCACACACCTTTGACTGGTCCTGCTGCTGGTGTAGGCATAGGTGGCCATGGTGACCACCACCCTGGCATGCAAAACTGGTGCTTTGCACCTCAACCTTGTCCCACTGCTCGAATCAGGCAGCCACTCCATGTCACAACCGTTCCTTTTGACCGTTCCAAGCGCTTCCACCCACCAGCTAGCTTCCAAGCTTCCTCTCGGGTGCATGGCACCCATGCACCATGAAGCTCGAGAGAGCTCCCGAGCTCTCTCTCCCTCACCCCCTCTTATCTCCTCTCTCCTCGAGGCCCTGCTGCTCTTGCATCTCCCCCCCTCTCACTTGGGCTCCTCCAGAGCTTCCCCTTGAGCTCCCTCTCCTCCCAAGCTCCATCCTGTCCTCCCACGGTCGCCATGGCCAGCTTCAACCATGCTCGCGCCTGGGTTCTCCAGCCCTCCTCCTCTCCTCCTTCGGCTGCGTAGTAGTGCCCCGGAGCCCCTGCAGCCTCTCCACTGCTCCTCTCCCTCCATGGGTGGTCGTGGCACCCTGCTCTATCCTCGGTTAGCCGCGCCACCACGGTCAGATCCCGTCCCCACCATCGCTCCCCAACATGGGTAGAGGCCCCAAGGTGGAGCGGCTCGCCACCACAAGCGCTCCGGTGGCCGGAGCCGCCAGGACGAAGCGCCGGCGTGTTGGGCCTCCCCTCCTCTGTCCGGGCACGTGGGAGCACGCGAGGAGGGAGAAGGGTCTACCAGTGGGACCGGTGACCCCACTGATCAGCCTCTAGACTGACGGTCGGGCCCGTCGGTCAGGTTAAGTGAAAGCGCCCAGCGGGCACTGTGTTTCCCAGCGTCGAAAGCGCGTTCAGCGGAATGTGCCATCGGCGTGGCCTTCTCACGCGCCCGTACAGATTGCTGCGCCGGCCCATGGCACCCAGCCACTATCTTTCGCCCGGTGCGCCTTCTGGTTAAGCCCTCTCCTTTCCTTTTTTCTTTTATCACGAAATTCCAAAATCCTTAGTAAATTTATTCTTCTCCAAATCTGATGATTCCAATTTCTACAGGTTCCAAAAATCAAGGGCTATCCAAAGATGTGCTTTGCACATTTTTTCAAGCAACTTCTGTGTTATGTTAATATTCAAAAACAGATCCAAATATTCCTAGCCTCCCCTTCCAAAATTCTATAGGTTTCAAATCAACTCCAAATGGAGTGATTCCAATTTCCAGAGGCATATTAAATCATTCCCTAATTTCCTAGCCAAGGTGGACATTTTTCTCTGCCTTGTTTGTGTTGCATTAAATAAATAGTGCCTATTCCTATTTATTCCATATTGTAAAATCCCTATAATATTCATACCAACTCCAAATCGAGTGAAACAACTTTCTAAATCTTTCTAAAAAAAGTATATGCTGAATGAGTGCCTCCACTGATTTTTATCATAATATTTTCTGTAGGTTCCTATAAGGATCACCTATTCCTCCTTTCATCCATTTAAAATTCCCTGATGATCCAACCTCCTATAGCAAGCTTCAGGTATTTTTCTTATGACATGAGAGGTCTAAGAAAAATATAACTTCCATTTATTTAACACTTTGTTTCTACTTGTTGTATGGCTTACTGTGTTGTTTCCGACGTTAGTTGACGGAGTAGACGGAGTACTCCGAGTTGGACCGGAAGACCCCGAGGACTTATGTGAGCAAAGGCAAGCACCCTTTGACCAAGTTTGAGCATATGTTATATTGCATGCTAGTAAAGAAAAAAGAACCATTGCATGTGATCATAAGTATTCAGTGAATCATTGCTATGATGTTACCGATGGCTCCTCTGGACCACTTGAATTTTGAGCATGATCCTACCACCTATAAGGATCACGCAAATATCATGTTGACAAGTAGAGCTAAGAATAATAGTAGCATGAGCATAATGAAGGTAAATATCAAAGGTTTATGAAAACCGCGTCGGGTGCCACTAATGCCCGAGGGTGATGATGTGTTAGGTGGCCACTTTTGGAGAAGTGGTGCATCAGGTATATTTTGGTGTGAGTGGTTTCGGAAATGGGATTAGATTTTATAATGTGTCGACGGCCCCTACCTCACATGTGCGACCACGTTACCCCTTTATGGGACGGGGCTTTGTTGATTACTCTGGTCAATGCTAGCAAAGAGCCACATTACTACTTGCGGGAGTGATGTGTGGTCACTCTCATGACAGGGTCGTGCCAGGTAGGGCACTTACGTCGTTTTTACGTGTTCCGGGCACACTGTTGGTCCCCGCATGGATGATAATGTCCAGAGTCGGTGCTCGTAAGACGTACATCATGTGGGCTGCGTACCAATCGAGTGGATCTCTTTGTCTAGTATCGTTAGGGTAAAGGCATTGATTGGGTACTTACCTCGGGTATGTTATATACCGCGAGTCGTGGATGACACAGAACTTTCCCGGATCTCGTGGGTACAACGTACAACCTCTGTAGAGTGTAAAACTATTCGAATAGCCGTGTCCACGGTCAAGGACAGTTGGGTAATCCTGCTTAAACTACGTTTAATCGTTTCCGCATAAACCAAGTGTGAGTGTGTGTGTGTGTGTGTGTGTTCAAAGGTGTTATATGAGAAAGAGTTGATATGACCAAGTCTGGTGACTTTGGCATATCGGGTGAGCCTGGAGTGTTCAGCCCTTAATAGATATATTGATATATGTAACCTGTTCTTCTAAATACCATCTAGCTTATGTTGCACATCTATGATCATGTTTATTTACATTTAAGCTGCTATCCACCAATACTGCATATTACTTGTTATCGTACCAACTGCATTATCCATATCATGGGCTGTTTGCGAGTACATTCAAAGTACTCAATGGCTTGCCACTGGTTATTCCAATGACCGGGTATGAGAGACAGGGTATGGTGAAGAGTAACTTGGTGACGTTCCTGCGAGCTAGGACGCTTCCCAGTCAGAATGCTTGTAGGTTAAGGCTGATGGCATGGGTTCACGCTTTCGACCTATATTTCCGCTTTTGGTCCAGTTTGGTGTGTTGGCCCTCAAGGCCCTATATATGTAAGACTTGACCGCGATGGTCATTTATTGTATCAAACAGTATGTATGGATGTAAGACTCTTGTTATTCAGTTTCAGTGTGTTCGATGAGCATTGATCTCTAGGATCACTGCGCACGTTCATTCGGCGATCTCGACTCGTAAGTCGGGGTCCCCACAGAGATGGTATCAGAGCCATCCTGACTATAGGAAGCCCTTAGTTAGCATGGACGTTAGTTAGGATAAAACTGATTTCCAGACCCTTCAAAAGTACTTACAAACATGTATCTTTCTCACCTCTCCTAAATTTTTGAAGGAAGCAAGGTTTTTGCCTTAGCACTCCCACTCTTATTTCTTGACACTCCTTGTCTACTTTTTCAAAACTTGCAAATGGTCGCTAGCACCCTTATGCCTGACCACGGGATTACTTAAAATCCTCTATGGCAATTTGGAAAGGAGCAATCAATCCAAGCAACCACCCATATACTGAAGCACAAGGATGACAAGCTACGACCAGACGACACCAACAGAAGTACCTCATGAGAGCAAGGACATCGAGACGCAGAAGATGGCGACACCCTCGACACTGATCCGGGGTAATGCCACCATCACCTACGATTAGCAGGACGTAATATATGCAAGGCCATGAACTACATCGCTAATAGAGCGAGCCTGTCAACATTAAGGTTGTGTTGACCACCACCGGTGGATGAGAACCTTGCCATTTGGTCCGCCTCACCCTAGTGAGCAGGAAAACAGTTCTCTTCATCCCCCGCTCTAGGTGTCGATATCACGATCAACATGACTGACGGTTCGGAACTCTATCATGCCTTGTGACATCATTGCATGAAGGTCGTCCACTTAGAACTCCTGACGCCTTGAAAGGCATGACGACAATGGCAAGATTATGAAGACAACAGAAGATCCTATCAATGACAACCATGAGGAACCACCTTCGTCGGCAACTCACCACATGAGAAGTCATCAAGAACCCTTTCAACTCAACCCAAGTCATTTCGGCAAGCAACAACAAGAGACGTGGCAACACCATTAGAAGATTCGGAAGACTAAGCGGACTCCTTTCCAGAGCACGAAGCAAGCACAACTGTCGAGTCCGAGAACCCTAGGGTAGGATGAGTCGTAAATCCCCTACACAAAGTTGAGTCCGTGAACTGGTTTTGATGGAACCATGTTGTGTGTTGCTTGTTTTGTTGTTTGTGCTTTGATATAAGTCTTACTTCTGCTCTAGGCAACAAGCATGCGGTTATATCACCTGCCTCATCTTGATGTTTGAGTTGACCTTTCCAACACTTATTTGATTTCACTTGCACTATAGCACCCCTTAGGCACTCTCCTCTGTGCTGCTACTCTCTCTCGCACCCCTCTCGGCAACTCAAGACCAACAAGACAAGATGCACGAGGGATCCACTTCGACGGACAACTGAAGCTGAAGCTAACTATACCATGCTCAATCACACGCAACCCGTAGGAGTTATGCTTTCCCTCAAGTTTAGAAAGCCCTCCCTAGACCAACCTAACCTCCGCAAGCCTTTCCGGCTCAAATTTCTGGTCACGTGTCTAATACACGGATTTGCCAGAACACCCATCGAGCCACGATAAACTCTTGTTTAGCACCGGGTTCCTTATGGAACGAGTGATCACAGTGAACAAGTATCCTTCAGTCTTAAGCTAGCACCATAACCCTGATGCCATAGGAAGGACCATTCTCGGATCTAAGAGTACTAGACTAAGATTGTTGCGATGATGATAGATGACTTGGGGATATAGCTAGACTACCTTGGTGGGTCGTAAGACCCTTATAAAGGTAGGTGAACTTGGTGCAACAAGTTGACAAAGTAGCATAACCTACATATTCCTGGAGTAAGTTGGATTCAGTAGGACAATTATGATCGCAAGAAATAACTCGTGGTGGTATAAATGACTTTAACAAGTAATTGACATGGTTTGATGCTTTTACCATGATGACTTGGAGTAGCAAGTAAAAGGTCCTATTGGATTTGAGTTTTGGATTTAAATAGGTAATCCCAATAGAGTATTAATGATGAATGAGACCACACGGTTCGGAGTAAATTGGATTTAGCCCAATGATCTCGATCATGATACCATGTTTCTTAGTGGATAACGAGTGCGAATACTTGGAGTTGTCGAATTGATTTACGAACCTGTATAAGCATGGCCTTGGAGATTAGTTGGCCATGATATTGGAAGTTCGTGGATGTACTATGATGTAATCCTTGCAATAATATGTGAATTGTGAGGACTCTAAGTGATTATGTAGAACCCCATTAATATTGGATTTGTAGGAGTGATAGGTCAAGTGATGATCAACCGGATTGATGAACCACTTAATCGGATTAGTAGAAAGGAAGCCAGACCTTGGATTGGTATACTATGTGTTTCCTTAATATAGAAATGCAGTACCATGCCCATTGGATGATCTGGCGGGACATTTGGATTGTGGTATCTTAAATTCAATCTTACAACTTGTATGCCTCCCCGGGGTTCTTGCATAGGAATGCATGTGCATCATAGCTACACCATACTTGTACTGTTTGGGTTTAGTTCTTCCCTCAACCCCGGAGTTGACTCGCATGAGTGGTGTGGAGTCGACTTATGTGAGATGGTATCTTCGGTGAAATAGAGTGATTTTGTCCAGAGCAATAGGTCACATTATTGGCATCTAAGGAATGTGCTTAGAGATAAGATGATAACAGTTCACCCACATCCTAAGTTCCTTGAGACCCTAAAGCTTCACCCAGCCATAAGGTGTTCGGATTACGACCATAGAAAATGACTCTAAGTCGTTGGAATATGGCCAGTAATCCGCCCGACAACCACCCATCGTGTCTATGACAGACATGGGCATGAAGGACTAGGTCATGCTGGACCAAGAACCCCTCGACCAATGACCGCCCATAGCAAGTCCCCGTTCTCCTCACCTGTCTCATGAGCCCTGTGCTTATGTCATGCTTGGGGGAAAATATGTTGTTATCCTCACTGATGACATACTTAATCACCCAATAAGAGGAAGAACACCTTAGTCCTGTTTGGACGAGCCCTAGGAACGCCAATCGCTATGCCTCCCGAGGGTACAATGTTATCTCAAGAAGGTGGGTTTCTCGAAGCAACCTCAAGACAACGAAAGTCTACCCTACCCAAGACAAGATGAAGAACCTCCATCGTTGGGAAACCGTGACGATGAAGAAGAAGAAGAAGAGGTAAACCACCTACCCTGCACTGACTACATCAACAATGTCAAGAAGCCTCGAAAAATCAAGACGATGAAACATTTGGACAATGAGAGAAATCGTAGAACTGGTAACCCACAAGTATAGGGGATCGCAACAGTTTTCGAGGGTAGAGTATTGAACCCAAATTTATTGATTCGACTCAAGGGAAAGCAAAAGAATATTCTCAAGTTTTAGCAGTTGAGTTGTCAATTCAACCATACCTGAAAGAATTAGTATCTGTAGGAAAGTATCAGTAGCAAAGTAGTGTGATAGCAGCAATAGCAACAGTAACCAGTAGCAGCAAAGTAACAGAAGTAGCAACAGAGTAACAGTAGCAGCAGTGACAGCAGTAGCAGCAAGGTAACTAAGCAAGGACCAGTAGGAAAAGACTCGTAGGCATTGGATCGGTGATGGATGATTATGCTGGATGTGATTCATCATGTAACAGCTATAACACAAAGAGATATGTAACTAGCTCCAGTTCGTCAATCTAATGTAGGCATGTAATCCGTATGTAGTCATACGTGCTTAGGGAAAAGAACTTGCATGACATCTATTGTCCATCCCTCCCGTGGCAGCGGGGTCCTAATGGAAACTAAGGGATATTAAGGTTCTTCTTTTAATAAAGAACCGGACCAACGCATTAACACTTGGTGAATACATGAACTCCTCATATTATGGTCAACTCCGGGAGTGGTTCCGGCTATTGTCACTCCGGGGTTCCCGGGTCATAACACATAGTAGGTGACTACAACTTGCAAGATAGGATCTAAACACACATATATTGGCGACAACATAATAGGTTCAGATCTGAAATCATGGCACTCGGGCCCTAGTGACAAGCATTAAGCATGGCAAAGTAGTAGCAACATCAATCTCAGAACATAGTGGATACTAGGGATCAATCCCCGTCAAAACTAACTCGATTACATGAAAGATCTCATCCAACCCATCACCGTCCAGCAAGCCTACGATGAGATTACTCACGAACGATGAAGAGCATCATGGAATTGGCGATGAAGGAAGGTTGAAGAACAGGACTCCAGATCTGCCCTCCAAATGAAGAACAGGAGGTGGCAGCGCCTCCGTATCATAAAACACGATGAACTCTTCTCCTTGATTTTTTTTTCCGGGCGACACGGACTAAATAGAGCTTGATTTGGAGGCGATGGAGCGTCGTGGGCTCCACAAGCCTGCCAGGCGCGGCCAGGGGGGGCCGCGCCTGGTGGGCTTGTGGGCTCCACGCTCCACATCCTCCGCTGATTCTTGCGCCAGTATTTTTCAATAATTCCAGAATAATTCTCCGTAAATTTTCAGGTCATTCCGAGAACTTTTATTTCTGTACAAAAACAACACCACGACAATTCTGCTGAAAACAGCGTTAGTCCGGGTTAGTTCCATTCAAATCATGCAAATTAGAGTCCAAAACAAGGGCAAAAGAGTTCGGAAAATTAGATACGACGGAGACGTATGAACTCCCCCAAGCTTAAAGCCTTGCTTGTCCTCAAGCAATTCAGTTGACAAACTGAAAAAGACAAAAGAAAAAATTTGACGAACTTTGTTTGATCTTGTTGTTGCAACTATGTCTAACTCATATACATAGTTTCAGCAAGATCACAAGCAAACCACATAAGCAAATGACATCTAGGTCTCACGGTAAACTCATATCAATGGCATAATCAACTAGTGAGCAAATAATAATAAGTCTCAAACGTCAACACTTGAGTCAAAATAATCATGAAGCAGTACAAACAAATGGTATCTCGCTAGCTCTTTCTGAGACCACAAAACATAAATGCAGAGCAGCTTCAAAGACCAAGGGCTAACTAAACATTGTAATTCATGGCAAACAAGATCCAGTCACAGTCATACTCAACATAGTTAAAAGCAAAGCATAACAATCACAGAGGTGCTCTCTAATTGGTGCTTTTATAAGAGGAGGATGACTCAACAGGAACATAAATAGACAGGCCCTTCGCAGAGGGAAGCATTGATTTGCAGAGGTGCCCGAGCTCAAGCTTTGAAAACAGAGATAATAATTTTGGGTGGCATGCTTTCATTGTCAATGCAATGACTAAGAGTTCTCAACATCTTCCACGCTACACATGCTATAGGCGGTTCCCAAATAGAAAAGTAAAGTTTTGACTCCCCCACCACCAATCAATCACACTCCACGGCTAGCCGAATCCTCGGGTACCGTCCATACCAACATCAATCCAGGGGGAGTTTTGTTTGCAATTATCTTTACGATTTGAGCATGGAACTGGGAATTCCAATTACCGGCCCCTTTCTCGTGAATGATAGTGAATAAACACATATCGAGGATAACACGCCTAGCATGGAAGATACTGATAGCCCCCTGTCACCACATGAGCGGTTCGGGCATGCAAAACAGATTATTTCTTGAAGATTTAGAGAGTGGCACATGCAAATTTACTTGGAACGGCAGGTAGATACCGCATATAGGTAGGTATGGTGGACTCATATGGAACAACTTTGGGTTTATGGAAGTGGGTGCACAAGCAGTATTCCCTCTTAGTAGAAGTGAAGGCTAGCAAAAGACTGGGAAGCGACCAACTAGAGAGCGACAACAGTCATCAAAATGCATTGAGATTAACTAACATTGAGTGCAAGCATGAGTAGGACATAAATCACCATGAACATGAATATCATAGAGGCTATGTTGATTTTGTTTCAACTACATGCATGAACATGCGCGAAGTCAAGCCACTTGAAACATTCAAAGGAGGATACCATCCTATCATACTACATCATAGTCATCTCAAAATTCATGTGGGCAACCAAGGCAAACCATTATAAGCTCCTAGCTAATTAAGCATGGCATCAGAAACTATGATCTCTAAGTTGTCATTGCAAACATGTTTATCTCACAACAAAGTTGAACTGGGAACAGTGAGCTAGTCATATTTACAAAAAAAAAATAGATCGAGTTCATACCAGCTTTTCCAGGCTCAGTCACTTCATCATATATCGTCATTATTGCCTTTCACTTGCACGACCGAACGATGTGAACAATAATAAGAGTGCTCGTGCATTGGACTAAAGCTAGAATCTGCAAGCAAACACAAAGGAGAAGACAAAGTAATATGGCTCTATGACAGCTAAACAGGTATGCATGCGAGAGCCACTAAACATTGTAACCATGGTCTTCTACCTTGACCGAAAGAAAAAGAAAACTATTTACACGAGAAAGCTCCCAACAACAAAAAGAAGAAAAATAAAATCTTTTTGGGTTTTCTCAAACTAGACAGACACACGAAAAGAAAACGATAAAAAAACTAGCATGGATGATATAGTGGCAAAGTGTGAACATCGACGAACAAAGTGAAAGCATAAGCAAGAATGTAAAGTCGGTGAGAACACGTACTCCCCCAAGCTTAGGCTTTTGGCCTTAGTTGGTCTACTCCCAAGGAGGGAAATAACCAGCTCCGGGGTACTCCGGAGTGGACTGAGGATGCCACTGTTGTGTGAGATCCTCTAGCTCCCACTGATAAACTGGCGTCTCATACTCGACTGGTGGCTCGGGCACGGGCACCTGTGGTTGGGCTAAGCCCCAATATGCGTAGATGTCCGAGGGCATAATAATGTACCTGCCTGCATGAAGATTGAACAAAGAAGGAGCAGGCGAAGTAATAGTCTCACGAGCACCCTGACTAAATACCAGGTTATAAATCATCCTTCTATTTATATCTCTATCAAGAAAGTCATGGCGAACCATGCTATCATAATCTAGATATCTCTCGGGAAGAAGAATTTCTTCTTCCTCGTCCAGTCTAATGGGTATCTCAAAGTGTCTGGCAAGGCGAGTAGCATAGATACCTCCATAGACAACGCCTTTAGAACGGTTCATGTTCAACCGTTGAGCTACTATAGCGCCCAAGCTATAAGTTTTATCGCTATAAAGGGCTTCACGCAAGACCGCAAGATCTGGGGAGCTAAGGGACCTAGCTTTCCCACGGCCAATCAAACATTTTCCCACAAATAGTGAGAAGTACCGCATCACGGGAAAATGAATGCTAGCAGCTCTAGCTCAAGATACTCTTCTCTCCTCTCCTACAGGAATTGTATCGATGAAAGCCTCCAATTCCCGTGGACGAGGTTCATGAATATCCCCAACAAAAGGCAATTTGAAAACATTGCAAAAATCCTGGAGTGATATGCGCTGGTGGATATCATAAAGTTTGAACTCAACCATGGGAGGATTCTTCCTCGAATAGAAGTTAAAGCTGTGTACGAAGATATTATTGAGGAGGAGGTATTGCACACACTTATCTTCAACGAAGACGGTAAGGCCTGCATTCTCCACCAAGTGATAAAAGTCCTCATAAAGTCCGGCGCTGCGTAAGAACACATCGCTTGGCCACTCGCACGCTCGAACTTCTGCGACTCGAGGGACCGGATACTTGGCCTTCTTCTCACTCCCATCATCCTTGGGGTCCGGCTTGACGAGCCTCTTAAGAACCTCCTCGTCTTTTCCCTTTTCCTATATCTGAAAATTTCTGAAATTTTTAGTGATTCTAAGGAAATGTGAATAAGGCTCAACTAAACTCGTAGCAACTACTCCCACAAGTGCCTAGAGGCCATATTACGCATCAAAACTACTTGGGACCAGCTAAAATTAGCATGCAAAGCTCAAGAACAGGGTCACCAAGGCAGCAAAAATACGTGAAGTATAAGGCACTAGAGCAAAAACTAATTGGACCAATGGAGGAGTCACTTACCAAGGAGTAATTTCCCCAAAACAGTTCGGAGAATGGTGCTTTGAGCAAGGAGATCGAAAATCCCAGCAAGAAGAGCAAGAACACAGGTTTGAGCTATGAAACGATTTTTTCTGGTGGTAGGAGAAGCAGATGGGAGCTAGAATGAGTGGAGGGGGTGCACGTGGGCCCCACAAGCCTGGTAGGCGCGGCCAGGGGGTGCCCGCACCTCCAGGGCTTGTGGCCCACTGGTGCAGCCCCCAGACTAGCTCTTCGTCCCAGTATTTTTCAAAAATTCCAGAAAAAATCATACTTCATTTTCAGGACGTTCGGAGAACTTTTATTTTTGGGGTACTTTTCTACGGGACGCTAAGACAGAAAACAGGGAAAACTAAACTAAATCTATCACTTTTCTTCTAAGCAACCGAAGGTGAAAGCTTGGAACAAAGGTTTGTGACTCCTCGATTCATCCATCTCATGGTCATCGAAAGAAATCCGTCAATGAGGTTGATTAAGTTTCCTTGACAAACTTTTTCGAATCGCAAAAGAGAACGGAGACTTTTCTATTAGTCACTACGTCACCTCAATGGGGATGTGTATCTCTCCAACAAGCAAATCATACTTCATCTTAACAGGAGGAATAGGGCATTCAAAGCTCCCAATAAGAATCGATGAAGTTTTTTCAATAGCATTGATGCAATGTACTCGATATGGTTTCTTTGGAAAGTGCACCATATGCTCATTACCGTTGACATGGAAAGTGACATTGCCTTTGTTGCAATCTATAACAGCCCCTACAGTGTTTAAAAAGGGTCTTCCAAGGATGACCGCCATGGCATCGTCCTCACAAATATCCAGAATAACAAAGTCTGTTAAGATAGTGACGTTAGCAACCACAACAGGCACATCCTCACAAATGCCGATAGGGAAAGCAGTTGATTTGTCGGCCATTTGCAGAGAGATTTTAGTGGGTGTCAACTTATCTAGTTCAAGTCTATGATAAAGAGAGAGAGAGGCATAACACTAACATCGGCTCCAAGGTCGCATAACGCAGTTCTAATGTAGTTGCCTTTAATGGAGCAAGGTATAGTGGGCACTCCGGGATCACCTAGTTTCTTAGGAGTTCCACCCTTGAAGGTATAATTAGCAAGCATGGTGGAAATATCAAACTCATGTATCCTCCTGTTATTATTCACAATATCTTTCATGTACTTAGCATACGGAGACATTTTGAGCATATATGTCAAACGCATTTGCAGAAAGACATGTCTGATCATTTCAACAAAGCGATCAAAATCCTCGTCATCCTTTTTCTTGGATGGTTTGGGAGGAAAGGGCATGGGTTTTTGAACCCATGGTTGCCTTTCTTTACCATGCTTCCTAGTAGCAAAGTCATTCTTATCGTATCTCTTATTCTTAGGTTGTGGGTTATCAAGATCAACTGGTTCAATCTCCACATCCTTCTCATTGCTAGGTTGAGCATCATCATGAACATCACTATTGATATTATCATTAGGCTCATGTTCATCACCAGATTGTGTTTCAGCATCAGAGACAGAGACATCGTTTGGACTCTCAGGTGTAGCAGCAACAGGGTTGCTAGCGTGCAGGTTCCTATCATCTTTATTCTTCTTTCTAGGATGACTAGGTGCATCAGTGATAACTCCTTGAGAATTTTGTTCAATTCTCTTCGGATGACCCTCAGGATACAAGGGTTCCTGGGTCATTCTAGCGCCTCTAGTGACGACTCTGACAGAATTATCATTCAACTCATTGAGCAAGTCATTCTGAGCTTTAAGTACTTGTTCTACTTGAGTAGTAACCATAGAGGCATGTTAACTCAGAAGCTTAAGATCATTGACATTTCTGTCTACACAAGCACCTAAATGACTAAGCATACGATCATTCTGTTCCAATTGTCTCCTAACATAATCATTGAAACTCTGTTGTTTGGCAACAAAGTTATCAAATTCATCCATGCATAAGCTAGTAGGTTTATCAAAAGTAATATCACTCTCATCAAACCTACGCAGAGAATTTACTTCTACTACCTGTATCGGGTTATCGAGACCATGGATCTCCTCGATAGGTGGTAGATTTTAAACATCTTCAGACTTAATGCTTTCTATCACATAGATTTCTTGGCTTCTTGCATATCTTCGGGACTGAGGAATAGAATACCTCTTTTCTTCGGGGTTGGCTTAGGAGGTGGTTCGGGAATAGTCCAAGCATTCTCATTGCACAAGATGTTATTCAATAGAATCTTAGCTTGTTCTACAGCTCGTTCCCTAAAAACACAACCAACACAACTATCTAGGTGGTCTCTAGAAGCATCGGTAAGTCCATTATAGAAGATATCAAGTATTTCATTCTTCTCAAGAGGGTGATCAGGCAAAGCATTCAGCAGCTGGATAAGCCTCCCCCAAGCTTGTGGGAGATTCTCTTCTTCAGCTTGAGCAAAGTTGTATATTTCCTGCAAGGCAGCTTGCTTCTTATGGGCATGGAAATATTTTTCAGAGAAGTAGTAGACCATATCCTGGGGGCTACGCACACAACCAGGAGCAAGAGAAGTGAACCAGGTTTTAGCATCATCCTTTAGCGAGAAAGGAAACAACTTGAGGATATAGTAGTGGCGGATCTTTTCCTCACTAGTGAATAGGGTGGCTATATCGTGCAGTTTGGTAAGATGGGCTAAAACCATTTCAGACTCATAACCGTGAAAAGGATCAGATTCGACCAGAGTGATTAACTCAGGGTCGACAGAGAATTCATAATCCTTATCGGTCACAAACATAGGCGAAGTAGCAAACTTCGGGTCGTATTTCATCCTAGCGTTCAGAGATTTTTCTTTCCACTTGAGTAGTAATTTCTCAACATCATAGATATCCTTACACGCAAGCAAATCCTCAGCTATCTCTCCCTCCATAACATAACGCTCAAGCATAACAGGCATAATAGCAGGTTCTACTTCAATAGTATCAGTAGTTTCAGAAGTATCATCACATCAAGCAGCAACTCTAGCAATTTGTGCATCAAGGAATGCACCTAGTGGCAAAGCAGTATCAGGCATAGCATCATCAAGCAAAGCAGTATCAAGGATAGCATCATCATAAGCATCATGGGCAGCAGAAGTAGCATCATCAAGCACACGCGACATATCAAGATTTCTAGCAGGAGGTGGTGTCACAAACTTACTCGTAACTGAAGGTGAATCTAGTGCACAGCTAGATGGCAGTTCCTTACCTGTCCTCGTAGTTGAGGGCAAGACTTTAGTTCTTGGATCTCTCAGATTCTTCATAGTGACTAGCAGACGTAAATCCCAAGTGACTTAGAGAATACAGTTGTGCCTCCCCGGCAACGGCGCCAGAAAAAGGTCTTGATAACCCACAAGTATAGGGGATCGCAACAATTTTCGAGGGTAGAGTATTCAACCCAAATTTATTGATTCGACTCAAGGGGAAGCGAAAGAATATTCTGAAGTATTAGCAGTTGAGTTGTCAATTCAACCACACCTGAAAGACTTAGTATCTGCAGGAAAGTATCACTAGCAAAGTAGTGTGATAGCAGCAATAGCAATAGTAACCAGTAGCACCAAAGTAACGGCAGTAGCAATAGAGTAACAGTAGCAGCAGTGACAGCAGTAGCATCAAGGTAACTAAGCAAGGACCAGTAGGAAAAGACTCGTAGGCATTGGATCGGTTATAGATGATTATGCCGGATGTGATTCATCATGTAACAGCTATAACACGGAGATATATGTAACTAGCTCCAGTTCGTCAATCTAATGTAGGCATGTAATCCGTATGTAGTCATACGTGCTTAGGGAAAAGAACTTGCATGACATCTATTGTCCATCCCTCCCGTGGCAGCCGGGTCCTAATGGAAACTACGGGATAGTAAGGTTCTCCTTTTAATAAAGAACCAAACCAACGCATTAACACTTGGTGAATACATGAACTCCTCATACTATGGTCATCTCCGGGAGTGGTTCCGGCTATTGTCACTCCGGGGTTGCCGGGTCATAACACATAGTAGGTGACTACAACTTGCAAGATAGGATCTAAAACACACATATATTGGCGACAACATAATAGGTTCAGATCTGAAATCATGGCACTCGGGCCCTAGTGATAAGCATTAAGCATGGAAAAGTAGTCGCAACATCAATCTCAGAACATAGTGGATACTAGGGATCAATCCCCGTAAAAACTAACTCGATTACATGATAGATCTCATCCAACCCATCACCGTCCAGCAAGCCTACGATGAGATTACTCACGAACGGTGAAGAGCATCATGGAATTGGCGATGAAGGAAGGTTGATGATGACGATGGCGACGATCTCCCCTCTTCGGAGCCCAGAACTGACTCCAGATCTACCCTCCAGATGAAGAACAGGAGGTGGAGGCGCGTCCGTATCGTAAAACGCGATGAACTCTTCTCTTTGATTTTTTTCCGGGCGACACGGACTAAATAGAGCTGGATTTGGAGGCGGTGGAGCGTCGTGGGATCCACAAGCCTGCAACGCGCAGCTAGGGGGGGCCACGCCTGGTGGGCTTGTCGTCTCCACGCTCCACATCCTCCGTTGATTCTTGCGCGAGTATTTTTCATTAATTCCAGAAAAATTCTCCGTAAATTTTCAGGTCATTCTGAGAACTTTTATTTCTGCGCAAAAACAACACCATGGCAATTCTGCTGAAAAACAGCGTTAGTCCGGGTTAGTTCCATTCAAATCATACAAATTATAGTCCAACACAAGGGAAAAAGAGTTCAGAAAAGTAGATACGACGGAGACGTATCAAGAACCTCTTCTTAGTCCAAACCAAGGAAGAGAGTTCTAATTGGATCACGTGAAAACCCGCTAAAGGTGATTCACCCGCTTGCCGGGCCGCACACCTTGGGAGTGGATGACTGGTCTACACTCTTGGGTAGCCAGCTCATCCAAAACCCCTCGCGAACCTTCCATATAGTAGAACCCGTTCTGAACTCTGAGTCTCTGAGCTTAAGACTCATGGGCGAGACCCAACCCACACCCTTTCATGAGAAGCCTTCGAAAACCATTGCAACACCCTCGAGGATGAAGACCACCCGTGATCATAGCTTGCCTTCCTTAAGGGAGTCTAGGACTTCCCCGTCAGCAGGGAGCTACGCGAGGACCTTGACCGTATGTTCTAACACGAGACATCTAGATGTCACTAACTGGCATGCGCAGCCCCAGGACCAGAACCCATACACGATATCTTGCCACATATTCCGACCTTGGAATGCACTTGCAAGCTAGAACCTTGCACGAATTTAGTACACCAAGCCCTTGACCTTCAGTCAAGCCTAACTCATTTCCAGAACCCCACTCACGGTCAGACAAGCACGAGCGGAGCATTCAAAGTTGTAGCATCAAGCACCTCAAGACCCACAGAAGCAACATGGGGACATGAAGACTACCTCCGACTCCAAGATTTTGTATCTCTCCAATCCCTAGCCTAGAAATCTCGGGGACGAGATTTTCTTAAGGGGTAAGGTCGTTAACACCCTGTTTTCAACTCTCCTGACTGATTTGACTTTTCTCAAAAATTAAGACCAATTAATTATTTTATTTTTTGTGAATGATTGTGGTGCTTGAAGTGACTGTTGTTTGCTTGCTTGCTTGTACGCTTGTGTTTGATTCTCAATAATTCTTGTTACTCTCTAGACTCACCTACTTAGACCAAAACTCCTGCCTAATGATCATGCCATGTGTTTACGACCAGAAACTATTTTTACCAAATATTATTTTCACCAAAAAAGCATTTCTTTGAATTAAGCTTTCAAAACCCCTAAGATGAGATTTGTACTACAAGTCCTCAAATTATGGAATTTATTTTGCACAAGTTATTTTATTTAAAACCCATTATCAAAATGGCTTCCCAAAACCACAAAATTATTATTTTAAAAGTTATTTTACTATTTTATTTAAATGCCTTCCTGTGATGCCAGAAATTGTCTCTTATGAAGGAAATTTATTTTTCTTGCTTTCAAAATACTTGATAAAATTTATGGAAACACAATGGACATATATATTCCATATATATGAGTTTCAACACATGGTCATGTTCAAAATATTGGGCAAACCCTTCAAAACCCTTCCTTCCTATTTCAAGCTTTTCGAATATTTCTATAAGAAATATTCTCAATAAATTCGTGTAAAATTCTAGCATGTCACATTTGATATATGTGATGATCCTGCCAAGTTTCATCTTATTCCAAGTTGATTTGATTCCCCTAATTATTGTAAAACCCTATCTATCTAGATCCAAATTTAAGCAAATCTACATTGTCAAGTGTCTCCAATTGTTCTCAAATTTGGTGGACATGTTCTTCTACTCCAATAATGCATCCACACCAAGTGGTGCATCAAGGAGAATAGAAGAACTTGTCCCAAGCCCCTCAAACCCCTCTCTGTTGATTTATGACTTTGGGAAACTTTACATTATAAAGTTTCTCCAATTGACCTCAAACCTTTTGGGCATGCTTTAATGCTCAAATAATTCCTTCAAACCAAATATTGGATTTGTGGGAATTGATTTGAATAGCTTTGTAAGCAGAAGGTCATTTCTACCGATTTATTGGTTTTCCAAGTCTACATTGGAAACTTTGTCCAACAAATCCCAAAATTGGTGTCCAAGCTTATTTTTATCTATTATTTGGTCGTGTTAACTTTCATATAAATCTAAGTCCATCTGGTATCCCTAACACTCATCAAACACCTTGTGTGCACTCACCAAATTGGCTACTTTGGCCCCTTCCACTTTTACCCTTCAGCTCAACTTTCTACCACACCCTCCCCTAGTTACCTTTTTACTCCGGTAACTTTTCCATGGCCACTAGTCAATTATTGAGGAGAGACCCCTTGTAGTTACCTCTCATTTTCACCCCTGGAACACCATTCTTACCCCTCATGCCCCACGTGTGCTTAATCCAAAGCCCCCACCTCTTTCCATAGGGTCCCTAGCATCCCAAGGCATCATTTCAAACCAAGAGATGACATGCTCATGTAGGAAAAATGAGCAGCTCATCTACAACTAGATTTCTGGCTGAAATGTAGCATTGTACAGCGAGCACTAGCTACCCTCCTCTTCTTGAGCTCAAACTTGGCAGTGTTGTAGTACTTGCATTGCTAACACTGTCTGGCATTGATTTTCCCCAAGGCTCCCCATCTAAGACCCACATTTATTAGATCTAAGTTTGTTGTTACAAACTTAACCTCAGTCAAAGACCATTCAAACTAACTCCACTAGAGATCAAACTCCTCACTCGCCCTCCAGATAACATGCCCCACATCCCAGACACCTTTGACTGGTCAAGCTGCTGGTGTAGGCACAGGTGTCCATGGTGACCACCACCCTGGCATGCAAAACTGGTGCTCTACACCTCAACCTTGTCCCATAGCTCGAATCAGGCAGCCATTCCATGTCACCGCATGTCATAGCCCTTCCTTTTGACCGTTCGAAGCGCTTCCACCCACCAGCTAGCTTCCAAGCTCCCTTTGGGGTGCGTGGCATCCATGCACATGGAAGCTCTAGAGAGCTCCCGAGCTCTCTCTCCCTCTCCCCCTCTTATCTCCTCTCTCCTCGAGCCTCCGCCGCTCTTGCATCTCTTCCCCTCTCCCTTGGGCTCCTCCAGAGCTTCCCCTTGAGCCCCCTCTCCTCCCAAGCTCCATCCTCTCCTCTTATGGCCGCCATGGCCAGCTTCAGCTATGCTCGCGCCTGGGCTCGCCAGCCCCATCCTCTCCTCCTTCGGCTGCGTAGAAGTGCCCCGGGAGCCCCTGCAGCCTCTCCACTTATCCTCTCCCTCCATGGGTGGCTGTGGCACCCTACTCTATCCTCGGTTGGCCGCGCCGCCCCGGTCAGATGTTAGCCCCTCCATCACTCCCCATCATGGGGAGAGGCCCCAAGGTGGAGCGGCTCGCCGCCACAAGCTCTCTGGTGGCTGGAGCACCACCGGAGATGACCGGAGCCGGTAGGACGAAGCGTCGGCGCGTCGGGCCTCCCCTCCTCTATCGGGGCACGTGGGAGCGCGTGAGGAGGAAGAAGGGCCTGCTAGTGAGGCCGGCAACCCCACTGGTCAGCCTCTAGACCATCGGCCGGGCCCGTCGGTCAGGTTAAGTAGAAACGCCCCGTGGGCGCTGCGTTTCCGAGCGCCGAAAGCGCATTCGGCCGAGTGCGCCATCGACGTGGCCTTCTAACGCACCCGCAGAGATTGCTGGGCCGGCCCATGGCGCCCAGTCACTATGTGCCGCCCAATGCACCTTCTGGTTAAGCCCTCTCCTTTCCTTTTTCTTTTATGAGGAAATTCCAAAATCCTTAGTAAATTCATTCTTGCTCCAAATCTGATGATTCAAATTTCTACAGGTTCCAAAAATCAAGGGATATTCGAAGATGTGCTTTGCACATTTTTTCAAGCAACTTATGTGTTATGTTAATATTTAAAAACAGATTCAAATACTCCTAGCCTCCCCTTTCAAAATTCCTATAGGTTTCAAATCAACTCCAAATGGAGTGATTCCAATTTCCAGAGGCATATTAAATCATTACCTAATTTCCTAGACAAGGTGGACATTTTTCTCTGCCTTGTTTCGGTTGCATTAAATAAATAGTGCCTATTCCTATTTATTCCATATTGTAAAATCCCTAGAATATTCATACCAACTGCAAATCGAGTGAAACAACTTTCTAAATCTTTCTAAAAAATTCTATGTTAAATGAGCGCCTCCACTCATTTTTATCATAATATTTTCTGTAGGCTTCTATAAGGATCACCTATTCCTCCTTTCATCCATTCAAAATTCCCTGATGATCCAACCTCCTATAACAAGCTTCAGGTATTTTTCTTATGACCAGAGAGGTCCAAGAAAAATATAACTTCCATTTATTTAACACTTTGTTTCTACTTGATGTATGGCTTACTGTGTTGTTTCCGACGTTAGTTGACGGAGTAGACGGAGTACTCGGAGTGGCACCAAAACACCTGAAGATCCCGAGGACTTATGTGAGAAAAGGCAAGCAGCCCTTTGACCATGTTTGAGCATATGTTATATTGCATGCTAGTAAAGAAAATACCCCCATTGCATGTGATTATAAGTATTTGGTGAATCAGTGCTATGATGTTACCGATGGTTCCTCCGGAGCAATTGCATTTTACTCATGATCCTACCACCTATGAGGATCACGCTAATATCATGTTGACAAGTAGAGCTAAGCATAATAGTAGCATGAGCATGATGATGGTAAATATCAAAGGTTTATGAAAACCACGTCGGGTGCCACTAATGCCCGAGGGTGATGATGAGTTACGTGGCCACTTCTCGAGAAGTGGTGCACCGTGTATATTTTGGTGTGAGTGGTTTCGGAAATGGGATTAGATTTATGATGTGTCGACCGTCCCAACCTTACATGTGCGACCACGTTACCCCTTCATGGGACGGGGCTTTGTTGATTTCTCTGGTCGGTGCTAGCAAAGAGCCACATTACTATTGGAAGGAGTGATATGTGGTCACTCCCGTCACGGAGTCATGCCAGGTAGGGTGACTATGTCGTTTTTACGTCTTCCGGACACACCGTTGGTCCCTGCATGGATGATACTGTCCAGAGTCGGTGCTCGTAAGACGTACATCATGTGGGTTGGGTACCAATCGAGTGGACCTCTTTGTCTAGTATCGTCAGGGGAACGGTATTGATCGGGTACTTACGTCGAGTATGTTATATACCGTGAGTTGTGGATGACACGGAAGTTTCCCGGATCTCGTGGGTACATCGTACAACCTCTGCAGAGTGTAAAACTATTCGAATAGCCATGTCCACGGTTAAGTAAAGTTGGGTAATCCTGCTTAAACTACGTCCAATCGTTTCCGCATAAACCAAGTGTGAGTGTGTGAGTGTTCAAAGGTGTTATCTGAGAAAGAGTTGGTATGATCAAGTCTGGTGACTTTGGCATATCGGGTGAACCTGGAGCGTTCAGCCGTTAATAGATATTTTGATATACGTAACATGTTCTTCTAAATACCATATAGCTTATGTTGCACATCTATGATCATGTTTATTTACGGTTAAGTTGCTATCCACCAATACTGCATATTACTTGTTATCATACGAACTGCATTATCCATGTCATGGGCTGTTTGCGAGTACTTTCAAAGTACTCATTCGCTTGCCACTGCTTATTTCATTGACCGGGTATGAGAGACAGGGTATGGTGAAGAGTAATTTTGTGACGTTCCTACGAGCTAGGACGCTTCCCAATCAGAATGCTTGTAGGTTAAGGCAGATGGCATGGGTTCACGCTTTTGACCTATATTTCCGCTTTTGGTCCACTTTGGTGTGTTGGACCTCAATACCCTATATATGTAAGACTTGACCGTAGTGGTCATTTATTGTATCAAACAGTATGTATGGATGTAAGACTCTTGTTATTCAGTTTCTATGTGTTCGGTGAGCATTGATCTCTAGGATCACGGAGCACGTTCATTCGGTGATCTCGACTCGTAAGTCGGGGTCCCCATAGAGACTCGGGCACGGAGGAGACTGGTTCTCTTCCTCACTCTCCTCTGAGTTGTCTTCGCTCCCCTCGCTGTCCTCGGCATAGTCGTTGCCGACGCTGCCACCTTCTCTTTCCCCACTGACGTCAAGCTGATACCCATTCGGCACAGGTGAATGCATGTTTGTCCACTCCTGCAAGATGTAAAAATAGCAAACTCATTCGGCCGAAGATTCAATCATTCGACAAAGACATGAAAGGAATCGACAAGGAAATATCTCACCAGGTTATGTGGCTTGTTTCAGCAGAGAAAGGCAAGAGCCGCTTGGCTCCTAATGGATTGTCGCAGGCTCCAGTGATGCCTTTGAGCCACTGAGCCATGGTTTCTTCAGAAACCTCCTCCGGGTGCGACCTAGTGGAATCCTCAGGGCCGGAATAATGCCACATGGCATGATCCCTCGCCTGAAGAGGATAAATACGCCGACCAAGGAATGTTTCAAGCAAGTCCATCCCAGTCACTCCGCCATGGATCAAGTTAACCACCTCATTTACCAGACTCCCTACCTGAGTCTTCTCCTCATCCGACACGTTTATCGTTCTAGGAGCAGTCGATCGCTCCAAAGTGAATTGGGGAAGGCCAGTCGACATATTTGGAGATGCAATATCATTACAGTAAAACTAAGTCGACTGTCAGTTTTGGACTGACTCGGGAAGGATCATCTAAGAATACGTACTCCTAGTCCTCTTTTGAATCCCCAGACCACCACACAACTGAATGACATGAGTTCTACTATCACTCGGATTAGCTTTCTTCACTGATTGGGAGTGCAAAGTGAAGATGTGTTTAAACAGTCCCCAGTGAGGGGGACAACCCAAAAAGCATTCGCACAGTATTATGAATGCGGCAAGGTATGCGATGGAATTGGAGGAAGATGATGAAGTTGCGCACTGAAGTAATTCAGAAAACCACGGATGAAAGGATGAGGGGGCAAAGGAAAACCTCATTGAATGTGAGTGAGGAGGACCCATTCTCCTTCGCGTGTCTCCGGCTCGACCTCCCCTTCGGGAAGCCTCCATGATTTCTCAGCTATCATCCCATGTTCGACGAGCTCCAGAATATCCTCCTTTCGGACGGTTGACGGGAGAAAATCTCCTTGGGTCCATCCTGGCGGCAACGCGGATCGGCCGCCTGATTTCTTCGAATTTCCTCCCTTTTTGGTGAGCTCAAGCTTGCCATCTTGCCTTTCTTCATCTGAGCAGCGGCGGAGGCAGATCAAAGTAGCACCTGCGGAGCGGAGGTGGAGAGGAAACAAAGGAGAATCAAGAAAATGTACTGCTCCAACCCTAGCGTCGGCCAGATTTATAACCGCCCGAGTGAGTCGCTGACTGGTGGGCCCGCCAAATCTCTGTCTGTCCCAATAACAGAGGAGGTGAGATACGTGGCGATAAGGGCGGCGCGATAATCAAGGCGTCGTTATCCCACTTGCACTGGTTGTTGTATCATCACCGCATAGCATGCACTAACTGAAATTTCAAATCTCGTGAAATCCAGACCTGACAAAGTGATCCGTCAGATCTCAAGGTCCCGTTAGTCACTCGGATTAACCTTAGTGCTCAAATTCACTTGGACGTACTTCACAGCAGAATCGATCAGGGTGAATGATGAAGACTTCAATCGACGCACAGTTCTACTAAGCCCCAAAGCACGTTCAAGATTTGTATGTCTCGATAAAATTTTCATCGACCCCTTCCTCACTTGAACCCCGATCCATTCGAGGGCTAATGATGGAGATATGTACCAAGGGTAGGGCCATAGGCCTGACCTACATGTCCTACCTAAGGGCACCTCATTAAAGACTTGAATACTACACGGAGGATTCCGACTGGATAGCCATAGCATCTGAGTCACTCGGTAAGCAATCACTCGGAGAATTTTGCCCTTCACTCGACAATCAACTTCCACTTGGAAGAACAAGAAGCGAGTTGACATAGAAGACGAGAAGCCACTCCAGGGAGGCCGTCAGGCGAGCGTTCGGCTGGGCGTCATAAGTAACATTAATTACATACGTTATGAGTAATGTACGCCTTTAAGCTCCACTAATCGAACCCTTGGATTATTGGGCCTTGATGTGGAGTAGCGCACTCTATATAAGCCACCCCTCCACTCTGGCACAAGGGTTCACACCCCGTATAAAATGCGTTCCACACTGCAAGAGCTCCAAAGCACCAAGACATAGGGATGTTACCTCCACGAGAGGGTTATGAACTCATACATCTTGCGTACAAGCTTGTCGTAGCTAGGACTCTGCCCTCTCCTTTCGTACCCTACACCTCTACTGTCAGGTTCATTCCCACGATAGAGGCCACTTGGGAAAGAGAAGACTTTCTGCAGAAAGAACAACCGCAACTTCTTGAGGACTGGCTAAAATCTTGGGGACGGGATTTTTCTTAAGGGGGTAGGTGTTGTAACACCCACAATTTTTAATTTGGATTTCTGTGACTTTTGAGTTGTTTTAAAAAGAGATTTAAAAATTTGGCTTTGATGAAAACTCCTGAAGTTCTTTGAAACCCTTTTTTAAGAAAATCTTTTGAGATTTCTTCCACAACATGTCTCATTTGCAAAGGATTTTTTTTGCCTCTTATTAAAATGAATTGGTTTGTGAGAACCCTTTTATTTATTCTTTAACCAACCTTTGGAATAAATTTCCATAGGTTCACTTGTCAACCTTCTTCAATATTTCTTTCCCCTCCATCTTTTGTGATTGCTAACCTATGGCACCTCTCTAGCATCTAGGCATTTATTTTCATTAATTTCTTAAAGTTTTAGAAGGGTTTAACAACCTTTCATATTTTATTTAAATCAAAAATAGTTTGTGTAATAAGTTTTGACCCAAAAGATTTTTCAAAGGAACTCATAGATCCCTTTGGTATTTGATACCCAAATTCCTATCCTTAGAAGACCCTAGTATTCTTAACCCATTTCACCAAAAACATTGGGTTCACTAGTTCGAAAATTTCAAATTAGGTTTGACTCAAGTTTGACCAAGATATTTTGTTTTTATTAAAAACCTAGCTTAACCATTTCCAAAAATTCTGAAAAATTGCAGAAAGTCTCTGCACTCAATAAGAGGTCATCTCATAAATTTCTAGCTTCAAATAGTTTTTCCACGTGCCGATGTCATTTGATCAAACACGTGGTGTGCACAATGGCCATGAGTCTCTGAATCAAGTGCAGCCAAACTTCAAAGTTGCAGTGTTCGTCGATTCAGGCTCAATGCCGCAGCGTCAATCTCTGCAGTGTCAACGGTGGCAGCTCGCCACTATGCCCCGAGCCTATCCACCCACCGCACAGTACCTTGGACGGTTGCACGCATCGGTGGTGAGCTGGGTGAGTGAGCCAGCTTCGGCAGCAGCACTAGCAGTTGTTTCCGCGACCGCCAGCAGCCCCTGCTGCAAAGCCACGCCACCCGACATCGTCCATTCACCCCCTTCCCTCGGTGTGGCCGTCCCCATCCGTGTGCATCGTGTTTGCTGTCGCCACCTCCCGGGCAGCAGAGAGCATGATTCTGGCTGACAGCGCGCCACTGAGAGAGCCGCATCATCGAGCCGTATTTTGCGTCCATGGTTGATCAAGCTTTGGCCAAAAGTGGAACCCCCGAGAGATGTGGATGTTGACACAGCCCTACAATCCACAGATTAAACCCCCTCATAACCAGAATTGGTCGCCGGAGTAAAGCTCCGTGGCTCCCCTCTCGACCCTCTATAAATAGAGCCCCCTCCTTGCGCTCGAGCACCTCAACCAATCCAGCTCCTCGCCTCCTCATTCAGAAACCTCACCCAAGCCAGAGAAGGGCCTCGGGGAGGCCTTCTTCTCCGTCTTCGGCCGCTTTGATCCGCCCCGGGTCTTGGTGGAATTCGAGCAGGTGAGTGGAGATGAGAACCCCAAAACTTTGTCATGGCCTCCTGGTGAGCCCCTCCTCCTAATCCGCACTTCAATTTGGTTGCAGGCCCACTCCCCGGTGAGATCATGTGGTGCCCAACGTCGTCGTCCACCGGAGTAGGGCCACCGTCGATGTAGAGCTTCCCCAACGACCCACTCCAACTACCACCGATGCAGAGAGACTCACTGAGTGTGTTGATGCCCTTCGTTTGCTCTGCCCCATCGTATATCGCCGCCAGCGACCACCGCACACCTCTGGCGCCGGTGAAATTTGAACCTGACAGGGTGGGACCCCTCGTCTAGGTTCTGTCTTTCTTGAATCGTTTTTCCTGAATGCGCTTTCTCCAGAAGACGTCTCCGCTGCGGGTTGGCGTATTTCTTTTCGGGCGCTTTGATTTTTCTCAAGCTAGCCCCTGGCTAATTTCTGTTTTATTACACAATAGTCCCTGGTTTGATTTTACTTATAACTTTTAAACTATAAAACTTTTTAAATGTTTCCTTTTGTAAAATCTTTCTCTTGAGGTCTAGTTTATTTTCAGATTTCTTGAAAAGTTGTTTGGAGAAAGTAGCTAGGCCTTAGGTCTTACGATGGTATATATTGTATGCCATTGATTTCGACGAGGGAAATGTCGACGTTAACTTCACCGAGCTCGAACCCGGCTAAATAATTTCATGTTTGACCTTTTGATGTGTTGTTTTCTCACTAAATAATTTAATATTCATCCATTCCATTAATTAAGCATATTGCATCTTACTTAAACAAAGTTAATATGTGGCTATGACAATTTATGGTTGTGATAGGTCGTGGATAACCTAGTCACATGGAACGTGATAGGATGTGGCCTCGTCATGACGAATGCATGATAGTAATGGAAAGAAAGTGGATAACTCCAGTATCGACCTAGATCGAGTCTTGTTAGTGTCTCACCTTTATTATCATGCTGCCATAGTTTCCGGGAAGGGGATTCAGTATAGTCGGTCGTAGGCCTATTATCAGTTACACACCAAGTAGAGGGGCCAGGATGAAGGTATCCATGGCCCTGGACTAAATCCAGTCATCCGTTCAGGGGGCATGGGTGTTTCCGATCTGGGACCGAGAGGGAGTGCACTCCCTTATAGTGTGCGATATAAATATGATCCAATGCTAGTCGAGGTTGGAGCCTCCCCGTCTTATGGTTTTTCCCTGGCAGCGTAATGCCGGTGAAGCCGGTCTTCCCGGGGTAAAAATGGGTGTGTGCTGATTGTGAGCGTCTACTTCTAAAATACCGTATGCGGGAATAATCATAGTGACTATCAGAACCCGTGAGCTATGGGTAAAGAGTGCACCCTGTGTAGAGTCAAACCTATTCAAGTAGCCGTGTCCACGGTCAAGGACAGTTGGTTGACAGCTCAAGTGTCGGTCTTAGAGTCGGTCCGTGGAGCACAAGTGTGGTTAATGAAAATGGTTGTGGACATCTGACGGTATTGTGGAAAAACTTACTTGTTGGTAACCTGGTTCTAAGATTATCCTGAAGGTTGGTTGTACCACCCGGATAATCCTTCACTTTATTTTATGCCCTTTATGTTGTGTCGCTAAGACGCCCAACTCGGCTTATTATTTATTTTATGCCCTTTCTGTGCTGTCACTAAGATGCCCGACTGTGGCTTGTTATTTATTTTATGACCTTTATGTGGTGTCGCTAAGACGCGCGACCGCGGCTTGTTATTTATCTTATGCCCTTTCTGTGGTGTCGCTAAGACGCCCGACTGTGGCTTATTATTTATTTGATTCCTTGTATGAGGTGTCGCTTAGATGCCCAACGGTGGAAATTTACTTTACCTGTTAACCTTTCGAGGAGTCGCTCCAGACACCCGATTGGTGCATCTTATTTTCAGTTTGGGTATTTCGGTAGGATTACCGCCCTACTTATCCACTAACTTAACTACTATTGATGTCTCTATCATGATAAATTATGACCTGAAACCATGCATATTAAAAATTTGATGCATACATCTCATCTTTTGTGCAAACTGTTTGCGAGTAGTTTTTGAAGTACTCACTGGCTTGTTGATGTGGTCAGATATGGATGAAGGAGACCTCATGGATGAAAAGTTCGATAGTGAGTCCAACTTATAGAGAAGTCCTAGTTAGTCTTGCGATCATGGAGTCCGTCGCTGTACTATTTCACCGCTTCCGCCACCACGAATAAATCGTCAAGCCTCACTCTGACGCTTGGCGCATAGTAGTACTTGTCATGTCACTTCACTCTGACGTGGCATGCCCTCTTTATTTATGAGCAGTAGAGTTATCTCATGACCACTGTAACATATCCATCTGTGTGATACTTTGGAGATGTTGTAATAATTTCTAGAGCGATCTCCGCTCTACTATGTTTAATATTAAGTACTACTGGTTTTTTGTATCAAGATGTCAGTCAGAAACATTTTCTACACTGATGACATTCATGGCTGATTTCCGATAAATCATCTTATCTGGAAACCAGTCCTGATAGCCTTCCGCCTTGACAACGGTCATTGCATGTAGATTAGCCACCCTCCTCTGCTCTCGAGCTACGACTACTTCTTTAGCCACATGGTACCTAACAGTCGTTGCCAGCGTTGTGGATAGAGAAGCGGCTAGCATCGCCTCGTTGAGTTGTTGTTGCACCGTGCAAAGGTCCTCCTTGGCCTGGGCAGTGAGCACGTCACCATCATGTGCACGAGGCGGTCCATCTTCCTTGGCCGCGTTTTCCATGTCGTAGATGTCGAGGTCATCCTGCATCGCCTTGAAGGCCACATCGTCCTCCTCTTGGAGCTCCGTACAGTTACGAGACAACTCGGACGACGCGGGCTCAAGATGGAAGTAGTTGGAGTGGCTGCTGGAGCCTAATGAGGATGCACTAGAGTTGGAGCCCGTAGCCGCTTCGGAGTTGGCTCCCGAGTCGGAGTTGGAGCCTGCCGCCGCTCCAGTGGCCCTGGGGAAGAAACGTCCCATCGAGATCCTTGTGGTGTGTAGCTGCCTTGCCATGGTGGCTAAACTATATTTGCATTACGCGACGCGTGGAAGCAATGGAGTGAAGCGTTGGTAGAACGATCCCACACGTCGTTATTTAATCAGAGGACTTTAACGAAGCACGGGTTTGGACCATCGTTGCGGGGAGTTCAACGGAGCAACTGCCTTCATCTTTTCACATTGATTTTTAGCGTGTCGATCAGTACAGCTCCGTCTCGAGGGTGCACTAATTGCCCTGATGTGATGCAGCTGCACGGGAGTGCGCATGCACGACATGCTGCTTCAGGTGCATGCATGGCAGACTGATACTCGGCCTCCACGAAGGCCCATCGTTTGAGCACGCAGCACACGGCCGTTGTCGCGTGATGTTGCTCCCCCGCTGCGAGGTGGGATACTCATGTCAGTAGCCACGAGGCACCCGCCTGATCTAGCCAATCATGCCTCATGTTGCGGATCGACCATGTCAAACCCTAACGCATGATCTAAACCGTTCTCGAACAATGATCCAACGAGGCTTTTAGTGCGGCATTTTTAGAGGGGTTTTGATAGATGGAAGGGTCCCGATCTTCTGATGAGATGGTGGCTATCATTTTTGGTGGAGTAGACTTTAACGATCCGACTATGAACATGTTAGAATGCCGCGCCTTACCAATCGCTAAACCAAATCCAAGAGGTTATTGATCACCCGAAAGCATGATCAACCTGACCACGGAGGTCTACTTCCTGCATACAAAGAAAGAGAAAGAAAGCAACTTAAATTGCAATCTGGATGTTGCGAATATAAGAAGAAAGCATTATTGATGAAGTGGTTTATGTGACCTCTTGGTCTGGTCGTAGAACACAAACAAAGAACACGAAGTTGCAGCTATAGCGAACTTGTAATATATAAAAAAACCAAGTCTAAATGGCGTCCTAAGGGTTCTATATATGGGGGAATATAGGGGAATTTTGTGATCCCTTGGAGGAGGGGTCCGAAACCAATCCTAACCCAAATTCCCCACACATACACACTCTAATCGCAGCCTATAATGTGGTATTTCAAAATTATATGGGTCTGGCCCAAAAATAAGGTGGCACAACACCTATAATAGCCTATGGACATAATTTATGAAGTGCCATCTTATATAGTTTGTCCAAGCCTTCATGCTCTCCTTATTGTGGCTTCAAAGTGCGAAAATCACCACTAGAAACTCTGTTATTCTTTCTCGCATGCGCACCTTCTTCTCCATGCTTGATCTGCTCCAAAGGACATCCTTCTTGTCCATGCTAGGTCCTTTATTCATAAGTAAAACAAAAGTACCTAATTCAGGCAGAATCATATGTTCGTGAACATTAGAAGGATTTCCAAGAAACAAAAGTACCTAGTAATTCAATTGACGTGCACGAGCTCTACTAATTGGTCCAGTATGTATAGCAGCAGGGGTTGTGAGTGTACCAGTCGTATTGATGTCCTCATCACCCTCCCCTTCTTGAAACGAAGTCGTCCTCGACGGAAGCTCATCTTCCTCACCCAAATAAGGCTTCAAATCTGCAATCTTAAAGGTGGGACTAACCCCAAACTCTACTCGCAACTCAAGTTTATATGCATTATCATTTATTTTCTATAACACCTTAAAAGGACCATCAACACGTGGCATTAGCTTTGACTTGTGCAAATCAAGAATTCCATCCATACACAAATGCAACCAAACAAGATCTCCAGGTGCCAAGACAACATGTTTTCTACCCTTATTTCCAGCAACTTTGTATTTAGCATTCATATGGTCAATGTTTTCTTTAGTTACCTCATGCATTTTAAATATCAATTCAGCATGTTGTTTAGCATCAAAATTGACCTTCTTCGAAGATGGAAGAGGCAACAAATCAACGGGTGCACGAGGTATGAAACCATTCAAAATTTCAAAATGGCATATCTTAGTAGTAGAATGCAATGAAGGATAATAAGAAAATTCAATATGAGGCAAGCATTCTTCCTCAATTTTCAAGTTATTCTTCAAAACAGCCCTAAGCATAGTAGACAATGATATATTGACTACTTTCGTTTGTCCATCAGTTTGGGGTGACATGTAGTACTAAAAAGAAGTCTAGTCCCCAATTTAGCCCATAAACATCTCCAAAAGTGGCTAAGAAATTTAGCATCAAGATCTCAAACAATTGTATTTGACACACCATGCAAGCGAATAATTTCACGAAAGAACAAATCAGCAACATTAACAGCATCATCACTTTTATGACATGGTATAAAGTGTGCCATTTTTTAAAATCTATCTAAAACAATAAATATTCTAACCCTCCCCTTCTTTGTTCGAGGTAAACATAAAACAAAGTCCATAGATATATCCTCCTAAGGAACACTAGGTAGAGGCAAAGGCATATATAAACCATGAGGATTGACTCGTGACTTAGCTTTTTGACATGTAGTGTAGCGAGCAACAAAACGCTCAACATATTGTCTCATCTTTGGCCAAAAGAAATGTATAGCACGTACGTCCTTCGTCTTCTTCATGCCAAAATGTCCCATTAATCATCCTCCATGCGCCTCCTGCAACAACAAAAGATGAATTGAGCTAGCTGGAATGCGTAGCTTGTTAGCATAGAACACAAATCCATCATTAATGACGAACTTGTTCCATGTTCTCTCTGATTTACAATTCTGCAGCACATCTTTAAATTCATCATCATGCACATATTGATCTTTGATGGTCTCCAATCCAAATATTTTAAAGTCAAGTTGTGAAAGCATAGTATAACGATGAGACAATGCATCAACAATAACATTGTCTTTTCCCTTCTTATGTTTAATGACATAAGGGAAAATTTGAGTGAATCAACCCATTGAGCATGTGTACGGTTCATCTTTTCTTGACTTATAATACGTAAAGATTCATGATTAGAATGTATAAGAAATTCTATGGGCCATAAATAATGTTGCCATGTTTCCAAAGTCTGAACAAGAGCATATAATTCCTTATCATAAGTAGAATAATTCAGACTAGGCCCACTCAATTTTTTAGAAAAGTACGCAACAAGTTTACCATCATGTAATAATACACCTCCTAATATGATTCCACTAGCATCACATTCAATCTCGAAAGTTTTATTAAAATCAGGAAGTTGGAGCAATGGAGCATGTGTTAACTTATCTTTCAATACCGTGAAGGCTTGTTCCTGTGCGGTACCCCCAAGCAAAAGGCACATCCTCCATTGTAAGCCCATTGAGATGTGCAATAGTGGTGCTGAAATCTCTCACAAACGCCTACAGAAACCAGAGAGGCCAAGAAAACTCCTCACTTGTGTGCCCGTTCGGGGCTGCGGCCAACTCTCAATAGCTTCAATCTTGGATTTATCAACTTCAATTCCCTGTGGAGTAACAACATAGCCAAGAAAAGATACTCGATCGATGCAAAAGGTGCACTTCCCAAGGTCACGTAGAGCAATAAAAACAACACATAAATGTTCTAAGTGTTCCTCCAAGGATCAGCTATAAATCAGTATATCATCAAAATAGACTACCACAAATCATCCAATGAAGCACGTAAAACCTCATTCATTAATCTCATGAAATTACTAGGTGCATTAGTTAACCCAAAAGGCATGACTAACAACTCATATAATAACAACTTAGTTTTAAATGATGTTTTCTGTTTATGTCCCAATTTTATATGAATTTGATGGTATCCACTATGCAAATCAACTTTGGGGAAAATTGTAGAGACACTTAATTCATGAGGCATGTCATCGAGCCTAGGAATAGGATGACAATAACGAATAGGAATATTATTAATGGCTCTACAATCAAAACACATACGGATGTACCATCCTTTTTTGGTACTAGAATATTAGGAACATCACAAGGACTAAGGGGTTCACGTATATAACCTTTGTTGAGCAGCTCCTATACTTGACGAATAATCTCCTTCGTCTCCTCTCGATTGGTACGGTATGTCGCATGTTTGGATAGAAATGCACCAGGAATTAAGTCAATCTGATGCTCAATCCCTCTAGTAGGTGGTAATCCAGGTGGCACGTCTTGTGGAAAGACGTCAACAAACTCTTGTAAAATGTTAGTGACTGCAGGAGGCAAATAGGAGGTATGTCCTCGAATGAAAATAGTACCTCTTTGCACACAAAGGCATAGCAAATAGATGTAATAAAATCCAAATTAGTAATATCAGTTTTAATAGCAAGTAAACATCCACTCTCAATTTTATTTCATATGCAATAATAGATGATGGTTTATTAGGCTTATTATGTTGCTCAAATTCTTTTTCCAGAATCTGGTTTTCACTCTTATTTTGTTGCTGTTTTGCTTTACTAGCTCTAGCAATGTCATCTTTCATAATCACGAGACATAGGAAGCAAAGTTATATTTTGATCCTTATGAACAAGAGTATACTTATTTATCTACCATGGTGTACAATTTTTTTATCAAATTGCCATGGTCTACCAAGTAAAACAGAGCATGCTTGCATGGGTACCACATCACAATCAACATAATCAGAATATATAACAATGCTAAAATGCACACGAATAGTACGTGTTACCTTAACCTTGCCACTATTGTTGAACCATTTTATGTAATAAGGATGAGGATGTGGTCTCATGGTGAGAGACAGATTCTCCATCACCTTCATGCTAGCCAAATTGTTGCAACTCCCTCCATCAATGATGACGCATATAGAACGCTCCTTCACAACTCTCTTTGTATGGAACAAATTGTGCCTCTGATTTTGCTCAGCATGTGTTACCTGCATACTTAAAACACATTGAACAACTAAACTTGCATACCTGTCAGCGTAGTCAGCACCCATGTATTGTGTCTCTTGTTCAGTTTCATCCACGCCTTGTTCTTTACTTGCAATAAGAGCCAGAGTCTCCTCATCATAATCACTAGTGGAGTCATATCCACCACCCTCACTAACAATCATCACATGCTTGGATGAGCATTCTCTCGTATAGTGACCTCCACCCTTGTAACAACGACATGTAACCTCATGTGTTTGCCCTATGGATGCAATGGATGAAGAAGAGCTTTGTGCAGGCCCGGAAGGTATGCTCTTGGCGAAGGGTGGGGCAGGGGCTTGTTTCCTGGTATCTCGGTTGGAGTTGGTGGCTGAAGTAGGCGGTGCTGCAGCATGACGTGTACAAGTAGATGAGGTATGTGATGTCCATGATGAAGTGTGACCTGCAGAAAACTTAGTTCTGGCCAATGCATGCTGATCCTGCACTTCACATTCAGATTTGCAAGCAAGATGGAATAAAAGAGTGATAGTGTTATACTACTTATATTCTAAAATAGCCTGAATATCTCTATTTAATCCACCCATAAAATGTGCAAGCATAGCTTCATTTTCCTCAACAATACGAAATCTAATCATGCCAGTTTGTAATTACTGATAATATTCCTCTACGAAATTTTTTCCTTGTCTTAAACGTTGCAGTTTTTGAAGTAACTCACATTGATAATATGGTCGAACCCAATGAGTATGCATAGTAGTTTTCAAAGCAGCCCAAGTAGTTGGAATATTAGCATGATGTATTCTACAATGTTCAGACCACCAAACACAAGCAAAACTAGTGAATACACAAACAACACCAAAAACACGTCTATCCTCAAGAAATTGTAAGCATGCAAAACGTTATTCTCTTCCTAACTCCCAAGTAAGATATATATTAGGAACATATCTGCCATCAAATGTTGGAATGTTCAATTTAAGTTTATGGAGATGGTCATGATCCCGTACCTGAGGGGGTGGTGCAACCCTACTGTTGCATTTGTATCGATGTGGACGCCCCGGTGCTTGTGGTGGTGGTTGCCCGTGGTGCTGATTTGAAGCAACCTCTCCCTCATTGATAACCCACAAGTGTAGGGGATCACAACAGTTTTCGAGGGTAGAGTATTTGACCCAAATTTATTGATTTTCTCAAAGGGGAAGCTAAAGAATATTCTCAAGTATTAGCAGCTGAGTTTATCAGATTCAACCACACCTGAAAGATTAGTGTCTGCAAGCAAAGTATCAGTAGCAAAGTAGTATGATAGCAACGGTGCCAGAAACAGATCTGTTGACGGTAGACTATTCCTAACTGTTATATCAATGGCGCCAGTAGGTTGCACGTGGACGGGGAACTATTCTTCAACGTCAACGGTAACGAAAAATGATCTTGCAACAAGTAGCAGCGAGGTAGCAAGGAATAGCAGTAGCAGCAGCAGCAGAGTAACAGCAGTAGCAACAGTAGTAGCAAAGTGGCCCAATCCCTTTTGTAGCAAGGGACAAGCCTAGACAAAGTAACGTACCAAGGACCATTAGTAAAAGACCGTAAGCAGTGGATCGGTGATGGATGAGTATGACGGATGTGATTCATCATGTAACAGCTATAACACGGAGAGATAAGTAACTACCTCCCGTTCGTCAATCTAATGTAGGCATGTATTCCGTATGTAGTCATACGTGCTTAGGGAAAAGAACTTGCATGACATCTATTGTCCATCCCTCCCGTGGCAGCGGGGTCCTAATGGAAACTACGGGATATTAAGGTTCTCCTTTTAATAAAGAACCGGACCAACGCATTAACACACGGGGAATACATGAACTCCTCATACTATGGTCATCTCCGGGAGTGGTTCCGGCTATTGTCACTCCGGGGTTGTCGGGTCATAACACATAGTAGGTGACTACAACTTGCAAGATAGGATCTAAAAGACACATATATTGGCAACAACATAATAGGTTTAGATCTGAAATCATGGCACTCGGGCCCTAGTGACAAGCATTAAGCATAGCCAAGTAGTAGCAACATCAATCTAGAACATAGTGGATACTAGGGATCAATCCCCGTCAAAAGTAACTCGATTACATGATAGATCTCATCTAACACATCACCATCCAGCAAGCCTACGATGAGATTACTCACGAACGATGAAGAGCATCATGGAATTGTCGATGGAGGAAGGTTCATGATGACGATGGCGATGATTTCCCCTCTCCGGAGCCCGGAACAGACTCCAGATCTGCCCTCCAGATGAAGAACAGGAAGTGGCGGTGCCTCAGTATCGTAAAACGCGATGAATCCTTTTCTCTGATTTTTTTCCCAGGCGAGACGGAATAAATAGAGCTGAGTTTGGGGGCGGTGGTGCCACATGGGCCCCACAAGCCCTCACGGCGCGGCCTAGGGGGTGGCCGCGGCCTCTGGCCTTGTGTCCCACTGGCACGCCCCCTCCAGTGGATCTTTGTGCGGGTATTTTTCTTTTACTCTAGAAAAATTCTCGTAAATTTTCAAGACATTCCGAGAACTTTTATTTCTGCACAAAAAACAACACCATGGCAATTCTGCTGAAAACAGTGTTAGTCCGGGTTAGTTCCCTTCAAATCATGCAAATTAGAGTCCAAAACAAGGGCAAAAGAGTTCGAAAAAGTAGATACGACGGAGACGTATGAACTCCCCAAAGCTTAAAGCCTTGCTTGTCCTCAAGCAATTTAGTTGACAAACTGAAAGAGACAAAACAAAAACTTTGACAAACTCTGTTTGATCTTGTTGTTGCAACTATGTCTAACTCATAACCAGAATTTAAGCAAGATCACAAGCAAACCACATAAGAAAATGACATCTAGGTCTCATGGTAAACTCATATCAATGGTATAATCAACTAGCGAGCAAATAATAATAAGCCTCAAATGTCAACACTTCAATCAAAACAACATGAAGCAGTACAAATAGATGGCATCTCGCTACCTCTTTCTTAGACCGCAAAACATAAATGCAGAGCACCTTCAAAGAACAAGGGCTGGCTAAACATTGTAATTCAAGGCAATGAAGATCCAGTCATAGTCATACTCAACACAGTTAAAAGCGAAGCATAAAAATGACAGAGGTGCTCTCTAATTGGTGCTTTTGTAAGAGGAGGATGACTAAACATGAACATAAATCGATAGGCCATTCACAGAGGGAAGCATTGATTTGTAGAGGTGCGAGAGCTCAAGCTTTGAAAATAGAGATAATAATTTTGGGTGGCATGCTTTCATTGTCAATGCAATGACTAAGAGTTCTCAACATATTCCACGCTACACATGCTATAGGCAGTTATCAAACAGAGAAGTAAAGTTTTGACTCCCCCACCACCAATCATTCACACTCCACGGCTAGCGGAATCCTCGGGTACCGTCCATACCAACATCAATCTTGGGGGAGTTTTGTTTGCAATTATCTTTTCGATTTGAGTATGGAACTGGGAATTCCAAATACCGGCCCCTTTCTCGTGAATGATAGTGAATAAACACATATCGAGGATAACACGCCTAGCATGGAAGATACCAATAGCCCCCTGTCACCACATGAGCGGTTCGGGCATGCAAAACAGAATATTTCTTGAAGGTTTAGAGAGTGGCACATGCAAATTTACTTGGAACGGCAGGTAGATACCGCACATAGGTAGGTATGGTGGACTCATATGGAACAACTTTGGGTTTATGAAAGTGGATGCACAACAGTATTCCCGCTTAGTACAAGTGAAGGCTAGCAAAAGACTAGGAAGCGACCAACCAGAGAGCGATAACAGTCAGCAAAATGCATTGAGATTAACTAACATTGAGTGCAAGCATGAGTAGGACATAAATCACCATGAACATGAATATCATAGAGGCTATGTTGATTTCGTTTCAACTACATGCGTGAACGTGCGCCAAGTCAAGCCACTTAAAACATTCAAAGGAGGATACCATCCTATCATACTACATCATAGTCATCTCAAAATTCATGTTGGCAACTAAGACAAACCATTATAAGCTCCTAGCTAAGTAAGCATGGCATAAGAAACTATGATCTCTAAGTTGTCATTGCGAACATGTTTCTCTCACAACAAAGCTGAACTAGGAAGACTGAGCTAGTCATATTTACAAAAACAAAATAGATCGAGTTCATACCAGCTTTTCCAGGCTCAGTCACTTCATCATATATCGTCATTATTGCCTTTCACTTGCACGACCGAACGATGTGAAGAATAATAAGAGTGCTCATGCATTGGACAAAAGCTGGAATCTGCAGGCAAACACAAAGGAGAAGACAAAGTAATATGGCTCTATGAAATCTAAACATGTATGCATGCAAGAGCCACTAAACATTATAACCAATATCTTCAACCTTGACCCAAAGAAAAGAAAACTATTTACACAGGAAAGCTCCCAACAAGTAAAAAGAAGAAAAGAAAATCTTTTTGGGTTTTCTCAAACTAGGCAGAGACACGAAAAGAAAACTAGAAAAAGAAAATAAACTAGCATGGATGATACAGTGGCAAAGTGTGAACACCGGCTAACAAAGTGAAAGCATAAGCAAGAATGTAAAGTCGGTGAGAAACACGTACTCCCCCAAGCTTAGGCTTTTGGCCTAAGTTGGTCTACTCCCAAGGATGGTCATGGCGACACCCAAAATCATAATCGGGGTTATACGGGAGCGCTGCAGCCACTGCCTCAATAGCTGCCTCACGGAGACGAGCAGCCTTGGCCTCCCTCTCATACTCCTCTGCCTCTCCTCTGGTTATGTAATATCTCCGTTTTACCTGAAAGTCAAAGAAAGCAGGAGCAGGAACGGTAATTTTGAAAACATGTTGTCGGTTAAATATCAAATGGTATAGGAGGGATTCATCATCCCTCTCAAGGAACTGGTAGCGTGTCAAAGCGAAGCGGTCAAGGAAAGCTGTATGGAGCGGGGGATCTCCTTCGCGGATGGGTACTCCAAGAAAATTTGCTATGCGAGTGGCATAGATCCCACCAAAGAAATCCCCTTCAATAGCATTCTTATTCAGCCTCCTTGCTATTATAGCTCCCATATTGAAGCTTTTGTCACCTGTCACTGCGCTCTTAAGGATACTAAGGTCGGGTGCGCAGAGGTGACAATGCTCAATCTTGCCATTAATGCATATCCCTATGAAGAGGGCAAAGTAATGCAAGGCAAGAAAATGAATACTCCCCATGGTAGCTTGCGTAATGTCTCTAGTTTCTCCAACTGTAATACCAGAGCAAACATCTCTAACCGAAGATTTAGGAGGATCATTGAGGCTACCCCAAATAGTTATTTTGCAAATTCTATTGAAATCCTCTAAATCCATGTATACGATTTATCATAGAGATCAAATAGTACCGATGGCTCACGGCCAGCTGAAAATTTGAATCTATGAACAAAAGAGGCAGTGAGGGCAACATACTATTCACATTTATCGGAGATGAATTCTTTGAGTCCGACGTTGTGAACAAGTGCATCAAACTCATCTTTGAAACCTGCCTCAATCATAAATTCATCAGAAGGCCATTCACATGGTTGTACGTGCGCGTCCCTTGGTTGGTAATGGTCAGGGTCCGGATCGCAAGACGGGGACCTCTCTTGCTTGAGGAACCACCATGAAAGTTTCTCCTGAACATCTTCCTTTTTTGAAATTTTCAGTGACCCAAAGGAAAGGTGAACAAGGTTCAACTAAACTTGTAGCAACTACTCCCACAAGTGCCTAGAGACCATTTTGCGCATCAAAACTACTTGGGACCAGCTAGAATTGGCATGCAAAGCTCAAGAACATGGTCACTAAGGCAGCAAAAATACGCAGAGTATAAGGCACTAGAGCAAAAACTAATTGGACCAATGGAGGAGTCACTTACCAAGGAGTAATTTCCCCAAAACAGTTCGGGGAATGGTGATTTGAGCAAACAGATCGAAAATCCCAGCTAGAGGAGCAAGAACACGGGTTTGAGCTGCGAAACGATTTTTTCTGGAGGTAGGAGAACCATATGAGAACAAGAATGAGTGGAGGGGTGCCTGTGGGCCCCACAAGCCTGGGTGGCGCGGCCAGGGGGTCCCCGCACCCCAAGGGCTTGTGGCCCACATGTACAGCCCCCAAACAAACTCTTTGTCTTAGTAATTTTCAAAAAATCCAGAAAAAATCATACTTGATTTTCACGATGTTCGGAGAACTTTTATTTTCGGGGTACTTTTCTACCGGACGCTAAAATAGAAAACAGGGAAAACTAAACTAAATCTATCATTTTTCTTCTAGGCAACCTAAAGTGAAAGCGTGGAACAGAAGTTCGTGACTCCTCGATTCATCCATCTCATGGTCATCGAAAGAAATCCGTCACTGAGGTTGATCAAGTCTCTTTGACAAACCTTTTCGAATCGCAAAAGAGAACGGAGAATTTTCGAATAGTCGCTAGGTCACCCCAATGGGGATGTGTATCTCCCCAACAAGCAAATCATACTTCATCTTGACACGAGGAATAGGGCATTCAAAGCTCCCAATAAGAATCGATGAAGTTTTTTCGATAATATTGATGCGATGTACTCGATATTGTTTCTTCGGAAAGTGCACCGTACTCTCATTACCATTGACTTGGAAAGTGGCATTGCCTTTGTTGCAATCTATTAGAGCCCATGCGGCGTTTAAAAAGGGTCTTTCGAGGATGACCGCCATAGCATCGTCCTCGGGAATATCCAAGATAACAAAGTCTGTTAAGGTAGTGAGATTAGCAACCACAACAGGCACATCCTCGCAAATGCCAATAGGGAAATCAGTTGATTTGTCGGCAATTTGCAGAGAGATTTCAGTGGGTGCCAACTTATCCAGTTCAAGTCTATGATAAAGAGTGAGAGGCATAACACTAACACCGGCTCCAAGGTTGCATAACGCAGTTCTAACGTAGTTGCCTTTGATGGAGCAAGGTATAGTGGGCACACCGGGATCACTTAGTTTCTTAGGAGTTCCACCCTTGAAGGTATAATTAGCAAGCATGGTGGAAATCTCAACCTCAGGTATCCTTCTCTTATTAGTCACAATATATTTCATGTACTTAGCATACGGAGACATTTTGAGCATATCTTTCAAATGCATGTGCAGAAAGACAGGTCTGATCATTTCAACGAATCTCTCAAAATTCTCATCATCATTTTTCTTGGAGTGTTTGGGAGGAAAGGGCATAGGCTTCTGTACCCATGGCTCCCTTTATTTACCATGCTTCCTAGGAGTGAAGTCATTCTTATCGTATCTTCTATTCTTAGGTTGTGGGTTATCAAGATCAACAGGTTCAATCTCCACATCCTTTTCATTGCTAGGTTGAGCATCTTCATGAACATTACTATTGATATTATCATCAGGCTCACGTTCATCACCATATTGTGTTTCAGCATCAGAGACAGAGGCATCGTTTGGATTCTTAGGTGTAGCAGCAACAGGGTTGCTAGCGTGCAGGTTCCTATCATCTTTCTTCTTCTTTCTAGGATGACTAGGTACATGAGTGCTAATTCCTTGAGAATCTTGTTCAATTCTCTTCGGATGACCCTCAGGATACAAAGGTTCGTGGGTCATTCTACCGCCTCTAGTAACGACTCTGACAGAATTGTCATTCAACTCGTTAAGCAAGTCATTCTGAGCTTTAAGTACTTGTACTACTTGAGTAGTAACCATAGAGGCATGTTTACTCAGAAGCTTAAGATCATTGACATTTCTGTCCACACAAGCACTAAAATGACTAAGCATACGAGCATTATTTTCCAATTGTCTGCTAACATAATCATTGAAACTCTGTTGTTTGGCAACAAAGTTATCAAATTCATCCATGCATAAGCTAGTAGGTTTATCAAAAGTAATATCACTCTCATCAAACCTACGCAGAGAATTTACTTCTACTACCTGTATCGGGTTATCGAGACCATGGATCTCCTCGATAGGTGGTAGATTTTAAACATCTTCAGACTTAATGCTTTCTATCACATAGATTTCTTGGCTTCTTGCATATCTTCGGGACTGAGGAATAGAATACCTATTTTCTTCGGAGTTCTCTTAGGAGGTGGTTCGGGAATAGTCCAAGCATTCTCATTACACAAGATGTTATTCAATAGAATCCCAGCTTGTTGTACGGTTCGTTCCCTAAAAACACTACCAGCACAACTGTCTAGGTGGTCGTTGGAAGCATCGGTAAGTCCATTATAGAAGATATCAAGTATTTCATTCTTCTCAAGAGGGTGATCAGGCAAAGCATTCAGTAGTTGGATGAGCCTCCCCCAAGCTTGTGGGAGACTCTCTTCCTCAGCTTGAGCAAAGTTGTTTATTTCCTGCAAGGCAGCTTGCTTCTTATGGGCAGGGAAATATTTTTGAGAGAAATAGTAGACCATATCCCGGGGCTACGCATTAACATGCGGTGAATAAAGAACCGGACCAATATTAAGGTTCTTCTTTAATAAAGAACCGGACCAACGCATTAACACGCGGTGAATACATGAACTCCTCATACAGTGGTCATCTCCGGGAGTGGTTCCGGCTATTGTCACTCCGGGGTTGTCGGGTCATAACACATAGTAGGTGACTACAACTTGCAAGATGGGATCTAAAACACACATATATTGGCGACAACATAATATGTTCAGATATGAAATCATGGCACTCGCACCCGAGTGACAAGCGTTAAGCATAGACAAGTAGTAGCAACATCAATCTAGAACATAGTGGATACTAGGGATCAATCCCCGTCAAAACTAACTCGATTACATGATCGATCTCATCCAACTCATCACCGTCCAGCAAGCCTATGATGAGATTACTCATGAATGATGAAGAGCATCATGGAATTGTCGATGGAGGAAGGTTGATGATGACGATGGCGACGATTTCCCCTCTCCGGAGCCCGGAACGGACTCCAAATCTGCCCTCGAGATGAAGAACAGGAGGTGGCGGCGCCTCCGTATCGTAAAATGCGATGAATCATTCTCTCTGGTTTTTTCCGGGTGAGACGGAATAAATAGATCTGAGTTTGGGGGCGGTGGTTCCATGTGGGCCCCACAATCCCTCACGGCGCGGCCTAGGGGGGTGGCCGCGGCCTGTGGGCTTATGGCCCACTCGCACGCCCCCTGCAGTGGATCTTTGCGCAGGTATTTTTCTTTTATTCTAGAAAAATTCTCCGTAAATTTTCAGGACATTCCGAGAACTTTTATTTCTGCACAAAAACAACACCATGGCTATTCTGCTGAAAACAGCGTTAGTCCGGGTTAGTTCCATTCAAATCATGCAAATTAGAGTCCAAAACAAGGGCAAAAGAGTTCAGAAAAGTAGATACGACGGAGACGTATCACTCATCATCGTAATCACCATCATGATCCGCATTCCACTCAATGAAAGTAGCAGGAGAAGCCACAGAAGCCACAACAGTAGCAACGACACCAGAATTCTGGCCTTGATCGAGAGGCACATGTTGCGCTTGTCCCACGAAATTCGGGAGTTGTTGTTGTTGGAGAGGGACGGTAGCTGCAGCTAGTGGTGGTAGACAGGCAAGGACATCACAGAACTTGGCGTCCAACTTGGTGTCGAATGTCTTCTCTAAACCATATAGCTTCTCCATGACCTCTCCAAGGCTGGTCACGAAGTCTTGTACCTGGTCAGCCATCATTTGCCAAAATTTATCATGGAGCTCCTTGTTGGGCATGCCCTCCTAGTTCATCTTGTCAACTTGTGATCTTGGCATGGTTAGGAGCAATAGGAACACACAATAATAGAACCTACACACTACTAGTATATGGTGGTGGTGGTATGTCACAAATCCGTCAAGCAAATCTCAACTTTTTACCAGTTCTTACCCAGCAGCACGCGGTGATTGGCAACCATTGTAGCCAAAACTCTCAAAGCTTGGATAAAGGGATTGCCAGGTGGTGTCAAACACACGAAGTAGTAATATGTGTAGCTAGGATGGCTTATAATATAGTAGCAAAAATGTCAGCAATAATCAAACCAGAGATGCAAAGATGAAGAAACGCTCGGCGACGGTATTGTGCTCGTCCTAAGCTAGACTGGGCTAGAGACGCGAGCCTAGAACACCAACAAAATCATGAGGTGACACGTAATCAAGAGAAGAGCACACTTTGAATTTTTTTTATCTCTTTTTTTGGTGCTTCTTTTTTGCGCTTTTAAAAAAAATCACTATAATGGTGGTGTCTCAAAACTCTTCCCCATGCATATAAACAAGATAGGCAAAAAATGTGACTATTATTATTTTCTAGAATGATTCGGGGCTCCAAAGACCAAAAATTGCGACAAAAAATCACTATGGTAGCTAGTGTCTCAAAATGCTCCCCAAAACCTAAAAACAAAATATGGAAAAATATTTTAACCCACCGAAATTTTGGCCCAAAAATTGTCCTGGGGTCTCCAGATTTTTTTCCTGAAACCTACTCAGGCAAGGAAACACGAAACTAAAAAGAGATAGAACTCAAAAACAAACCTAATATGGGATGGACTAAGATTGGTGGTGGATATGTGGTGGGATAGATTTACTCAGACTGGTGATGACGATGGTGTGGCGGTGGTATATGGCAGCGGCGATGATGGTGGCGTGGTGGTGGTATAAGGTATCATCAATAATGGTGGTGTTGTGGTGGTATACAACAACAACGATGATGGTGGCGTGGTGGTGGTATACCGCAACAGTGATGATGGTGGGGTGGTGGTGGTATCTAGCATCGCTGATGAAGATGGTGAGACGGTGGCGTGAAAACTTGTGAATAGAACTCGAAACTCTAAAAGACTAGACGCTAAGACCAACAACTTGACACGACGATGCAACCGCAAATTCAACAAAGCAAACACCAAATAGAAAATTGTAAAGGCTCGGATTGGTTCAGATATGAGGACCTAACCCTATTTTTTTGGCTTTTTCGTGGAATGTGGGTAGGAAGAACAAATGCGATCTAAACTATGAAAATCTAGAAATTCTCACTGATTAACCTGGAAATCTAATACAACTTGATAGAGGCAAGGGTCCTGATCTTTCGATGAGATGGTGGGTATCATTTTCTATGGCGTGGACTTAGATGATCCGACTACGAACGTGGGAGGACGCTGCTACGGCGACAACAGATCTTCCCTGGTACGGCGCCAGGAATCATGTTGTTACGGCTACGCCTTTAGGGACTTCCTTAGCAAATATGCAAAGGATTTCCCCGCGGCCTTGGAGCCTTGCCTTGGTGTTCCCTTGAAGAGGAAAGGGTGATGTAGCACAGTGGCGGTAAGTATTTCCATCAGTTTTTAGAACCAAGGTATCGAACCAGTGGAAGATCTCGTCAAGTCACAAGTACCTGCACAAACACAAAGAGCTTGCACCCAATGCTATGAAGGGGTTGTCAATCCCTTATAGATTGTTTGCAAAGTGAGAACTGAAAGCAAAGAGTAAACAGAGCAAAGTAAAAGTGAAAGTGGAAACGATAGTTGTGAATAGAACCGGGGGCCGTAGTGTTCACTAGTGGCTTCTCTCAAGAAAGCAAGTAGACGGTGGGTGAACGAATTACTGTCGAGCAATTGATAGAACCGCGCAAAGTCGTGACGTTATCTAAGGCAATGATTATATCTATAGGCATCACGTCCAAAACAACTAGACCAATACTTTCTGCATCTACTACTATTACTCCACACGTCGACCGCTATCCAGCATGCATCTAGTGTATTAAGTCCAAACGAACAGAGTAACGCCTTAAGCAAGATGACATGATGTAGATGGACAATCTCATGAGTCATATCTACGATAAAAGCCAATCTTGTTACCCTTGATGGGAACAACACGATGCGTGCCTTGCTGCCCCTTCTGTCACTGGGAAAGGTCACCACACGGTATGAACCCAAAACCAAGCACTTCTCCCATTGCAAGAATCATAGATCTAGTTGGCCAAACAAAACCCAAGACTCGGAGAGACTTACAAGGATATCAAATCATGCATATAAGAAATCAGCAAAGACTCAAATATAATTCATAGATAATCTGATCACAAATCCACAATTCATCGGATCTCGACAAACACACCGCCAAAGAGGATTACATCGGATAGATCTCCATGAAGATCATGGAGAACTTTGTATTGAAGATCCAAGAGAGAGAAGAAGCCATCTAGCTACTAACTACGGACCCGTAGGTATGAAGTGGACTACTCACGAGTCATTGGAGAGGCGATGATGTTGATGTATAAGCCCTCCAACTCCAAAGTCCCCTTCAGCAGGGCACCGGGAAGGGTCTCCCGATGAGATCTCGCGGAAACGGAAGCTTGCGGCAGTAGAAAAGTGTTTTCGTGGATGCCCTGATTTTTTTCTGGATTTTAGGGAATATATAGGCGAAAGAGATAGGGCAGGGGGGCTCCAGGGAGGCCACAAGACTGGTAGCCGCCGCCCCCCTGGTGGCCACTACAGCGCTTGTGGGCCCCTTGTGGCTCTCCTGCCTTGGCCCTCAAGTCCCGTGATCTTCTTCCCTTCTGGAAAAATTTATTTCGGGGATTTTATTCCGTTTGGACTCCGTTCCAAAATCAGATCTGAAAAGAGTCAAAAACACAGAAAAAACAGGAACTGGCACTTGGCACTGAATTAATAAGTTGGTCCCAAAAAAGATATAAAAGGTACATAAAACATCCAAAGTTGACAAGATACAGCATGAAACCATCAAAAACTATAGATACGTTTGAGACATATCAAATATCCCCAAGCTTAAATCATGCTCGTCCTCGAGTAGGGAAGTGATAAAGAATGAATTTTTGATGCTTTCATGCTACCTAGCATAGATGTCCTTTGTAACTCCTCTTGTGTGACGTGAATGTTCAGATCCATTAGATTCGAAACAATAGTTTGCTATTGAAGTGGAGACAATAATAATTCAAGCAAACTAGCAAGGTAATCATGAACTTTCAAAATAACAAGGCCAAAAGAGAGTTATCCCTACAAAATCATATAGTCTGGCTATGCTCTATCATCATTGCACAACGAATTTAAATCATGCACAACCCCGGTATTGACCAAGTAATTGTTTTCACACCTTCACTTTCTCAAACTTTTTCAACTCTCACGCAATACATGAGCGTGAGCCATGGTTTTAGCACTATAAGTGGTGTGGAGTGTGGTGGAGGTTGCAAGACAAACAAGGAGAAGATGGTCACATTAACTAGGCATATCAATGAGCTGTGGGGATGCTCATCAATAGATATCAATGTGAGTGAGTAGGGATTGCCATACAAATAATGCACTAGAGCTAAGAGTATGTGAAAGCTCTTAAAGAAAACTAGTGGGTGTGCATCCAACTTGCTTGCTCATGAACACCTAAGGCAGATTTGAGGAAGCCTATCATTGGAATATACAAGCCAAGTTATATAATGAAAATTTCCCACTAGCTATATGGTGGTGACAAAACGAGAGACTCTCAATCATGAAGATCATGGTGCTTAATAAGCACAAGTGTGGAAGGATAGTAGCATTGTCCCTTCTCTCTTTTTCTCTCATTTTTTTGGTGGGCTCTTTGGCCTCTTTTTTCATCTTTTTTTTATTTTGGTGGGCATCTTTCGCCTCTTTTTGTATATGGGCTTCGCTGGCCTCTTTTATTTCCTCACATGGGACAATGCTCCATCAATGATGATCATCACACTTACAACTCAAAACTTAGAGCAATGATGACTCTATATGGAATGCCTTTGGTAGTGTACCGTGACAATGATCTAGCATGGCATAGACATCAATGGAAACATCATGCTAGCTATCTTACGATCATGCAATGGCAATGTGGAAGTGGTGGCACATGTCATGGTGGTAATCGTATGGCAATATATCACGGAATGACTTTGAAAAAGCCATAGTAGGTAGGTATGGTGGCTGTTTTGAGGGAGGCTAATGGTGGGTTTTGTGCACCGACGAAAGTTGCACGGCACTAAAGAAGATAGTGATGGTGGAAGGTGAAAGTGCATCTAAACCATGGACTCAACATTAGTCATGAAGAACTCATATACTTGTTGCAAAAAAATTAGTAGTAATCGAAACAAAGCATTCAACGCATACTCCTAGGGGAAGGGTTGGTAGGTATAAACCATCGCGCGATCCCGACCGCCACACAAAGGATGACAATCAATAGACTAATCATGCTCGGACTTCATCACATAGCGTTTCACCATACGTGCATGCTACGGGAATCACTAACTTCAACACAAGTATTTTTAGATCCACAACACCTTACTAATATAACTTCAATATTACCATAACCTCAACTCAAAATTAATTGAGATGAATCAAACTTCTCTAACTATTCAATGCACATGAAGGTGGAAGTTTTCATATCCATTTGGATAACTACCCCTTTTGAGACTACTTTCAAAGCATAGATCAACTACCAAGCCACGCACCGTCGTGCTCTAAAAGATATAAGTGAAGCACATAGAGCAAAATCAACTAGCTCAAAAGATATAAGTGAAGCATGACAAAATCATGGTGAGTGCATGTCTCTCTATCTAGGTGTGCAGCAAGGATGATTGTGACACAACAAAAATAAAAGACACCTGCAATACAAGACGCTCCAAGCAAAACACATAACATGTGGTGAATAAAAATATAGCCCCAAGTAACGTTACCGATGGATTGAAGACGAAAGAGGGGATGCCTTCCCGAGGCATCCCCAAGCTTAGGCTTTTGCGGCATCCTTGAATCATCTTGGGGTGCCTTGGGCATCCCCAAGCTTGAGCTCTTGCCACTCATTATCTTTTTGTCCATAAGAACTTCACCCAAAACTTGAAAATTTCACAACACGAAACTTAAACAGTAACTCGTGATAACATTAGTATAAGAAAGCAAACCACCACTTCCTTAGGTAGTGTAGCAAACTTAAATTCTACTTATGTTGATGTTGGGTTACTGTATTTTCAATATTCCATGGCTAATACCTCCCCGATACTATCCATAGTTTCATCAAAATAAGCAACCAACACAACAAAAACAGAATCTGTTAACAGCAGACCAGTATGTAGCAATCTATATACTTTGTATACTTCTGGTACTTTAAAAATTCTGAACAATTACGAACGTCTGAAGAATTTGCATAGAAATCATCAGCAAAATGAATCAACTCAAAATCTCTTACAGAAAAAAAATGAAAATTCTTTTCGTGAGCAGAAAGTTTCTGTCTTTTCCAGCATGACCAAACGATCATCCCCAAGACTAATCATAACGGTTTTGCTTGGCACAAACGCAAAAAGAAACACAAAAAACACAATCATAACAGAATTATGAAAGTGTGGAAAACACAAAACAGAAAGAAAAAGTATAGATTCGTTGGGTTGCCTCCCAACAAGCATTATTGTTTAACGCCCTTAGCTAGGCAAAAGGTGATGGAATCACGTATAGTCATCTTTGGTGCTCAAACCATAAGTAGCCCTCATCATAGATTCATTTCTAGGAAAATGCTCCATGCCCTTCTTTTGGGGAAATTGAAATATAATATTCCCTTCCTTCAGATCGATGATAGCACCAATAGTCCTTAGAAAATGTCTACCAAGAATAATGGGGCATGAAGGATTGCAATCTATGTCAAGTACAATGAAATCCACGGGTACATAGTTCTTATTTGCAACAATAAGAACATCATCGATCCTTCCCATGGGTTTCTTGACAGTAGAATCCGCAAGATGCAAATTAAGAGAACACTCTTCAATCTCATGAAAACCAAGAATATCACATAAAGACTTTGGAATCGCGGAAACACTAGCACCCAAATCACAAAAAGCATTGCATTCATAGTTTTTGATCTTGATTTTGATAGTAGGTTCCCACTCATCATGAAGTTTTCTAGGTATAGAGACTTCTAATTCGAGCTTCTCTTCAAGATATTTCATCATAGCATCTACGATATGCGCGGTAAAGGCTTTGCTTTGGCTATAAGCATGTGAAGAGTTTGCAATGGATTGCATCAAGGAGATGCATTCAAACAAGGAGCAACTATCATAATTGAATTCCTTAAAATCCAAGGTGGGAGTTTCATTACTACCCAAAAATTTGATTTCTTCTTCTCCACTCTCCACACCTTTATCACCAAGATAGGTGGGCTCCGAATCATTGGGGCGTTTTTCAACCAAAGTGGATTCATATCCAGACCCTTCATCAATAGATTTGACACGCGAAAACAAAGATTCAAGAGGAGTGACACCAAGCACTTTAAGATCTTCGTGATTTGCATCACAAGAACGCACCCTTTTAAACCATTCATGCCTAGCGCGAATTTGGGCGGTTCTTTCTTTGCTCTCATTCATGGAGACACGCATAAATTTCAAAGTTTCATCCAAGTTGACCTTGGGAGGAGCACATCTAACTTTCAAAGCATCAATGTCACAAGACAGCCTATCAACGCTCTTAGCCAAATCGTCAATTTTGAGTAGTTTTTCCTCTATGGATGCATTGAAAATCTTTTGAGAGTTGATGAACTCTTTGATATTACTCTCTAAATCAGAGGGTAATTTGTTATGATTTCCATAAGCGTTGTTGTAGGAATTTCCATAATTGTTAGCGGAGTTACTAGGAAAAGGCCTAGGAACATAGTTTCCTCTAAAAGCATTGTTGTTGCCAAAATTGTTCCTACCAACAAAATTAACGTCCAAACTAGCATTGCTACTCTCAATCAAGGAAGATAGCGGCATGTCATTAGGATCTAAAGGAGCATTTCTACTAGCAACCAAATTCATCAACTCGTCCATCTTAGCACTAAGTGAGTTAATTTCTTCTATAGCGTGTACCTTTTTTGCTAGCAGGTGACCTTTTAGTGTGCCACTGAGAGTAGTTGGTCATGATATTGTCTAGGAGTTTTGTAGCGTCTCCTAACATGATTTCCATTAACGTTCCACCTAAGGCGGAGTCCAAGATATTGCGAGAAGCGAAATTCAAACCAGCGTAAAAGATTTGTATAATCATCCACAAACTCATGCCATGAGCGGGACAACTTCTAATCATTAACTTCATCCTCTCCCAAGATTGTGCAACGTGTTCATGGTCAAGTTGCTTGAAATTCACGATATCGTTACGTAAGGAGATAATCTTATCCGACGGAAAATACTTGGATATGTAAGCATCTTTGCACTTATCCCAAGAATCGATACTATTTTTAGGCAAAGAAGAAAACCAAGTTTTTGCGCAATCTCGCAACAAGAAAGGACAAAAGCTTCAACTTAATCACGTCATTATCCACATCTCTTTTCTTTTGCATATCGCAAAGCTCAATGAAGGTATTGAGATGGGATGCGGCATCTTCACTAGGAAGGCCAAACAATTGGTCTTTCATAACAAGATTCAGCAAAGCTGCGTTGATTTCATACGATTCCGCACTAGTGGCGGGAGCAATCGGAGTACTAATGAAATCATTATTATTGGTACTCGAGAAGTCGCAAAGTTTGGTGTTTTCAGCCATGATGACTTCAACAAACAAACAAGCACACAAGCAAGCAAGAAAACCAGCAAAGGAAAACGGCAAAGGGCAAAGGAAAGCGGCAAAGGAAAATGCCAAAAAGGCAAAAAGAAAAAGGCAAAGGAGAAAGGCAAATGAAAACGGCAAATGTGAAGTGGGGGAGAGGAAAACGAGAGGCAACTGGCAAAAAAAGTAAATGCAAGAGATGAGTTTGTGACACCTACTTGGATAGATGATTTGATCTCTCCTCCTTGCGCCAGAAATCAACACGTTGAAGAGAGACTATTCTTGACTTGATCTCCCCGGCAACGACGCCAGAAATCCTTCTGCTACCGCGACAACAGACCTTCCCTGGTACGGCGCCAGGAATCCTGCTGCTACGGCTACGCCTTTAGGGACTTCCTTGGCAAATATGCAAAGGATTTCCCCGCGGCCTTGGAGCCTTGCGTTGTTGTTCCCTTGAAGAGTAAAGGGTGATGTAGCATAGCGGCGGTAAGTATTTCCCTCAGTTTTGAGAACCAAGGTATCGAACCAGTGGAAGATCTCGTCAAGTCACAAGTACCTGCACAAACACAAGAGCTTGCACACAATGCTATGAAGGGGTTGTCAATCCCTTATAGATTGTTTGCAAAGTGAGAACTGAAAGCAAAGAGTAAACAGAGCAAAGTAAAAGTGAAAGTGGAAACGATAGTTGTGAATAGACCCGGGGGCCGTAGTGTTCACTAGTGGCTTCTCTCACGAAAGCAAGTAGACGGTGGGTGAATGAATTACTGTCGAGCAAGTGATAGAACCGCGCAAAGTCGTGACGTTATCTAAGGCAATGATTATATCTATAGGCATCACGTCCAAAACAATTGGACCGATACTTTCTGCATCTACTACTATTACTCCACACGTCGACCGCTATCCAGCATGCATCTAGTGTATTAAGTCCAAAAGAACAGAGTAACGCCTTAAGCAAGATGACATGATGTAGATGGACAATCTCATATCTACGATAAAAGCCCATCTTGTTACCCTTGATGGGAACAACACGATGCGTGCCTTGCTGCCCCTTCTGTCACTGGGAAAGGTCACCACACGGTATGAACCCAAAACCAAGCACTTCTCCCATTGCAAGAATCATAGATCTAGTTGGCCAACCAAAATCCAAGACTCGAAGAGACTTACAAGGATATCAAATCATGCATATAAGAAATCAGCAAAGACTCAAATATAATTCATAGATAATCTAATCACAAATCCACAATTCATCGGATCTCGACAAACACACCACCAAAGAGGATTACATCGGATAGATCTCCATGAAGATCATGGAGAACTTTGTATTGAAGATCCAAGAGAGAGAGAAGAAGCCATCTAGCTACTAAGTACGGACCCGTAAATCTGAAATGGACTACTCACGAGTCATTGGAGAGGCGATGATGTTGATGTAGAAGCCCTCCAACTCCAAAGTCACCTCCGGCAAGGCACCGGGAAGGGTCTCCACATGAGATCTCGCGGAAACGGAAGCTTGCGGCGGCGGAAAAGTGTTTTCGTGGATGCCCTGATTTGTTTCTGGATTTTAGGGAATATATAGGCGAAAGAGCTAGGGCAGGGGGGCTCCAGGGAGGCCACAAGCCTGGTAGTCGCCCCCCCCCCCTGGTGGCGGCTACAGGGCTTGTGGGCCCCCTGTGGCTCTCGTGCCTTGGCCCTCAAGTCCCCTGATCTTCTTCCGTTCTGGAAAACTTTATTTCGGGGATTTTATTCCGTTTGGACTACGTTCCAAAATCAGATCTGAAAAGAGTCAAAAACAGAGAAAAAACAGGAACTGGCACTTGCCACGGAATTAATAAGTTAGTCCCAAAAAAGATATAAAAGGTACATAAAACATCCAAAGTTGACAAGATAACAGCATGAGACCATCAAAAATTATATATACGTTTGAGACGTATCAGACGTCGTGCCTTAGCAGTCGCTAAACCAACTCCGAGAGGTTATTGGCCACGCGAGAGCACAATCAACCTGACCATGAAGGTTTATTGCCTACATGCAAACGAAGAACAAAAAAGAACCTGAAATTGCAATATGGATATTGCGGATATAAGAGGAAAGCTTTATTGATGAAGTGGGGTTATGTGACGCCTTGGTTTGGTCACAGAACACAAATTAAGAATGTGAAGTTACAGCTATGGCAAACTTGTAATATAAACAAAACCCGAGTCTAAACGGCGCCCTAAGGGCTATATATATGGGGGGATAGAGGGGAATTTCATGTCCCCTTGAAGGAGAGGTCCAAAACTAACCCTAACTCAGTTTCCCCACACATACGAACTCTAAAAATAGCCTATAATGTGTTATTTCGAAATTACATAGGCCTAGCCAAGAATAAGGTGACGTGGCAACTATAATAGCCTATGGACGAAATTTATGAAGTGACATCTTGTATATTCCGTCCAACCCTTCATGCTCTCCTTATGGTGGCTTCAAGGTGCAAAAATCACCACTAGAAACAGTGTTCTTCTATCCCACGTGTGCACCTTGATAACCCACAAGTATAGGGGATCGCAACAGTTTTCGAGGGTAGAGTATTCGACCCAAATTTGTTAATTCGCCACAACGGGAAGCGAAATAATATTCTCAAGTATTAGCAGCTGAGTTTGTCAGATTCAACCACACCTGAAAGATTAGTGTTTGGAAGCAAAGTATCAGTAGCAAAGTAGTATGATAAAAATGGTGCCAGAAACGATCTGTTGACGGCGGACTATTCCCAATTGTTGTATCAATGGCGCTAGTAGGTTGCACGTAGGCGAGTAACTATTCTTGCCCGACAACAGTGTCGGAAAAGATCTTGCAACAAGTAACAGCGGAGTAGCAAGGAACAGCAGTAGCAGCAGCAACAAAGTAACAGCAGTAGCAACAATAGCAACAAAGTGACAGCAGTAGCAACAGTAGCAGCAAAGTGGCCCAATCCCTTTTATAGAAAGGGACAAGCCTAGACAAACTAACGTAGCGAGGACTAGTATTAAAAGACTCTAGGAAGTGGATCGGTGATGGATGAGTATGACGGATGTGATTCATCATGTAACAGCTATAACACGGAGAGATATGTAACTAGCTCACGTTCGTCAATCTGATGTAGGCATCTATTCCGTATGTAGTCATGCGTGCTTAGGGAAAAGAACTAGTATGACATCTATTGTCCATCCCTCCCGTGGCAGCGGGGTCCTAATGGAAACTACAGGATATTAAGGTTCTCCTTTTGATAAAGAACCGGACCAACGCATTAACACGCGGTGAATACATGAATTCCTCATACCATGGTCATCTCCGGGAGTGGTTCCGGCTATTGTCACTCCGGGGTTGCCAGGTCATAACACATAGTAGGTGACTACATCTTGCAAGATAGGATCTAAAACACACATATATTGGCGACAACATAATAAGTTCAGATCTGAAATCATGGCACTCGAGCCCTAGTGACAAGCATTAAGCATGGCAAAGTAGTAGCAACAACAATCTAGAACATAGTGGATATTAGGGATCAATCCCCGTCCAAACTAACTCGATTACATGATAGATCTCATCCAACTCATCACCGTCCAGCAAGCCTACGATGAGATTACTCACGAACGATGAAGAGCATCATGGAATTGGCAATGGAGGAAGGTTGATGATGACGATGGCGATGATTTCCCCTCTCCGGAGCCCCGAACGGACTCCAGATCTGCCCTCCAGATGAAGAACAGGAGGTGGCGGCGCCTCCGTATCGTAAAACGCGATGAAACCTTCTCTCTGATTTTTTTCTGGGCAAGACAGAATAAATAGAGCTGAGTTCCGGGGCGGTGGTGCAACGTGGGCCCCACAAGCCCTCATGGCGCGGCCTAGGGGGTGCCCGCGGCCTGTGGGCTTGTGGCCCACTGTCATGCCCCCTCCGGTGGATCTTTGCGCAGGTATTTTTCTTTTATTCCAGAAAATATCTCTGTAAATTTTCAGGACATTCCGAGAACTTTTATTTTTGCACAAAAACAACTCCATGGCAATTCTGCTGAAAACAGCGTCAGTCCGGGTTAGTTCCATTCAAATCATGCAAATTAGAGTCCAAAACAAGGGCAAAAGAGTTCGGAAAAGTAGATACGACGGAGACGTATCAACTCCCCCAAGCTTAAAGCCTTGCTTGTCCTCAAGCAGTTCAGTTGACAAACTAAAAGAGACAAAATAAAAACTTTGACGAACTCTGTTTGATCTTGTTGTTGCAACTATGTCTAACTCATATCCAAAGTTTCAGCAAGATCACAAGCAAACCACATAAGCAAATGACATCTAGGTCTCACGGTAAACTCATATCAATGGCATAATCAACTAGCGAGCAAATAATAATAAGCCTCAAGTTTCAACACTTCAATCAAAACGACCTGAAGCAGTACGAATAGATGGTATCTCGCTAGCTCTTTCTGAGACCACAAAACATAAATGCAGAGCACCTTCATAGACCAAGGGATGACTAAACTTTGTAATTCATGGCAAAGCAGATCCAGTCATAGTCATACTCAACACAGTTAAAAGCAAAGCATAAAAATGACAAAGGTGCTCTCTAATTGGTGCTATTGTAAGAGGAGGATGACTCAACAGGAACATAAATAGACAGGCCCTTCGCAGAGGGAAGCATTGATTTGCAGAGGTGCCAGAGCTCAAGCTTTGAAAACAGAGATAATAATTTTGGGTGGCATGCTTTCATTGTCAACGCAATGACTAAGAGTTCTCAACATCTTCCACGCTAACATTCTATATGCAGTTCCCAAACAAAAAAGTAAAGTTTTGGCTCCCCCACCAGAAATCAATCACACTCCACGGCAAGCCGAATCCTCGGGTACCGTCCATACCAACATAAATCCTGGGGGAGTTTTGTTTGCAGTTATCTTTTTGATTTGAGCATGGAACTGGGAATTCCAATTACCGACCCCTTTCTCGTGCATGATAGTGAATAAAACACATATCGAGGATAACACACCTAGCATGGAAGATACCAATAGCCCCCTGTCACCACATGAGCGGTTCGGGCATGCAAAACAGATTATTTCTTGAAGGTTTAGAGAGTGGCACATGCAATTTTACTTGGAACGGCAGGTAGATACCGCACATAGGTAGGTATGCTGGACTCATATGGCACAACTTTGGGTTTATGGAAGTGGATGCACAAGAAGTATTCCCGCTTAGTACAAGTGAAGGCTAGCAAAAGACTGGAAAGCGACCAACTAGAGAGCGACAACAGTCATCGAAATGCATTGAGATTAACTAACATTGAGTGCAAGCATGAGTAGGAAATAAATCACCATGAACATAAATATAGAGGCTATGTTGATTTTGTTTCAACTACATGCATGAACATGCGCCAAGTCAAGCCACTTGAATCATTCAAAGGAGGATACCATCCTATCATATTACATCATAGTCATCTCAACATTCATGTGGGCATCCAAGACAAACCATTATAAGCTCCTAGCTAAGAAAGCATGGAATAAGCAACTATGATCTCTAAGTTGTCATTGCAAACATGTTTCTCTCACAACAAAGCTGAACTAGGAACAGTCAGCTAGTCATATTTACAAAAACAAAATAGATCAAGTTCATAGCAGCTTTTCCAGGCTCAGTCTTCATCACATATCGTCATTATTGCCTTTCACTTGCATGACCGAACGATGTGAACAATAATAAGCGTGCTCATGCATTGGACTAAAGATGGAATCTGCAGGCAGACACAAAGAAGAAGACAAAGTAATATGGCTCTTTGAAAGCTAAACAGGTAGGCATGCAAGAGCCACTAAACATTGTAACCATGGTCTTCTACCTTGACCCAAAGAAAAACAAAACTATCTACACGGGAAAGCTCCCAACTAGCAAAAGAAGAAAAAGGAAATCTTTTTGGGTTTTCTCAAACTAGACAGACACACGAAAAGAAAACGAGAAAAATAAAATAAACTAGCATGGATGATACAGTGGCCAAGTGTGAACACCGGCTAACAAAGTGAAAGCATAAGCAAGAATGTAAAGTCGGTGAGAAACACGTACTCCCCCAAGCTTAGGCTTTTGGCCTAAGTTGGTCTACTCACATCGATGGTCCTGGCGAAACCCAAAATCATAATGGGGGTTATACGGGAGCGCTGCAGCCACTGCCTCAATAGCTGCCTCACGGAGACGAGCAGCCTTGGCCTCCCTCTCATACTCCTCTGCCTCTCCTCTGGTTATGTAATATCTCCGTTTTACCTGAAAGTCAAAGAAAGCAGGAGCAGGAACGGTAATTTTGAAAACATGTTGTCGGTTAAATATCAAATGGTATAGGAGGGATTCATCATCCCTCTCAAGGAACTGGTAGCGTGTCAAAGCGAAGCGGTCAAGGAAAGCTGTATGGAGCGGGGGATCTCCTTCGCGGATGGGTACTCCAAGAAAATTTGCTATGCGAGTGGCATAGATCCCACCAAAGAAATCCCCTTCAATAGCATTCTTATTCAGCCTCCTTGCTATTATAGCTCCCATATTGAAGCTTTTGTCACCTGTCACTGCGCTCTTAAGGATACTAAGGTCGGGTGCGCAGAGGTGACAATGCTCAATCTTGCCATTAATGCATATCCCTATGAAGAGGGCAAAGTAATGCAAGGCAAGAAAATGAATACTCCCCATGGTAGCTTGCGTAATGTCTCTAGTTTCTCCAACTGTAATACCAGAGCAAACATCTCTAACCGAAGATTTAGGAGGATCATTGAGGCTACCCCAAATAGTTATTTTGCAAATTCTATTGAAATCCTCTAAATCCATGTATACGATTTATCATAGAGATCAAATAGTACCGATGGCTCACGGCCAGCTGAAAATTTGAATCTATGAACAAAAGAGGCAGTGAGGGCAACATACTATTCACATTTATCGGAGATGAATTCTTCGAGTCCGACGTTGTGAACAAGTGCATCAAACTCATCTTTGAAACCTGCCTCAATCATAAATTCATCAGAAGGCCATTCACATGGTTGTACGTGCGCGTCCCTTGGTTGGTAATGGTCAGGGTCCGGATCGCAAGACGGGGACCTCTCTTGCTTGAGGAACCACCATGAAAGTTTCTCCTGAACATCTTCCTTTTTTGAAATTTTCAGTGACCCAAAGGAAAGGTGAACAAGGTTCAACTAAACTTGTAGCAACTACTCCCACAAGTGCCTAGAGACCATTTTGCGCATCAAAACTACTTGGGACCAGCTAGAATTGGCATGCAAAGCTCAAGAACATGGTCACTAAGGCAGCAAAAATACGCAGAGTATAAGGCACTAGAGCAAAAACTAATTGGACCAATGGAGGAGTCACTTACCAAGGAGTAATTTCCCCAAAACAGTTCGGAGAATGGTGATTTGAGCAATGAGATCAAAAATCCCAGCAAGAGGAGCAAGAACACGGGTTTGAGCTACGAAATGATTTTTTCTGGAGGTACGAGAACCAGATGAGAGCAAGAATGAGTGGAGGGGGTGCTTGTGGGCCCCACGGGCGTGGGTGGCGCGGCCAGGGGGCTGCCCGCGACCCAAGGGCTTGTGGCGCACTGGTGTGGCCCCAGACAAACTCTTTGTCTTAGAGTTTTTCAAAAATTCCAGAAAAAATCGTACTTGATTTTCAGGACGTTCGGAGAACTTTTATTTTCGGGGTACTTTTCTACCGAACGCTAAAACAAAAAACAGGGAAAACTAAACTAAATCTATCATTTTTCTTCTAAGCAATCGAAGGTGAAAGCTTGGAACAGAGGTTGGTGACTCCTCGATTCATCCATCTCATGGTCATCGAAAGAAAATCCGCCAATGAGGTTGATCAAGTCTCCTTGACAAACCTTTTCTAATCGCAAAAGAGAACAGAGAATTTTCGAGTAGTCACTAGGTCACCTCAATGGGGATGTGTATTTCCCCAACAAGCAAATCATACGTCATCTTGACACGAGGAATAGGGCATTCAAAGATCCCAATAAGAATCGTTGAAGTTTTTTCGATAGCATTGATGCAATGTACTCGATATTGTTTCCTCGAGAAGTGCACCGTATGCTCATTACTATTGACATGGAAAGTAACATCGCCTTTGTTGCAATCTATAACAGCCCCTGCAGTGTTTAAAAAGGGTCTTCCGAGGATGACAACCATGGCATCGTCCTCGGGAATATCCAAGATAACAAAGTCTGTTAAGATAGTGACGTTGGCAACCACAACACGCACATCCTCGCAAATGCCGATAGGGAAAGCAGTTGATTTGTCGGCCATTTGCAGAGAGATTTCAGTGGGTGTCAACTTATCCAGTTCAAGTCTACGATAAAGAGAGAGAGGCATAACACTAACATCGGCTCCAAGGTCGCATAACGCAGTTCTAACGTAGTTGCCTTTAATGGAGCAAGGTATAGTGGGCACACCGGGATCACCTAGTTTCTTCGGAGTTCGACCCTTGAAGGTATAGTTAGCAAGCATGGCAAAGATCTCAAGATCAGGTATCCTCCTCTTATTAGTCACAATATCTTTCATGTACTTAGCATACGGAGACAGCTTGAGGATATCTGTCAGACGCATTTGCAGAAAGATAAGTCTGATCATCTCAACAAAGCGCTCAAAATCCTCATCATCCTTTTTCTTGGATGGTTTGGGAGGAAAGGGCATAGGTTTCTGAACCCATGGTTCCCTTTCTTTACCGTGCTTCCTAGCAGTGAAGTCATTCTTATCGTATCTGTCGTGGGTATAAGTCTGACAGTAGATGTGTAGGGTACAAAAGGATGGGCAGAGCCTTAGCTACGGCGAGGTTGTATGAGTTCAGGCCCCTCTATGGTGGAGGTAAAAGCCCTATGTCTCAGTGCTCTTGAGAGCTTGTTGCCGAGTGGAATATGGATTACAGTGAATTGCTAACCCCTGCACCAGTGGGGAAGGGCGGCTTATATAGAGTGCGCTACCCTTCACAACGGTTCGGTGGACAGGGGTGGAGTAATGGCGAATAACTGCATACGTTACAGGTAACGTATGTCTTAAATGCTAATAAAGGTACATGGAAACGTGTGACCATTGCCCTCCAGGGGGGTTACGATGTATAGAGTGGAATCCATCGGTAAGTTTGATACGCTCCGAATGCTCATCTCCGACTGGATGATGGAGGAATCGTCACCGACTGGATGATGGGAAGTCCTTAATTCAGTCGGAAGTGACTAAGGGCCTTATCCCTTATGAAGGGTAGTCCTTGGGTAGGACCCATAGGGCAGGCCTATGACCCTACCCTAGGACTATAACCCCATCATTAGTCCCCGAATGGATTGGGGTTGGAACGACGAAGCGATGCTTGGAGTACGGATCCGACTGGTATGGATGCGACTTTGGCGTTGCTTGCCTCGATCCATTTTATCCTCTTGACCAGTGATCCGAGTGGATGTATTTGTGAAACGAACCGTCAGGGACCGAGTGCTTCCGTGGAATCTTTTGACGTGACCTGTCAACTGACAGCGGCGGATTTTCTGGGATCCTCAAATTTTGGTTGCCACGCGCTCAGCGGGGATCACGACATCGTAATCGAGTAGTATATGCCGCCTCGATTTCTGCACCTTCATCTCCTCCACTAATATCGCAGCAACTAGTCAGGGGATAAGATTTCGGGGCCACCTGCTAGTGACCCAGTCGGAACCTTATTTAAACCTCTACAACGAGGGTTTTTCGTTGCACTCGCTTGATAACTCGCACTTGCCCCGCTTCTCTCGTGACCTCCTACGCATCCCAAGCTCCTTCCTTCCCCTCCTCCCCTGCGGATCTGCAGCCTCCACCATGAAGAAGGGGCAGACGAGCAAGCTCGAGGCGTGGAAGAAGAAGAAGGCGGCGGCTCCTGCTCAGCGGCGGCAGCGAGCACTACCGGCGGGTTGGATCCAGGGGGATTTCCTCCCCTCCACGGTGACGAAGGAGGACATGCTGGAGCTGGTGGAGCAAGGCATGATCGAGCACAAGACGTGGAGGCTGCCGGCGGAGGGCGAGACGGAGCCGGCGCCCCAGGAGGGGGAGCGCGTCTTGCTGCTCCTTCACGTGTACCAAGGCTTCTCTCTGCCTCCTCATCCCTTCTTCAGAGGTATAATGAACCACTTCGGGGCGCAGCTCCACCATTTTCCTCCCAACGCAATAGCTCATATCTCTACCTTCGTCGTGCTGTGCGAGTGTTTTATCGGCTGTCCTCCCCATTGGGGGCTCTTTAAGAACATCTTCTCTGCTAGATCTCAAACCATCAAAAGACTTAGCCAGTCGGACGACAATACTCACCTCCTCCAGCTCTGCGGAGGCTTAGGCATCCAAAAGAAAAGTAAAAGTAGCTATCCCGCTCTTCAGTTGTCTGAATCCGTTCGGAACTGGCAGTCGACTTGGTTCTACTACCAAGACGTTGCTTGCCCGAATGCCGCAACCGGACTGCCACCTTTTAGCCTAGACCGACCGGCTCCGCCTAGGCAGCTTGCGCGCACGAAGATGGAGAAGATCCAGATCCAGCCTCTGGTCGATGCGCTGGTAGAGGTCGTCCGAAAGGGGGTCGCTGGCATAGACTTGTTGGAGATTTTTCGGGGTCGGCGTATCCAGCCTTTGCAAGCTCGACACCACGCCATGTGGCACTACACGGGGCCTGAGGACTCCACACGGACTAACCCCGAGTGCGTGACCGGGGAGCTGGTGACGTCGTGGGTCCGCAACATCACAGGCGCCTACGATAACCCTAGAGGAGCCCGGCGAGTGAAGCCCTTCCACGCGGACAACCCTCCTCCGAATGAGGTGAGTATAACTTGTCGAGTGCACACAATTGTCTTAGATTTATCGCTTTTTCTGGTACCATTGCCTAACGTCTGATGTTGTCGACTGTATCTCGTGCAGCCGTGGACCAACTGGTTTTCTCCTGTCTCGAACGGGAATCCGGCTGAGGAAGAGGAAGGCAGCCAGGATGGCAGCATGGAGAGCGTCGAGTACGTCTCCGACAGTGGGGAGACGGAGGAGGAGTCCGAAGAAGAAGAGGGGGAAGATGAGGAATAGAACTCGCCACTCCCACCACCAGAGCCTCGAACTAAACGTCGTCACGAACCCGTGGCTCCGTCGGCTCCTCCAGCGGCCTCGAGTGCCCCGCCAGCTCCTTCTGAGGTTCCGAGTGCCTTGCCAGCTACTCCCGTGGTTCCGAGTTCTCGGAGCACAAAGAGGACCAGGGACTCCGCTACTGAGCCCGCGGGCCAGCGCTCTAAGGTGGCCAAACCGAGTGGATCCAAGCCTCGGAAGGCTTTGCCATGGATGAGGATCGTCGTTCCCGTTGCCTCAGCGTAAGTGTATTGTTCTTCTATCTTCTTCCAGTATTTGATTGAACTCGTGCTTATTTGTCGAGTGAATTTTACTCGACAGAGCTGCCACCTCCGCCACTTCTCTGCCATGCCAGGAAGACGATCCGATGGATACGGACAACGTTGCCACGTCCCAGCAAGGTACGTCGTGGCGACTCCGAGAGCTTACATTATTGTTTCACGAATTCTATCTTTGGTCTTGCCCTTTTTCCTGTGGTCTCACGTCGTTTGGTCGGGCTTCCTTCAGAGGTGATTCATGTGGAGGAGGACAACCAGAAGAGGTCCGAGCAAGCTGCGGCGCGTGTCATTGAGGCTGTTCCCTCTGTTACTACTCCCGCCATGGACGTGCCACCAACCGAGACGATGTCGTCGACTGAAACGGCGCTCATCGCTGCTGGACCGACTAGAGCAGGACTTGGGATGCCCAAGGAGTCTCTTGTGGTGCCAGGTCCGTCGACCGTCCAGTTCGACGCCCAGCGCCTTCCGGAAGATCAGGTGGGAGCTGCCAAGGAGGCCATGGTGCATGCGGAGTTGATGGCGGGTGATGCCAAGAGAGCGTACGACTCCACCGCGTCTGTGTACAAGCGAAGCTTGGAACTCCGGGACGATATCCGAGTAAGTGGGCTAGTAAGTATTTGCTTTCCCCTTGTAACCCACTGGGTGTTTAAGCAATATACTCGGATACAGGATGATTATTTTGCAGTGGGTTCACTCTTAGTGAACCCAGTGGGTGTAGTCCCCGAGACTTCTGTCGAGTGCTTGCACCGGCAGTTGTCTTTATATATATTTTCTTTAAGTTGATCAGATCAAAACTAATCTGTTCGAATGTTACCGGTGGGGGCACTCCGAGTGCACCTACTGGATTAGTCCCCGAGAGTAATTTTACTCAGGTCGGGTAGTAGTAGCCTCATAGGCTTGTTTTTGTTATGTATCTCAATAGGGCGGACCTGTTTGAGCTTCATGCCAGTGGGGTCACTCTTAGTGAACCCACTGGGTGTAGTCCCCGAGACCGCTGTCGACTGCTTGCGTCGGCAGGGGTCTGAAGAACTTGGAGTTTTTATTGTTTTGCTTGTTGAATTTGTCTGATCTTCTCTTCGCGCTAATTTGCAGAGGACTTGCGAGATGGGATCAGCGTACAACACTCTGAAGGCTGAAAAGATTCAGCTTGCTGCGGAACTGGAGGCAGCAGTGCATGACTTGGCTGGTGTGAAGGGCGCTCTGGCTGAACGAGAGAAGTCCTTGGAGGAATCCCATGAGGCAAACAAGGCATTGGTGGCCGAAATGGAGAAAATGGGGAAACAAAGAACCAAGCTGATGGGACAGATGAAGGTGATGAACAGGCGGTGCATAGCACAGGAGAAGTACGTCAGTGACTGGGCAAGGAAGATGATTGCGTTTCTCGGTGGTAAGTTCTATTTTTCCAAGTGCTTGTTGACTGTGTATTTCATTCTGCGCTTACTTTCTGCTCATCTTGTCTTTGCAGATTTTTGTATGGACGCTGAGGCTGAAGCAGCTGACGTTGAGCGGTCGGTTATTCCGAACGTTCCACTCGGCGACGACGCCAATCGAGACATGCTCCGAGCGCACATTCACCTGGGTAAAGTGGGACCTTTCATCGGTCGACTGAGAGAGGTCGTCGGCCTAATCGACAAGGAGCTGTGGCCCAAAGACGAGTCCCGGCAAGAGATGGAAGGGTTGATGACTCGGCTGGAGGACGTCCCGAACCGAGTGCAGGCATGGAAGAAGTCTGCTGCTCGCTGTGGTGCGGACGTGGCGCTGTCGCTGGTCCGAGTGCACTGCAAGGAGGCTCGCAAAGAGAAGCTGAAAGCACTGCAGGTCGCCAACACGAAGAAGCTTCGATTCGAAGACTTCATGGAGACCTTCCTTGAGAGTGCCACTCGCATCGCAGACGGGATCGACCTCGACACTTTCGTGGAGCCTGCCAGTCCCGGTGCCAGTCCTGACGACGCGTGAAAAAACTTTACCTCGGTATGCCGAGTGGTAGTTGTATCAAACTTTGGCCACTGCTGTTGGCCGTCACATTCGGGGTTCGGTGTGGATAAGCTTGATCTACACCGAACCAACTATCTTTAGACGAACTCTGAATTTGAATCGAATCTTTTGCTCTTCCTTTGCCAAAGAATTGTTGACACGATTTTGGCTCGAGGTTTTTGTTTGGCGTTTCTTGGTGAAGCCAATGGCAAACATGCGGAGCATGTAATTGTCAGTTCTCTTGACATCTGCATGAGCCTCACTGAGGGTCTGCTGAGTCTCCGAGTGGATCTGTAGGATACACTCGAAGGCAATTGTGTACTTAGGCGATTCGTGATTGCGGCTAAGTCTTCGAGTGCGACTGTAAGGTCGTACTTGGAGCGAGTTGTTGCTCATGTAATTGTCAGTTGTCTTGACATCTACATGAGCCTCAATGAGGTTCTGCTACTCATGTAATTGTCAGTTGTCTTGACATCTACATGAGCCTCAATGAGGTTCTGCTACTCATGTAATTGTCAGTTGTCTTGACACCTACATGAGCCTCAATGAGGGTCTGCTAAGCCTCCGAGTGGATCTGTAAGATACACTCGAAGGAAGCTTTCTACTTAGGCGATTCGTGGTCACAAACAAGTCCCGAGTGCGACGTTTAGTGCACACTCGGAGAAAGTTAGTACTTAGGCGATTCTGGATCACGGCTAAGTCCCCGAATGCGAGGTTTAGTTCACACTCGGAGAAAGTTTGTACTTAGGCGATTCTTGCTTGCAGCTAAGTCCCCGAGTGCGACGTTTAGTGCACACTCGGAGAAGGTTTGTACTTAGGTGATTCTTGATCGCACCTAAGTCCCCGAGTGCGACGTTTAGCGCACACTCGGAGAAAGTTTGTACTTCGGCGATTCTTGATCGCAGCTAAGTCCCCGAGTGCGACGTTTTAGTGCACACTCGGAGAAAGTTAGTACTTAGGCGATTCTGGATCGCAGCTAAGTCCCCGAGTGCGACGTTTAGCGCACACTCGGAGAAAGTTAGTACTTAGGCGATTCTGGATCGCAGCTAAGTCCCCGAGTGCGACGTTTAGCACACACTCGGAGAAAGTTTGTACTTAGGCGATTCTTGATCGCAGCTAAGTCCCCCAGTGCGACGTTTAGTGCACACTCGGAGAAAGTTTGTACTTAGGCGATTCTGGTTCGCAGCTAAGTTTTTTTTTAAGACCGGAGTCTGCGAACGCGGAAGAATTTTGAATCTGCAAAAACTGAATCTGCTTTGTATTACTTCAACGATACTTGTTCTTTACATTGCTTCAGTCGACGGTCACGTGTAGAAGCGCTTCAGGAGATCTCCGTTCCATGCTCGTGGCTCATCCGTTTCCCTGTCGAGGTTGTAGAGTCGATATGCTCCGTTGTTCAGCACCTTGGAGATGATGAAGGGTCCTTCCCAGGCGGGAGCCAACTTGTGAGGTCTCTGCTGATCCACTCGGAGCACCAGGTCGCCTGCTTTGAATGTACGACTCCTGACGTGTCGCGCGTGAAAACGCCGCAGATCTTGTTGATAAATGGTTGAGCGAGTCAGTGCCATCTCGCGCTCCTCCTCTAGAAGATCCACTCCGTCTTGCCTTGCTTGCTCTGCTTCAGCTTCGGAGAAGAGTTCAACTCGTGGAGCGTTGTGAAGCAAGTCACTCGGATGGACTGCCTTTGCTCCGTAAACGAGGAAGAACGGGGATCGCCCTGTAGATCTATTTGGGGTTGTGCGGAGACCCCAAAGCACCGAAGGCAGCTCGGTGACCCATGCGCTGGCGGCATGTCCCACTTCTCGCAGGAGTCGAGGCTTCAAACCTTGCAGAATAAGTCCATTCGCCCGCTCTGCTTGCCCGTTTGTTTGGGGATGCGCCATAGATGCAAAATCCACTCGGATACCTTGGCCTGTACAGAAACCTTTGAATCTGTCCGAGTCAAAGTTTGTTCCATTGTCAGTGATTATGCTGTGAGGTACCCCGAATCCGAAGATGATGTCCCTTACAAACTTGATGGCCGTAAGGGCGTCGAGCTTCTTGATGGGCTTGGCTTCAATCCACTTTGTGAACTTGTCGACTGCCACCAACAGATGTGTGAATCCCCCTTGGCCTGTCCGGAATGGACCGACTGTATCTAATCCCCATACTGCAAACGGCCAAACAAGAGGGATTATCTTCAACGCAGATGTTGGCTTGTGGGACTTGTTAGAGTAGAACTGACAGCCTTCACATCGGTCGACCATATCCCTCGCCATTTCATTCGCGTGCACCCAGAAGAAACCAGCTCTGAATGCTTTGGCGACGATTGCCCTTAAGGAGGCGTGATGACCGCAGGTTCCCGAGTGAATTTCTTCCAGGATTAACTGTCCCTCCTCAGGGGAGATGCATCGTTGAAGGACGCCTGAGACGCTTTCTTTGTACAACTGGCCATCAATGACAGTGAACGACTTTGACCTGCGGACGATCTGTCTGGCTTGGACTTCGTCTTCTGGTAATTCCTGCCTCAGGATGTATGCAATAAATGGCACAGTCCAATCAGGGATGATAGCAAGAATCTCCATGATCAAATCAACCACAGCAGGGACTTCGACTTCAGTCGGATCTGTCGAGCTCTTTGGTTGTACTGGTTCCTCTGTGAAAGGATCTTCTTTAACTAAGGGAAGGTGGAGGTGCTCGAGGCAGACGTCACTCGGGACTGGTCTTCGAGTGGATCCGAGTTTTGCCAACTCATCAGTTGCTTGGTTTTTCAGTCGCGGAACATGGTGGAGTTCCAGACCTTCAAACTTTTTCTCGAGCTTCCTCACTGCATTGCAGTATGTGGTCAAGGTGGGGTTCCTGACGTCCCACTCCTTCATCACTTGATTAACCACCAAATCCGAATTGCCATAGACCATCACGCGACGGACGCCGAGTGCGATGGCCATGCGCAGTCCGTAAAGGAGAGCTTCATACTCTGCCTCGTTGTTGGAGGAATCAAAGTGTATCTGCAACACATACTTGAGTTTGTCACCCTTTGGCGATATGATCACAACGCCAGCGCCGGAGCCATTCAACATCTTGGACCCATCGAAGAACATTGTCCAATGAGCCGAGTAGATGTGGGTCGGTTGCTGTTGTTCTACCGTTCTGCTATGAAGTCAGCCAGAGCTTGAGACTTTATAGGTTTCTTGGCCTCGAACTTGATGTCGCAGTATAACATCTCCATTGCCCACTATGCCACTCGCCCCGATGCGACCCGATTGTGTAGGATTTTCGACAACGGAGCATCGAAAATGACAGACACCGAGTGGTCTTGAAAATAATGAGCCACCTTCTTCGCAGTCATGTAAATCCCGTAGATAAGTTTTTGATAATGGGGATACCTCTGCTTGGAAGGAGTCAGGACTTCGGAGACATAATACACTGGTCGTTGAACCTTATATGCTTTGCCTTCTTCTTCCCGTTCGACTGTGAAAACAGTGCTGACGACTTGATTTGTAGCCGCGATGTACAGAAGAAGGGGTTCTTTACTGAGCGGAGCAGTAAGAACCGGCTGGGTGGAAAGTAGGACTTTGAGGTCGTCGAATGCGATTTGGGCTTCATCTGTCCACTCGAAAGTATCTGATTTCTTCATGAGTCGGTACAGAGGAAGTGCCTTCTCGCCGAATCGACTGATAAACCTGCTCAAAGCCGCTAGGCAACCTGTGAGCCTTTGAACATCGTGTATTCTGACCGGCCGCTCCATTCAGACGATGGTCCCGATCTTTTCGGGGTTGACATCGATCCCTCGTTCGGAAACGAAGAAACCGAGTAACTTTTCGCTGGGAACGCCGAATGAACACTTGGCTGGGTTGAGCTTGATATCGTACCTACGAAGGTTGCCGAATGTTTCTGCCAAGTCAGTTAGCAGGTCGGAACCTTTGCGTGACTTGACTACGATATCATCCATATACGCGTCCACATTCCGACCGATCTGGTCGAGGAAGCATTTTTGGATCATGCGCATAAAGGTTGCTCCTGCATTCTTCAAACCAAATGGCATAGTGATGTAGCAGAAGCACCCGAATGGGGTGATGAAGGCTGTTTTTAATTCATCGGGGCCATACAGACGGATCTGATGATAGCCCGAGTAGGCATCAAGGAATGACAAACGCTCGCAACCCGCAGTCGAATCGACAATTTGATCAATGCGGGGGAGCGGAAAATGGTCTTTCAGGCAGACCTTATTGAGATGCTTGAAGTCGATGCACATTCGGAGCGACTTGTCCTTCTTGGGCACCATGACAACATTGGCGAGCCACTCAGAGTGGTTGTCACGCCCAAGATGCGACCCTATCCTCAAATTGGCACGAAGGCCTCGTCAGGGATAGAAGCGCATCTCGTCGTGTCGCAAGAATGGATATCGTTACAAGTACATGTACTGAAAAGAAGAGATATATATATATACATAGTTGGCTTACACTCGCCACAAGCTACATCAGAGTCACACCAGTACATTACATAATCATCAAGAGTAAGAGCAGGGTCCGACTACGGACGAAAATAAACGACAAAAGAAGAACGACGTCCATCCTTGCTATCCCAGGCTGCCGGCCTGGAACCCATCCTAGATCGATGAAGAAGAAGAAGAAGAAGCAACTCCAAATGAACAAGCAACGCGCTCGCGTCAAGTAACCTCTACCTGTACCTACAACTGGTGTTGTAGAAATCTGTGAGCCACAGGGGACTCAGCAATCTCATTTCCAAAGGTATCAAGACTAGCAAAGCTTAATGGGTAAGGTATGGTTAAGTGGTGAGGTTGCAGCAGCGGCTAAGCATATATTTGGTGGCTAAACTTACGAGTACAAGAGATAAGAGGGGGAAGATCTACGCATAACGGACGTGAACTACTGATGATCAAATGAATGACCCTGAACACCTACCTACGTCAGTCATAACCCCACCGTGTCCTCGATCGGAGTAAGAACTCACGAAGGAGACAGTCACGGTTACGCACACAGTTGGCACATTTTAATTAAGTTAACTTCAAGTTATCTAGAACCAGTGTTAAACAAAGTTTCCACGTTGCCACATAACCGCGGGCACGGCTTTCCGAAAGATTTAATCCTGCAGGGGTGCTCCAACTAGTCCATCACAAATTACCACAAGCCGCATAGAAATCCTCGATCACAAAGCTCGCGATCTCGTTGGATTCCCTAGTGGAAAACCTCAACTCTGAGATTACCCAAAGCATCACCGGAATCCCGATGCACAAGATATCTCGTTAAAGGTAAAACTAATCCAGCAATGCCGCCCGACGTGTCGACGTACCCGATAGGAGCCGCGTATCTCGTTCTCAGGACACGACGGATGGAACTAGTTACAGGTGCCAAACCTCGAGTTTCCCCGCGGTGGCCCCGCAGGCAGACCGTTTGGGACCAACACCATCAGCACTGGCCCCTTGTTTATGTAAAATTACTCCTCGGGTAGCGCTAACTCCCTATGCATTTCAATTTAACAGAATTATTATGTTGGGCAAATGTAAATCCAATGTTGGGCCTTGCCAGACCAGTTTAATCTAAAACGAATTATCAAGGGGGTCCCCATAACAACCCCGATCGTGTTAGGAGCGCTCGATTATGGAACATAACACCGGTAGCCGAAACTAAGGGGGCAAAGGTGGAACAAAACACCAGGCTAGAAAGGTCGAGCCTTCCACCTTTTACCAAGTATATAGGTGCATTAAATTAAATAGCATTAATATGGTGATATGACAAGGAACCCATGTTTTCACATGGAAGCAACTGCACCTGCAACTGGCAACGCTATCAACAGGGTTAAGCAAGCAGTAACATAGCCCATCAGTGGTTTGCTAGGTCAAACAGGTTGATGGTAATCATGGCATTGTTGAGAGGCTGATATTTAACAGGTGGTAGGCAACGAGACATAAACGATAGAAGCGATAAACTAGCATGGCAATGATAGTAATGATATCTGGGGAACTGATCATCTTGCCTGAGATCCCTCTTGGAAGAAGAATGCCTCCGTGAAGCAGACGAACCGACGTAGTCGAACGGGTCCTCACAATCCGGCATGCTGCGGAACTCTATCGAGACAAAGCAAACCGGAAACACAAATCAAGTGATGCATGAGCAGCTGAAAACATGCAAGACACGGCAAGACAATTCACACAATCAAACCCTACACATTAAGTGAAGTTCAATATGCAACGAGTTGCATATTGACGAAACCCCACGTTAATTATTTAGTTCTATCCCGATTAGATACACGGCAATATTAAATGTGGTTAAACATGGCAAGAGGTGAACCGCAATTAAACTACCTATCTAGGCATTTTAAATGAGGTCGAAAATGTCATATAGCACCTCCGAAACAACCTCACATGTTAATTTACAATTCTGTCCAGATCTGAATTAACAACTTTAATTAGTTAGTAAACAGCAAAACAAATAGGTTCACGTGATTCTACGCGTCAAGACAAGCAATCTACACATAAAGAACATCTCCAACAGAGCTACGGGTCAAAAGTTACAAGCATCGCAAGATATGATGGCATGAACGCAATATGTGTGCAACGACGGCTACGAGCACTTCAAAACAAACAACCAGCAAGAGAAAATGAAACTACACGAGATTCTAAGCAAGTTTCATGTAGGACACGATCAAATCGGAGCTACGGTTCAAAAACTACGAGCAAAACAAGAAATAACTACAATCTGCCAAAATCAGCCACATAGCATTTTCTACGCCCCACAACTACGGCTACACCACTCCGATAAACTCAAGCAAGGCATGGAACGGAAGAGGGCAAGAAGCACTACTACAAACAACTAACAACATCTAGCATGGCAGCAAGGAACACTAGGAAAAGAAGTCACAAAATGGCTTCCCACACACTATTTCATACTTGGTGAAAATTACACCACATGAAGGTGCAGTTTTCGATCTGAAGCAATATTGTCAGCAGCAATACCTATAGCTACAGGACTCCAAATGGAATGAAAATTTACAGCATGCTAGAGAAACACAAGGGGTACAACTAACTCCATTGGACCAACCTCAAAAGAGCTACAGATGAACAGTTAGAAGCAAGACAAGACAGCAACAAAATATAACAGATTCCAGACTTAGAAATATTTCAGCTCCTCTAAAACAGCACTATTTCTAGCAACTTGAGAGCAAGCAAAACACACCTAAACATGCATTTCTATTGCAACTAAAAATACCAGGGGCTAGTCTAAACATCCAAGAACAACTCCCTAGTTGACAACTCCGTCAAACGACGCACGGAATAAATCCTACGAATTAAACAAAAGGGCAACATAGCAAAATATCGCGCGAACTAACTTGCTCAAAAGCTAAAACTAATTGCACAGAAAAATCCATGGGATTTTTCTACCCCGGAAACATATAAATATGTGGGGTTTGCAACACCAAATAAAGCCACACGAAAATGCGGGAAATAATCCTAGACACTAAAATAATCTAGCGGCAAATCCCTACACACAAAAATATCAATGACCGCTCTAAAATACGTAGAAAAATGGTCCCTAAAACATGGACATTTATACTACGGTATACGGGCAGTCCGGACTTGCACGAAAATTAAATACGGGGCGTGTCCTATTGAAACAGCACGCAAAACTAGGCGTTTGGCACGTTAAACTAGCTCAAATAATTATGCAAGTTTTATAAACAGGTTCTACTTGAGAAACTACACGTTTTACATATATAATACTCTCCGATCCGACTAACGGAACAAAAGATACGGCGTTTTTAATATTCGGTTATTTACCGGAATTATCTAAAGCGAAATAAGAACCTAAATTACTAAATGGGTCGACAGGGGCAGCGCAAGACACTAAAAATCGCACGCGGCGCTGGATAGGGGCGGAACTCACCTGGGGCCATGGGCTAGGTCGGGGCGCAGCAGGCCCACGCGGTGACGGGGCTGTGGCGGCTGTTGGGGCTGCCTGCTGGGCCGCTGCGAAGGCCGGCCTGGCCTGGGCTGGCTCCTAGGCCTCGGATGCCTGGCAGTGGGCTGGTGGAGGAGCGCCTGGGCCGGTGGAGGAGCGCCTGGGCCGGTCAACGCACACCAGCTCGCCTCGGATCTGGATCCCGACCCAGAGCTCGGGGATGGCGACGCGCTGGCGGCGCGGGGCTGCTGCGGGAAGGAGCCCCCCGGCGGCGGCTCCAGCTGGACCAGGCGGCAGCGGGGAAAGGGCAGCCGGTGGGGAGGCCGGCCGGACCTGGCGGCGTCGAAGGCGCTCGCGCAAGTGGCGCCCGACAGGAAGGAGCACGGGCTCCGGCGGGATGCGGCGGCTCCGGCTGACGGCTGCGGTACGGGCGGCTCCGGGGCGCCGGCGGCCCGATCCGGTGGGGCTGGCCGGCGGCGGGGCGCGGGGCTGCTCGGGCAGGGGAGGCTCGAGCTACACTGGCCGGTGGTGGATTGCTCGGGGAGAGGCTCGGGAGGAGCTCCTCGGGAGGAGCTGCACCAAAGACTGCGGTTGGCGGCGGCGCACCGGATCCGGATGGGCCTGGAGGGCCTCGCGCGGGCTAGAGCGGGCTCGTGGCGCGGGTGGGGAGAGAGGCTGCGGCTAGGGTTAGGTTTGGCACGGATTTCGAGGAGAGATGAGACGGGGTTGTCTAATTAATGGCATGGGGGCTATATATAGGCAAACGGGGGGGCTCGGTTAACCGGAATCGCGTTCCGGATCCAACTGCGGGGTCGGATTCGGACGATTCCGAACGCGGGTATGGGTACTCGGCCGTGTGGAGGGGATATCCGGAGACGAGAGGGAGAACGGGCGGCGCGGAACGAATTTTTAAAACACCGACAGACGTCCGACGGTAGACCGAATACGGTGCCGCTACGGTCGACCGTTCGGGTACCAGACGGACTCCGATCGCGACGAAATTCGACACGCGGCCTAGCTATATTAAAATAAGACCACACGTCAAATCTCAACCCGATCAGAGAAATTTTAACGCACACTTTTAAAACAGGGTTTCGACGGTGCCGCAGGCGCGTGCCAGTGCGGTCAGGCTCGGAACGAACAACGACGATAACCGGCAACTACTAACGAATGCAAGTTTTGAAAACTGGCGGCAACGAAGATGCCGATGCAATGCAGATGATGTGCATGATGCGATGATGATGCGACAAATATAAATAGACACACGACGAAAACGGAGAGAGAGGGGAATCTTCTGGAATGTCGGCAACGGGTTGTCACAACACTCCTACACTACAAGAGGATCTCGCCACGAGATCCAAGAATGAAAGGGAGAGAGGATGAGAAAGAACAAGAGGTAAAAACTTAGTCGCTTCTTTGACAAACAAGTGAAACCAACGATCTTCGAAGGTTGCAAGGAGATGAGGAATGATATGAGAAAGAAGCAAGAATTCACGGAAAATTTCGACAGCACTTCGGTAGGAAAATGGGACAAAAAAATCGAAAAGGTAGGAGAAATAGACAATAATCACAACAAACAAGTAAATAGAGCAAGGGGACACCATGATCTTGGTAGAACAACAAGATTGACCCAAAAGAGCAACATCACAAAGCCTCCGGAACAATAGAATAGGAACTAGCTCATACGGAAGAAGAGAATGAAGAGAGAATGACAACCACTAACTCCAATGAACTTGACAAGCACCCTTGCGAGAAGAATTGAACGGAGTTGTTGGAAAAACAACAACGAAAAGAACAAGATAGTAGTGGGCTTATGAAAATCATCTCAACATATATGAGGTGATAACCAACCACTAAAAGAAACAAGGATTGATTGGGAGAAACAAGATTTGAACAATTCTTACACCAAGAGGATACATTGAGAACTTGGATTAATGACAAGCACCATGATAGCACAATCCATAGGAAAAGCTTTAGGTGAAATCCAAACCAAGATAGCTCAATGAAGAAACCATGAGTTAAGAATAATCTCATGATCAAAGGATTGGTGGATTTAATTATCTCAATCTTGAAAGGATATCTCTTCGAGGCTCCTACACTAACAAGAATGCTATAATACCACCTCAAAGGATAAGGAAGAACAATTGCACATAGAAATGCAAGAGAAGAAAACTTGAGGTTCTCCAATAAGATTCTTGAAGAACACTTGAGAATGAATCACATCCTTGAAAAACCACCATGACGGACCACCGTATACAAAAGAATGATGCAAAGGTATCAAGGAAGAAAAGAATAAGATTATGACCTGACCAAGATTTAGATGAAGGCTCACAAAGAGATACTTGAGAAAACTTGGAACTTCGGAAAATAAAGATAAGAACACAAGAGAAAAGGAATTGATATCATGAGCCACTCCGGAAGAAGAATTGAAATCTCTTGGAAGAAGGAAGAACAAGAATAAGAATTATATTATGCTTATCCTTCATCAAGTTAAACTGATGACAAGCAACGGATCTAGCATACCCCTTATTCTTCTTGAAATGATTAAGGAGAGATATAAGCACAAACTAGAAGAAAATCTTGAAAGAGGCACCGGTGAGAATTGAAATAAATGAGGCAACCAAGAATTAATGGAGATGCAAGAGAATGAAGAGATCATGAACCACCTGAGAGAAAACTTGAACAAAGCGTTGGAATAACCGAGAGACGAGCGAAGAGACAGCAATGGAGAAGAATTAGAGAACGAAAGCTGCAAGCTGAAAACGAAGAAGTCTTCTGCAATGATGGCCTTCGGAGAATCGAGAATGAAACAATTCATAAATGCGCCGGATAGCAAGAAAGGGATACTCATGAGTGGAACATATAAGATGACGACCCCAAGCTGAAATGATGAATCTCGAAGAGAATGAACCAAGATTTATGAGGAACACTCCTTCGAATTTGCAAGGTGAGAATGATAACGAGAAACAACACCAAGAATAGCTGAGACACTCCGGAATAATGAAGAATGAAAGGTTGAGCCAAATATGAGAATTAATTCAAATAGATCTTGAAGAAGGAATATGACTGATGAAATCATACTTACGTCATAGTTGAAAAGAATTAAGGATCTCGAGATGATTAAAAGAGCCAAGAAAGATCCTGGGAAAGAACCTGTGGGTTATGGGCCCACTCAGAGAAACCACCGTTGAAAAGATTGCTTAGAAGAGAGATATTGCACCGGTGTAAAGAGAACTAGATGAGGTTAGCACCTCGAAATAATTAAAAGAATTGAAAACCAGAAACTACTGAAATATCTTTAACACTCCGGATAGAAAAGAGAGGAATGAATAACAAGAAGACTGATAAGAATTTCCAACATAGGAAAGAATTACAAGGATAAAAAGGATATGATGAACACGGATATCTGAATTAAATTCACCGGTAAGGATGACAAGAATGAACAAATATGACACGAATCTCTTGAGAATCTTCACAACGAATCACCGGGTAAGAGAGAAAAGAACAGACAGCGGAAGCACAATGAAAAGAAAACTCTTGGATGAAAATTGAATCACTAAGAAAAAGGGCGGGAGGGTGGGGAAACACAAAGACAACTTAGGCTAGATGAGACCACTCCGGAAAGAATTCAGAGAATGATCTTGCAAAATAGGAGAGGATGGAATTCACTTGAAGAGAAACACAGCGGTTGGAAAAGAATTAACATGAAGACTCCGGTTGACAAGAATTGACAAAACAACTGATTGAGCAACAGGATTTGCATTCTCACATAAAAATATGAGAACACCTCTTGGAAAGATCTGAAATCACCACTTGACATCGAAGCAACTGAATTACCATATTCCAACAAAACAAAGGGTGTGGCTTGAAATTAGCCAGAACAAACTCATGAGAAAGATTTCGTCCGATATTTTCGTGGACAGGATCGCACGGGCTCGATTTACAGTAGCCATCAAGTGCAAGGCAGTGCACCCGACATACGAAGTATCCCCGAGTCGTAGCAAGCTACAAGGACTCTTTAAGACACAACGTGTACCGCTGTAAGTCGACGTGAACAAACGAATCCACTAGATGTCGAACCCCAACCTAACATCATGCATTTGTTGGAAGATTGTCCTATAAGCAACTACTTGAATTCCCACCTATGAATTCCCGAAATATCTGGTCATGCAATCTGGTACACGGATACAAGGAGTAATAATCACACAACTCCTATACTAACCCGTCACTTGTATCACATCCGTCAACACACAACCAGAATCTTGGACCTTCATCTACAACAGACCCTCGTGATCACAACGATACAAAGTATGGTAGTACTCCCGAACAATCTGCACCAGTACTGGGGACATCGGGGTTATCTCGCCACTACTAGTATTGAAGCAATTACGAACATCCTTCGTTTTGAGATACTAAGAAATCTGAATGATAACGATGTGCTCAAGTATCCCCTGGAGCTCAACTCCCCGGAAGAAAATCAAGTTAGACAGGAGGCACCAAGACAGAACTCCGTCACATCAGCATCATATAGATTCCAAAAATATCCGCGTGATCCTAAAAAAATTTGAGTGAGAAGAGGAGTAGAATTAAAATATTACGTCAAGATTCCTCACCAGAGCATAGAAGAGGAGAAAAAGAATCCTACTCTCCGATATATAACTAGACTCAAAGCTTTTTTCACTAGACTCGACTCGGCCAAGTTCGATCAATCAAGAGGGCTCCTAGGTCGGTACGGCTCTGATACCAACTTGTCACGCCCAACATGCGACCCTATCCTTAATTTGGCACGAAGGCCTCGTCAGGGATAGAAGCGCATCTCGTCGTGTCGCAAGAATGGATATCGTTACAAGTACATGTACTGAAAAGAAGAGATATATATACGGAGTTGGCTTACACTCGCCACAAGCTACATCAGAGTCACACCAGTACATTACATAATCATCAAGAGTAAGAGCAGGGTCCGACTACGGACGAAAATAAACAACAAAAGAAGAACAACGTCAATCCTTGCTATCCCAGGCTGCCGGCGTGGAACCCATCCTAGTTCGATGATGATGAAGAAGAAGAAGAAGAAGAAGCAACTCCAAATGAAAAAGCAACGCGCTCGCGTCAAGTAACCTCTACCTGTACCTACAACTGGTGTTGTAGAAATCTGTGAGCCACAGGGGACTCAGCAATCTCATTTCCAAAGGTATCAAGACTAGCAAAGCTTAATGGGTAAGGTATGGTTAAGTGGTGAGGTTGCAGCAGCGGCTAAGCATATATTTGGTGGCTAAACTTACGAGTACAAGAGATAAGAGGGGGAAGATCTACCCATAACGGACGTGAACTGCTGATGATCAAATGAATGACCCTAAACACCTACCTATGTCAGTCATAACCCCGCCGTGTCCTCGATCGGAGTAAGAACTCACGAAGGAGACAGTCACGGTTACGCACACAGTTGGCACATTTTAATTAAGTTAACTTCAAGTTATCTAGAACCAGTGTTAAACAAAGTTTCCACGTTGCCACATAACCGCGGGCACGGCTTTCTGAAAGATTTAACCCTGCAGGGGTGCTCCAACTAGTCCATCACAAATTACCACAAGCCGCATAGAAATCCTCGATCACGAAGCTCGCGATCTCGTCGGATTCCCTAGTGGAAAACCTCAACTCTGAGATTACCCAAAGCATCATCGGAATCCCGATGCACAAGATATCTCGTTAAAGGTAAAACTAATCCAGCAAGGCCGCCCGACGTGTCGACGTACCCGATAGGAGCCGCGTATCTCGTTCTCAGGACACGGCGGATGGAACTAGCTACACGTGCCAAACCTCGAGTTTCCCCGCCGTGGCCCCACAAGCAAACCGTTTGGGACCAACACCATCAGCACTGGACCCCCCTGTTTATGTAAAATTACTCCTCGGGTAGCGCTAACTCCCTATGCATTTCAATTTAACAGAATTATTATGTTGGGCAAATGTAAATCCAATGTTGGGCCTTGCCAGACCAGCTTTAATCTAAAAAGAATTATCAAGGGGGTCCCCATAAAAACCCCGATCGTGTTAGGAGCGCTCGATTATGGAACATAACACCAGTAGCCGAAACTAAGGGGGCAAAGGTGGAACAAAACACCAGGCTAGAAAGGCCGAGCCTTCCACCTTTTACCAAGTATATAGGTGCATTAAATTAAATAGCATTAATATGGTGATATGACAAGGAACCCATGTTTTCACATGGAAGCAACTGCAGCTGCAACTAGCAACGCTATCAACAGGGTTAAGCAAGCAGTAACATAGCCCATCAGCGGTTTGCTAGGTCGAACAGGTTGATGGTAATCATGGCATTGTTGAGAGGCTGATATTTAACAGGTGGTAGGCAACGAGACATAAACGATAGAAGCGATAAACTAGCATGGCAATGATAGTAATGATATCTGGGGAAATGATCATCTTGCCTGAGATCCCGCTTGGAAGAAGAATGCCTCCGTGAAGCAGACGAACCGACGTAGTCGAACGGGTCCTCACAATCCGGCACGCTGCGGAACTCTATCGAGACGAAGCAAACCGGAAACACAAATCATCACGGAATTCACCACACGATGCACAACACAAATGATGCATGAGCAGCTGAAAACATGCAAGACACGGCAAGACAATTCACACAATCAAACCCTACACATTAAGTGAAGTTCAATATGCAACGAGTTGCATATTGACGAAACCCCACGTTAATTATTTAGTTCTATCCCGATTAGATACACAGCAATATTAAATGTGGTTAAACATGTCAAGAGGTGAAGCGCAATTAAACTACCTATCTAGGCATTTTAAATGAGGTCGGAAATGTCATATAGCACCTCCGAAACAACCTCACATGTTAATTTACAATTCTGTCCAGATCTGAATTAACACCTTTAATTAGTTAGTAAACAGCAAAAAAAATAGGTTCACGTGATTCTACGCATCAAGACAAGCAATCAACACATAAAGAACATCTCCAACGGAGCTACGGGTCAAAAGTTACAAGCATCGCAAGATATGATGGCATGAATGCAATATGTGTGCAACGACGGCTACGAGCACTTCAAAACAAACAACCAGCAAGAGAAAATGAAACTACACGAGATTCTAAGCAAGTTTCATGTAGGACACGATCAAATCGGAGCTACGGTTCAAAAACTACGAGCAAAACAAGAAATAACTACAATCTGCCAAAATCAGCCACATAGCATTTTCTACGCCCCACAACTACGGCTACACCACTCCGATAAACTCAAGCAAGGCATGGAACGGAACAGGGCAAGAAGCACTACTACAAACAACTAACAACATCTAGCATGGCAGCAAGGAACACTAGGAAAAGAAGTCACAAAATGGCTTCCCACACACTATTTCAGACTTGGTGAAAATTACACCTCATGAAGGTGCAGTTTTCGATCTGAAGCAATATTGTCAGCAGCAATACCTATAGCTACAGGACTCAAAATGGCATGAAAATTTACAGCATGCTAGAGAAACACAAGGGGTACAACTAACTCCATTGGACCAACCTCAAAAGAGCTACAGATGAACAGTTAGAAGCAAGACAAGACAGCAACAAAATATAACAGATTCCAGACTTAGAAATATTTCAGCTCCTCTAAAACAGCACTATTTCTAGCAACTTGAGAGCAAGCAAAACACACCTAAACATGCATTTCTATTGCAACTAAAAATACCAGGGGCTAGTCTAAACATCCAAGAACAACTCCCTAGTTGACAACTCCGTCAAACGACGCACGGAATAAATCCTACGAATTAAACAAAAGGGCAACATAGCAAAATATCGCGCGAACTAACTTGCTCAAAAGCTAAAACTAATTGCACAGAAAAATCCATGGGATTTTTCTACCCCGGAAATATATAAATATGTGGGGTTTGCAACACCAAATAAAGCCACACGAAAATGCAGGAAGTAATCCTAGACACTAAAATAATCTAGCGGCAAATCCCTACACGCAAAAATATCAATGACCGCTCTAAAATACGTAGAAAAATGGTCCCTAAAACATGGACATTTATACTACGGTATACGGGCAGTCCGGACTTGCACGAAAATTAAATACGGGGCGTGTCCTATTGAAACAGTATGCAAAACTAGGCGTTTGGCACGTTAAACTAGCTCAAATAATTATGCAAGTTTTATAAACAGGTTCTACTCGAGAAACTACACGTTTTACATATATAATACTCTCCGATCCGACTAACGGAATAAAAGATACGTCGTTTTTAATATTCGGTTATTTACTGGAATTATCTAAATCGAAATAAGAACCTAAATTACTAAATGGGCCGACAGGGGCAGTGCAAGACACTAAAAAGCGCACGCGGCGCTAGATAGGGGCGGAACTCACCTGGGGCCATGGGCCAGGTCGGGGCGCAGCAGGCCCACGCGGTGACGGGGCTGTGGCAGCTGCTGGGGCTGCCTGCTGGGCCGCTGCGAAGGCCGGCCTGGCCTGGGCTAGCTCGTGGGCCTCGGATTTCTGGCAGTGGGCCGGCTGGAGGAGCGCCTGGGCCGATCAACACGCACCAGCTCGCCTCGGATCTGGATCCCGACCCAGAGCTCGGCGATGGCGACGCGCTGACGGCGCGGGGCTGCTGCGGGAAGGGGCCCCCCGACGGCGGCTCCAGCTGGGACCAGGCGGCGGCGGGGAAAGGGCATCCGGTGGGGAGGCCGGCCGGACCTGGCGATGTAGAAGGCGCTGGCGCAGGTGGCGCCCGACAGGAAGGAGCACGGGCTCCGGCGGGATGTGGCGGCTCCGGCTGCCGACTGCGGTACGGGCGGCTCCGGGGCACCGGCGGCCCGATCCGGTGGGGCTGGCCGGCGGCGGGGGCGCGGGGCTGCTCGGGCAGGGGAGGCTCGAGCTACACTGGCCGGTGGTGGGCTGCTCGGGGAGAGGCTCGGGAGGAGCTCCACGGGAGGAGCTGCACCGGAGACTGCGGTTGGCGGCGGCGCACCGGATCCGGATGGGCCCGGAGGGCCTCGCGCGGGCTGGAGCGGGCTGGCGGCGCGGGTGGGGAGAGAGGTTGCGGCTAGGGTTAGGTTTGGCATGGATTTCGAGGAGAGATGAGAGGGGGCTGTCTAATTAATGGCATGGGGGCTATATATAGGCAAACGGGGGGGCTCGGTTAACCGGAATCGCGTTCCGGATCCAACTGCGGGGTCGGAATCGGACGATTCCGAACGCGGGTATGGGTATGCGGCCGTGTGGAGGGGATATCCGGAGACGAGAGGGAGAACGGGCGGCGCGGCACGAATTTTTAAAACACCGATAGACGTCCGACGGTAGACCGAATACGGTGCCGCTACGGTCGACCGTTCGGGTACCAGACGGACTCCGATCGCGACGAAATTCGACAGGCGGCCTAGCTATATTAAAATAAGACCGCACGTCAAATCTCAACCCGATCAGAGAAAGTTTAACGCACACTTTTAAAACAGGGTTTCGACGGTGCCGCAGGCGCGTGCCAGTGCGGTCAGGCTCGAAACGAACAACGACGATAACCGGCAACTACTAACAAATGCAAGTTTTGAAAACTGGCGGCAACGGAGATGCCGATGCAATGCAGATGATGCGCATGATGCGATGATGATGTGACAAATATAAATAGACACACAACAAAAACGGAGAGAGAGGGGAATCTTCTGGAACGTCGGCAACGGGTTGTCGCAGTGGTGTACCTCGCGAATGAAGTTGGCTGCCAAAAGCTTAGCCACCTCTTCTTCGATTGCCTTCCCCTTGTTCGCGGCGGACCGACGCAGGCGTTCTCGGACAGGCCGAGCGGCGGGATCCACATGGAGTCGGTGCTCAGCCAACTCCCTGGATACACCTGGCATGTCAGCGGGCTTCCATGCGAAGATGTCCCAGTTCTCACGGAGGAATTGGATGAGCTCGGCTTCCTATTTAGGATCAAGGGTGGTGGAGATGTTCGTCGGGGCAGCGGTGTCGTCCGTCGGGTGGATGCTGACCTTCTTCGTCTCTCCCGTCGACTGGAATGCGGAGTCCGAAGCTGGCTTCTTCGAACGCATCAAGTTAGCGGGGTCGACTGTCTTCTTGTACTCGTCAAGCTCGAGGACATCCATCTCCTGATCGGCGATCCTCGATCCCTGCTGCAGACACTCCTCGGCCCGCTGCCGATTGCCTGTGATAGTGATCACACCTTTTGGGCCTGGCATCTTCAGCTTCAGGTACACGTAACATGGACGGGCCATGAAACGCGAATACGCCGGGCGGCCCAGAATTGCGTGCTACGCACTCTGGAAGTCCACCACCTCGAACGTCAGCTTTTCCTTGCGGAAGTTTTTGTCGGAGCCGAAGACAACGTCCAACGCGATCTGGCCGAGTGAATTGGCCTTTCGCCCAGGGACGACTCCATGGAACTGTATGCTGCTCTTGCTAAGTTTGGACATCGGAATGCCCATCCCCTTGAGAGTGTCAGCGTACATGATGTTCAAGCCACTGTCGCCGTCCATGAGGACTTTGCGCAGTCGGACTCCTTCCACCACCGGGTCGACGACTAGAGCTTGCCTCCTTGGGGTGGGTACGTGTGCTGGATGATCCGACTGGTCAAAGGTGATCGCAGTCTGAGACCATTTGAGGAACGTGGGGTTGGTCGGCGTGGCCATGTTCACCTCCCTGTTCACCAGCTTCAGTCGACTCTTGCTCTCAACGTTAGCAAAAATCATCAGTGTTGCATGGACTTGGGGGAACGGATCCTCCTTGTCCTCCTCATCCTGTTCATTGTCCTTTTCACTCGGATGCCCTTCGCCGAACCCCTGGATCAGGAGGCGACATTGCCGAGTGGTATGCTTCAGAAATATGGCGTTGCCCTCTTCATCCATCTTCGTGTGAATTGGACATGGCTGGTCCAGGATGTGGTTTCCGAACTGCTTCTTCTTGGGGGTGAACTGAGCCTTCCCCTTGCCCTAGAACTTGGCATTGGTAACGGCTGCGGCCTCTGGCTGCGGAGTGGACGGAGCTTTCTGCTTCTCCTTGTGAGTGTTGTTCCCATCTCCATCGGCGACTGCTTTGTGCTTGTCACTACGAATGCGGTCCTCTTCTTCGCCATTTGCATAGCGTGCCGCTATCTCCATCATCTTACTCATGGAGATGTCGCCTGTTCGACCGAACTTCAGGTACAGATCTTTGTACCGCACGCCTGCCTTGAAGGCGCAGACTGCTTGGTGCTCTGTGACGTTCTCCACCGTGTGGTAGAGGGTCGTCCAACACTGAATGAAATCGCGCAGGGGCTCATTCTGCTTCTGGACACAGTGCTGGAGCTCCACGAGACCAGCAGGGCGTTTGCACATCCCTTCGAAGGTCCTGATGAAGACTCGGGCCAGATCTGCCCAGCTGTAGATGCTTGAGGGAGCCAACTGGTTCAGCCACGCTCGTGCCAAGCTGTCGAGCATCAGGGGGAGGTGTTTCATGGCGACGTGGTCGTCCCCTCCTCCGATCTGGACTGCCACTCGGTAGTCGTCCAGCCAAGTTTCTGGCTTGGATTCCCTTATAAACTTGCTGATCCCTGTCGCCAATCGGAAGTTGGGAGGGATGTTAGACGAAAGGATGGCTCGACTGAAACACTCGGGACCAGAGACGATGGTCCTGCTTCCACTCGGACGGTCCATATCGTGACCATCACGGTGGGCCCGGCCCCTGTCGACCCTCCTCTGGGCGATATGCCCTCTCACGTCGGGCCTTGGATTATAAGTGTCACCGAATGAACGCCGATCATCATGATGTCGGGGCCCGTAGGGCCCACCCCACGGAGGGGTGCGTGAGCGGCGACGATCTTCGGGATTCATGGAACGGCTGCCTCCCCTGTGTCGCTGATGAGAACCGGGGCTGTGAACTGACCGATGCGTGTTCGCGTGAGCAGAAATGTTGTGGATCTTGTTGTGCGACTGGGAGACCGCCGAATTTTGCTGTTGCGCCATGTGCCGCAGGGCACGGATCTGCTCGATCCCTCTGCCAGCCTCTGAATCAGTCGGCTGGAGGGAATCGGCTATTTTGGCAGCGGCAGCCAGGTTGAGGACGGGTGTGCGGAACACCTCCACGTTGCTTCGACGAGTGTGCCGACTGGCAGAACGACGGGGCTGACGACGAGCGGCGGATGTTGCGCCGACCTCATGCTCGTTCCGGCCGGTTTGACGGGGACTTTCATGGGAGTTGGCCATGTGCACTTCGGCTGCAGGCCCGCGACCCAAGTACTCGGAAGGAAACTCAGTCGCAACTGAGTCTGAGCGCTGGGACGGTGGCGCCACTACAACCGACTCTAGGACCGCCACTTGTGAGGACGCGTACTGGCGCGCCTGGGCGTGTTGCACCCAACGCTGGAGCCGCGGACGGCGGGACCGCTTATTGCGGCGCGCGACGGCGGCGTAGGTCGAGACCGGAGCCGACTGCTGGAGAAGAAGGATACCGCGGGCGCCGGCACGGAAGTGCGTAGCCCCGCGACTGGGGAGCGCCTCGATGTCGAGAGGGGCATCCCAAAGCCATGCCGAATCGTCGACGATGAAGGAGAGAGCGCTGAAGAGGATCTTGTGACCCATGCTCAAATCTCCACTGGATGACATGATGAAAAAGCTGTAGTCGCAAACTCGCCGGAAGTCTCTTAGACGCCTGCCCCACGGTGGGCGCCAACTGTCGTGGGTATAAGTCTGACAGTAGATGTGTAGGGTACGAAAGGATGGGCAGAGCCTTAGCTACGGCGATGTTGCATGAGTTCAGGCCCCTCCACGGTGGAGGTAAAAGCCCTACGTCTCAGTGCTCTTGGGAGCTTGTTGTCGAGTGGAATATGGATTACAGTGAATTGCTAACCCCGGCACAAGTGGGGAAGGGCGGCTTATATAGAGTGCGCTACCCTTCACAACGGTTCGGTGCACAGGGGTGGAGTAGTGGCGAATAACTGCATATGTTACAGGTAATGTATGTCTTAAATGCTAATAAAGGTACATGGAAACGTATGACCGTTGCCCTCCAGGGGGGTTACGATGTACAGAGTGGAATCCAGTCGGCAAGTTTGATACGCTCTGAATGCTCATCTCCGATTGGATGATGGAGGAATCGTCACCGACTGGATGATGGGAAGTCCTTAATTCAGTCGGAACTGACTAAGGGCCTTATCCCTTATGAAGGGTAGTCCTTGGGTAGGACCCATAGGGCAGGCCTATGACCCTATCCTAGGACTATAACCCCATCAGTATCTCTTAGTCTTAGGTTGTGGGTTATCAAGATCAGGTTCAATCTCCACATCCTTTTCATTGCTAGGTTGAGCATCTTCATGAACATCACTATTGATATTATCATTAGGCTCATGTTCATCACTAGATTGTGTTTCAGCATCAGAGACACAGGCATCGTTTGTACTCTCAGGTGTAGCAGCAACAGGGTTGCTAGCATGCAGGTTCATATCATATTTCTTCTTCTTTCTAGGATGACTAGGTGCATCAGTGCTAACTCCTTGAGAATCTTGTTCAACTCTCTTCGGATGAACCTCAGGATACACAGGTTCCTGGGTCATCCTACCACCTCTAGTGACGACTCTGACAGAATTGTCATTCAACTCATTGAGCAAGTCATTTTTAGCTTTAAGTACTTGTTCTACGTGAGTAGTAACCATAGAGGCATGTTTACTCAGAAGCTTAAGATCATTGACATTTCTGTCCACAAAAGCACTTAAATGACTAAGCATACGAGCATTCTGTTCCAATTGTCTGCTAACATAATCATTGAAACTCTGTTGTTTGGCAACAAAGTTATCAAATTCATCCATGCATAGGCTAGCAGGTTTATCAAAAGGAATATCACTCTCATCAAACCTACGCAGAGAATTTACTACTACTACCTCTATCAGGTTATCAAGACCATGGATCTCTTCGATAGGTGGTAGATTTTTGACATCTTGAGATTTAATGCCTTTCTCTTGCATAGATTTCTTGGCTTCTTGCATATCTTCAGGACTGAGGAATAGAATACCTCTTTTCTTCGGAGTTGGCTTAGGAGGTGGTTCGGGAATAGTCCAAGCATTCTCATTGCACAAGATGTTATTCAATAGAATCTCAGCTTGTTCTACAGTTCTTTCCCTACAAACACAACCGGCACAACTACCTAGGTGGTATTTGGAAGCATCGGTAAGTCCATTATAGAAGATATCAAGTATTTCATTCTTCTCAAGAGGGTGATCAGGCAAAGCATTCAGTAGCTGGATGAGCGTCCCCCAAGCTTGTGGGAGACTCTCTTCTTCAGCTTGAGCAAAGTTGTATATTTCCTGCAAGGCAGCTTGCTTCTTATGGCCAGGGAAATATTTTTCATAGAAGTAGTAGACCATATCCTAGGGACTACGCACACAACCAGGAGCAAGAGAAGTGAACCAGGTCTTAGCATCATCCTTTAGCGAGAAAGGAAACAGCTTGAGGATATAGTAGTGGCGGATCTTTTCCTCACAAGTGAATAGGGTGGCCAAATCGTGCAGTTTGGTAAGATGGGCTACAACCGTTTCAGACTCATAACCGTGAAAAGGATCAGATTCGACCAGAGTGATTAACTCAGGGTCGATAGAGAATTCATAATCCTTATCGGTCACAAAGATAGGCGAAGTGGCAAACTTCAGGTTGTATTTCATCCTAGCGTTCAAAGATTTTTCTTTCCACTTGCGCAGTAATTTCTCAACATCATAGCTATCCGTACACGCAAGAAAATCCTCAGCTATCTCTCCCTCCATAACATAAAGCGTATCAGGCATAACAGGCAATTCAGGCATAGTAGCTGGTTCTACTACAATAGTATCAGCAGTTTCAGAAGTATCATCACATCTAGCAGCAACTCAAGCAATATGTGCATCAAGGGCACCAAGTGGCAAGGCAGTATCAAGCATAGCATCATCAGGCATAGTATCAAGCATAGCATCATCAGGCATAGTATCAAGCATAGCATCATCATAAGCATCATGGGCGGTAGAAGTAGCATCATCAAGCACATGCGACATATCAAGATTTCTAGCAGGAGGCGATGCCGCAAACTTACTCATAACTGAAGGTGAATCAAGTGCAGAGCTAGATGGAAATTCCTTACCTCTCCTCGTAGTGGAAGGGAGGATTTTAGTTCTTGGATCTTTCGGATTCCTCATAGTGATCAGCAGACGTAAATCCCAAGTGACTCAAAGAATATAGATGTGCCTCCCCGGCAACGGCGCCAGAAAAAGGTCTTGATAACCCACAAGTATAGGGGATCGCAACAGTTTTCGAGGGTAGAGTATTCGACCAAAATTTGTTGATTCGCCACGATGGGAAGCGAAAGAATATTCTCAAGTATTAGCAGCTAAGTTTGTCAGATTCAACCACACATGAAAGATTAGTGTCTGCAAGCAAAGTATCTGTAGCAAAGTAGTATGATAACAGCGGTGCCACAAAGGATCTGTTGAGGGCATACTATTCCTAACTATTGTATCAATGGCGCTAGTAGGTTGCACGTAGGCGAGTAACTATTCTTCCCCAACAACAGTGTCGGAAAAGATCTTGCAACAAGTAACATCGGAGTAGCAAGGAACAGCAGTAGCAGCAGCAGCAAAGTAACAACAGTAGCAACAGTAGCAGCAAAGTGACAACAGTAGCAACAGTAGCAGCAAAGTGGCCCAATCCCTTTTGTAGCAAGGGACAAGCCTAGACAAAGTAACGTAGCGAGGACCAGTAGTAAAAGACTCGTAGGCAGTGGATCCGTGATGGATGAGTATGACGGATGTGATTCATCATGTAACAACTATAACACGGAGAGATATGTAACTAGCTCCCGTTCGTCAATCTAATGTAGGCATGTATTCCGTATGTAGTCATACGTGCTTAGGGAAAAGAACTTGCATGACATATATTGTCCATCCCTCCCATGGCAGCGGGGTCCTAATGGAAACTACGGGATATTAACGTTCTCCTTTTAATAAAGAACCGGACCAACGCATTAACACGGGGTGAATACATCAACTCCTCATACTTTGGTCATCTCCGGGAGTGGTTCTGGCTATTGTCACTCCGGGGTTGCCGGGTCATAACACATAGTAGGTGACTACAACTTGCAAGATAGAATCTAAAACACACATATATTGGCGACAACATAATAGGTTCAGATCTGAAATCATGGCACTCGGGACCTAGTGACAAGCATTAAGCATGGCAAAGTAGTAGCAACATCAATCTAGAACATAGTGGATACTAGGGATCAATCCCCGTCAAAACTAACTCGATTACATGGTAGATCTCATCCAACTCATCACCGTCCAGCAAGCCTACGATGAGATTACTCACGAACGATGAAGAGCATCATGGAATTGGCGATGGAGGAAGGTTGATGATGACGATGGCGACGATTTCTCCTCTCCGAAGCCTCGAACGGACTCCAGATCTGCCCTCCAGATGAAGAACAGGAGGTGGTGGCGCCTCCGTATCGTAAAACGCGATGAAACCTTCTCTCTGATTTTTTCTGGGCGAGACGAAATAAATAGAGTTGAGTTTGGGGGCGGTGGTGCCACGTGGGCCCCACAAGCCCTCACGGCGCGACCTAGGGGGGTGGTCGCGGCCTGTGGGCTTGTGGCCCACTGGCACGCCCCCTCCGGTGGATCTTTGCGCACGAATTTTTCTTTTATTCCCGAAAAAATCTCCGTAAATTTTCAAGACATTCCGAGAACTTTTATTTCTGCACAAAAACAACACCATGGCAATTCTGCTGAAAACAGCGTCAGTCCGGGTTAGTTCCATTCAAATCATGCAAATTAGAGTCCAAAACAAGGGCAAAAGAGTTCGGAAAAGTAGATACGACGGAGACGTATCACACCTTCTTCTCCATGCTTGATCCCGCTCCAATGGCCATCCTTCTTGTCCATGCTAGGTCCTCCATTCATAAGTAAAATAAAATTATCTAATTTAGGCAGAGTCATATGTTCATGAACATTATAAGCATTTCCAAGAAGCGAAATTCCCTGGTAATTCAAATGGCGTGCACGAGCTTTAGTAACTAGTCCAGTATGTATAGTAGCAGGGGCTATGGGTGTAACAATGGTATTGATGTCCGCATCAGGTTTAAGGGTTTTTGTGAGGGGTTCGAGAGGGGGTGGGTTGCTAGGGTTGACCATAAATAATTAAGAAAAACAAAAAATATGAAACTTGCGCACATCGTCATTTTATGTTACTGAGTTAGTGATACGTCTCCATCGTATCTACTTTTCCAAACTCTTTTGCCCTTGTTTTGGACACTAACTTGCATGATTTGAATGGAACTAACCCGGACTGACGTTGTTTTCAGCAGAATTGCCATGGTGTTGTTTTTGTGCTGAAATGAAAGTTCTCGGAACGTCCTGAAAATTTACGGAGAATATTTCCGGAAAATATGAAAAATACCTACGCAAAGATCCACCGGAGGGGATGGGCCAGTGGGCCACAAGCCCTGTTGCCGCCCCCCCCCCCCCCCCCCGGCCGCGGCAACCAAGCTTGTGGGGCCCACGTGGGTGTGCCGCCCCCAACTCCAGCTCTATAAATTCACTTTCGTCCAGAAACAATAAAGAGAGAAGATTTCATCGCGTTTGCGATACGGAGGCGCCGCCACATCCTGTTCTTCATCTAGAGGGCAGATCTGGAGTCCCTTTTGGGCTCCGGAGAGGGGAAATCGTCGCCATCGTCATCATCAACCTTCTTCCCTCTCCAATTCCATGAAGCTCTTCACCTTCATGAGTAATCTATTCGTAGGCTCGCTGGGCGGTGATGAGTAGGATGAGATCTATCATGTAATCGAGTTAGTTTTGACGGGGATTGATCCCTAGTATCCACTATGTTCTGAGATTGATGTTGCTACTACTTTTCCATGCTTAATGCTTGTCACCAGGGCCCGAGTGCCATGATTTCAGATCTGGAATTATTATGTTGTCACCAATATATGTGTGTTTTAGATCCGATCTTGCAAGTTGTAGTTACCTACTATGTGTTATGACCCGGCAACCCCGGCGTGACAATAACCGGAACCACTCCCGGTGATGACCATAGTTTGAGGAGTTCATGTGTTCACCAAGTGCTAATGCGTTGTTCTGGTTCTTTATTAAAAGGAGAACCTTAATATCCCGTAGTATCCTTTTGGACCCCACTGCCACGGGAGGGATGGACAATAGATGTCATGCAAGTTCTTTTCCCTGTCACCGCGGCCACCCCCTGGCCGCGGCAAGCAAGCTTGTGGGGCCCACAGGGACCCCCTCCACTCATTCCAGCTCCCACTCTCTTCCTCTACCTCCAGAAAAAATCGTTTCGCAGCTCAAACCCGTGTTCTTGCTCATTTGGCTGTGATTTTCGATCTCCTTGCTCAAAGCACCATTCTCCGAACCGTTTTGGGGAAATTACTCCTTGGTAAGTGACTCCTCCATTGGTCCAATTAGTTTTTGCTCTAGTGCTTTATCCTTCACGTATTCTTGCTACCTTGGTGACCATGTTCTTGAGCTTGAAATGTTGATTTTAGCTGGTCCCAAGTAGTTTTAGCGCGTGATACGGTCTCTAGGCACTAGTAGGAGTAGATGCTACGAGTTGGGTTAATCTTTATTCACTTTTCTTTTGAAGTCTCTAAAAATTTCAGAATTTTTCAGAGCTAGGAAAGGAAAAAAGATGAGGAGGTTCTTGAGAGGCTCTTCAAGCCATAACCCCAAGGAGGATGAGAAGAACCACCCCAAGTACGTGGTTCCTCGAGTCACAGAAGTTCAAGCGTGCGAGTGGCCAAGTGATGAATTTTTGCGCGCCCTCGGGCTTTATGAAGACTTTTATTACTTGATGGAGAACGCAGGTCTTACCGCGTTCGTTGAAGATAAGTGCTCACAATACCTCCTCCTCACCAATATTTTCGTTCAAAGCTTCAACTTTTATCCGAGGAAGAATCCTCCCATGGTTGAGTTCATGTTGTACGATATCCCCAGTGCATGACACTACAGGATTTTTGCAATGCATGCAAATTACCTTATGTTGGGGATATTCATGATCCTCGTCCACGTGACTTGGAGGATTTCATAGGTACTATTGTTGTTGGAGAGGAGAGAGGACTGTCTCGCGCTAGAATTGCTAGCATACATTTTCCAGTGCTTCGGTACTTCTCATTATTTGTGGGAAAATGTTTGATTGGCCGTGGGGAGGCTGGATCACTTAGCTCTCCAGACCTTGCGGTTTTGCGCGAAGGCCTTTATTGCACTAAGACTTATAGCCTAGGTGCAATAGTAGCTCAGCGGTTGAACACAAACCGTTCCAAAGGTGTCGTCTATGGAGGTATCTATGCTACTCGTCTTGCTAGACACTTTGAGATACCTATTAGACTTTGCGAGGAGGAAGAGATGCTTCTTCCTGAGAAATATCTGGATTATGACAGCATGGTTCGCCATGATTTTCTAGATAGATATGCTAGTAGACGGATGATTTATAACCTCGTATTTAGTCAGGGTACTCGAGAGACTATTACTTTGCCTGCTCCTTCTTTGTTTGATCTTCATGCAGGCGGGTACACTATTATGCCCTCGGACATCTACGCATATTGGGGTTTAGCCCAACCACAGGTGCCCATGCCCGAGCCACCAGTCGAGTACCAGACGCCAATTTATCAGTGGGAGCGAGAGGAGTTCAAAAGCAGTGGCATCCACAGTCTGCTCCGGAGTATCCCGGAGCTCGTTATTTCCCGCCTTGGGAGTAGACCAAGCTAGGCCAAAAGCCTAAGCTTGGGGGAGTACGTGTTCTCACCGACTTCACATTCATGCTTATGCTTTCACCTTGTTAGCCGGTGTTTACACTTTGCCACTGTATTATCCGTGCTAGTTTATTTTTGTTTTCTTGTTTTCTTGTTTTCTGTCCTTTTGAGAAAACCCAAAAAATATTTCCCTTTCTTCTTTTTGCTTGTTGGGATCTTCCCGTGTAAATAGTTTTCTTTTTCTTTGGGTCAAGGTAGAAGATATTGGTTACAATGTTTAGTGGCTCTTGTATGCATACGTGTTTAGCTTTCAAAGAGCCATATTACTTTGTCTTCTCCTTCGTGTTTGCGTGCAGATTTCAGCTTAGTCTAATGCACAAGCACTCTTATTATTGTTCACATCGTTCGATCGTGCAAGTGAAAGGCAATAATGACGATATATGGTGAAGTGACTGCGACTGGAAAACCTGGTATGAACTCTATCTATTTTGTTTTTGTAAATATGACTAGCTTGTCGTCCAAGATTCAGCTTTGTTGTGAGAGAACCATGTTCGCAACGACAACTTAGAGATCATAGTTTCTGATGCCATGCTTATTTAGCTAGGAGCTTATAATGGTTTGTCTTGAATGCCAACATAGATTTTGAGATGACTATGATGTAGTATGATAGGATGGTATTCTCCTTTGAATGTTTCAAGTGGCTTGACTTGGCACATGTTCATGCATGTAGTTGAAACAAAATCAACATAGCCTCTATGATGTTCGTGTTCATGGTGATTTATATCATGTTCATGCTTGCACTCCATGTTAGTCAAACTCATTGCATCTTGATGACCGTTGTCGCTCTCTAGTTGGTCGCTTCACAGTCTTTTGCTAGCCTTCACTTTTACTAAGAGAAATACTGCTTGTGCATCCACTTCCATAAACCCAAAAGTTTTTCCATGAGAGTCCACCATACCTACCTATTTGCGGTATTTACCTGCCATTCCAAGTAAATTTGCATGTGCCATTCTCTAAACCTTCAAGAAATAATCTGTTTTGCATGCCCGAACCGCTCATGTGGTGACAGGGGGCTATTGGTATCTTCCATGTTAGGCGTGTTATCCTCGACATGTGTTTATTCACTGTCATTCACGAGAAAGGAATCGGTAATTGGAATGCCCAGTTGCACACTTAAATCGAAGACATAACTGTAAAACAAGACTCCCCCGGATTGATGTTAGTATGGACGGTACCCGAGGATTCGGCTAGCCGTGGAGTGTGATTGATTGGTGTTGGGGAGTTAAAACTTTACTTTTCTGTTTGGGAACCGCCTATAGCATGAGTAGCATGGAATATATTGAGAACTCTTGGTCATTGCATTGACAATGAAAGCATGCCACCCAAAATTATTATCTCTATTTTCAAAGCTTGAGCTCTGGCACCTTTGCAAATCAATGCTTCCCTCTGCGAAGGGCCTGTCTATTTATTTTCATGTTGAGTCATCCTCTTCTTATTTAAGCACCAATTAGAGAGAACCTCTGTCATTTTTATGCTTTGATTTTGATTGATATTGAGTATCACTATGACTGGATCTTCGTTGTTATTAATTACAATGTTTTGTCAGCCCTTGATCTTTGAAAGTGTTGTGCATTTAAGTTTTGCGGTCTCAGAAAGAGCTAGCGAGATGCCACCTATTCATATTGGTTCATGCTTGTTTCGATTGAATTGTTGGTATCTAAAACTCATTATTATTTGCTCGCTAGCTGATTATGTCATTTATATTAGTTTACCGTGAGACCTTTGTGTCACTTGCTTATGTGGTTAACTTGTGATCTTGCTGAAATTCTGGTTATGAGTTAACATAGTTGCAACAACAAGATCAAACAGAGTTTGTCAAAGTTTTTCTTTCTCTTTCAGTTTGTCAACTGAGTTGCTTGAGGACAAGCAAGGTTTTAAGCTTGGGGGAGTTGATACGTCTCCATCGTATCTACTTTTCCAAACTCTTTTGCCCTTGTTTTGGACTCTAATTTGCATGATTTGAATGGAACTAACCCGGACTCACGCTGTTTTCAGCAGAATTGCCATGGTGTTGTTTTTGTGCAGAAATGGAAGTTCTCGGAACGTCCTGAAAATTTACGGAGAATATTTCTGGAAAATATGAAAAATACATGCGCAAAGATCCACTAGAGGGGATGGGCCAGTGGGCCACAGGCCCTGTTGCCCCCCCCCCTGGCCGCGGCAACCAAGTTTGTGGGGGCCACGTGGGTCTGCCGCCCCCAACTCCAGCTCTATAAATTCACTTTCGTCCAGAAAAAAATAAAGAGAGAAGATTTCATTGCGTTTGCGATACGGAGGCGCCGCCACATCCTGTTCTTCATCTGGAGGGCAGATCTGGAGTCCGTTTTGGGCTCGGGAGAGGGGAAACCGTCGCCATCATCATCATCAACCTTCTTCCCTCTCCAAATACATGAAGCTCTTCATTGTTCGTGAGTAATCTATTCGTAGGCTCACTGGGCGGTGATGAGTAGGATGAGATCTATCATGTAATCGAGTTAGTTTTGACGGGGATTGATCCCTAGTATCCACTATGTTCTGAGATTGATGTTGCTACTACTTTGCCATGCTTAATGCTTGTCACTAGGGCCCGAGTGCCATGATTTCAGATCTGAAATTATTATGTTGTCACCAATATATGTGTGTTTTAGATCCGATCTTGCAAGTTGTAATTACCTACTATGTGTTATGACCCGGCAACCCCGGAGTGACAATAACCGGAACCACTCCCGGTGATGACCATAGTTTGAGGAGTTCATGTGTTCACCAAGTGCTAATGCGTTGTTCCGGTTCTTTATTAAAAGGAGAACCTTAATATACCGTAGTATCCTTTTGGACCCCGCTGCCACGGGAGGGATGGACAATAGATGTCATGCAAGTTCTTTTCCCTAAGCACGTATGACTACACACGGAATGCATGCCTACATCACATTGACGAACGGGAGCTAGCCACATATCTCTCCGTGTTATAACTGTTGCATGATGAATGTCATCCAAACGAATCACCGACCCATTGCCTACGAGTTTGTCCCACTACTGCTGTTACTTGCTACTGTTGTCACTACTGTTGTTCCTTGCCACTGTTGTTACTCGTTACACTGCTGCTACCTGCTACAATACTTTTTCTCGACGTTGATGGGAAAGAATATTTCCCGTCCACGGGCAACTTCTGGCGCCATTGATACGACAGTTAGGAATAGTCTGCCTTTTCAACAGATCGTTTCAGACACCGTTGTTATCATACTACTTTGCTGCTGATTCTTTTAAAATTCTTTTAAACACTCTTTTTTCACAAGATACTATAAATACAAGGTAATATAAAACACGAGATAATATAAATCACATGGACTTTAACAAAATTATAGTACAGTTCACATATCGCATTACCAAAATATACAATTCGTCAACAGTTCACAGCCGCAAAATTAAAACATTAGATGATAACTGAGGGCTACTAAACGGGGGTCAAAGCCTTCAATAGGGCTACATATTGCGCCCTGATCTTGGCATCCTCCCCACTCCTTGATGGATCTCGTGCATGAGACAAAAGGTGCTCAAAGAGCCCATCCTCGGGCTTTTGCATAGCGGTACACTAGGGGCATTAGTACTTCTTCCTCTTGTAGTACGCATCCTTTCCCTTAACCTTGATCTTCTATACTTCTACGTTCCTGTCGTCTAGATCATCTCGAGAGGTATACTGCACACAAAATGAGTTGCATTCATATAGTAAAAACAAATATACCCGACAGTCACATTGATCATATAGTGGAACAAAAAAAATTCAAATAGGCTTCACCTCTTAGATGTCGTCATCAACAAAGTGAAGACCATAATGGTCCTTCAACCTAGTCACGAGCAGCTTCCTCTTGTTACACACATGATCATCCTCCTGCAATATGAAAGTAACTATTAATTACAGGAAACCAACATGTAAATCAATACAAAAGTCACATTGATCATATTATCCATAATATTAACCTATTTGCATTTTGCATACGCATGTGCACAGATTTCACAACATAGTTAATAAAACTATATATGGTGAATAACTTTATAATTAGAGGAATGACAAAAAATAAAAAAATAAATCTACCTAAACATGTTAATTTTGTATAATGAAGCAAAGCTCCAATGTCTCCTCTACACAAGATCAATGCCTCCTCTAAACTGAAGATAGGTACATATAAACTAATGCATTCCTTTTCAATAATAGCCAAATGTACACAAGATCAATGCTCAAATTTCTGATCAACTGAAGATGACAGTCTAGCTATGTGAATTAATGAAATCAATTCTAACAATCCAATTCCAAATATTTCTAACTGTTAAGGGGATATCCATTGGAGTAGCAAGCACGAATCCAATACAAAAACACCCTCAAACCAACTAATCTAAACAATTATACTAACACAAGAATCATAATCTAAGTAACTAACACTATATTCTTAATCTTAGCACTACACACGAAAGGAAAATGAAAAGAAATACCTCCTCAACCACCTGCTCGCCGCCAGCCTGCGTCCCTCCACGCACTGTGTTGCTCGATGCTGAGTTGGAGCCCGCCACCTCCTGCCCCACAAGATCCGCCGCTGCATGTGCAACTGCAGCTCTGGCTCCAACGACGGTTTGAGCATCTCCGGCACCACCATGGACGCACGCAACTCCCATGACATATGGCGTGGTCCTAGCAACCACTAGTAGAAAACAGGGCTTTGGTTCGGGCCTGGCCAGCCCATTAGTCCCGGTTCTTCACGAACCGGGACCCATGGGGGGCATTAGACCCAGTTCATGAGCCCAGGGGGCCGGCCGGGGCCTCGTGGGCATTGGTCCCGGTTCGTATGGACCCATTTGTACCGGTTCTAGGCACGAACCGGGACCAATGGGCCGCGCTCCTGGCCCACATCCATTGGTACCGGTTCGTGCCTTGAACCGGTTTAGAAGGGGGGCTTTAGCCCTGGTTTATGCCACGAACCGGGACAAATAATTTGCCTATATATACCCATCGCCGCGGCAGAGCACTCTATTTTTTCTGGCCGGCGAGGGGAGGGCATTTGGGTGCTCTCGCTCACCTCCTATGCACATGAGGTGTTCGATGAAATGCCCGAGCCACACTAGTTAAGTTTTCTCCTCTCGAAGCTCGACCTCGGGGCTCCATTTTTCCCGAGATTTGTCTAGATTTAGCGGTCCGTCATGCCCCGTCCCAGTTTTCACCGTTGGGGCACGTCCATGTGTACGTATGCAATGTCATCTGCAAGCTCCTCCGCAGACAGTGAGGTAAGTCGATTTGGATTTTCGGTTGACATTGGATTTGGGGATTTCTCATCTAGGGTTTCGCGGGATGGACCGTAATATGCGCCTTTCTGGCTCGTAGGTGGATGGCTGCGGGATTGTGCAGTTCCAATCCGAGTTTTTCATTCCCAATGCAAGTTTCTACGGCCTTGAGGAGCGCTCGAATCACCGTTGCCCGGGGCATGGGCTAATTCCTGCTCGACGTGTTTCTTGGGGTGGAGCAAGCACGGGAAGAAGGTTTTTGGGTTGTCCACTCGATGTAATTCCTCAAAACATCATTTGGTACTCTGTTTTCGTCGATTTATTGCAAAGTTATGAATTTCACCTAATTATGTGAACTCTGATTTAACAGCTTCCTCATGAGTGTGATTGGGTTGTTTGGATTGACCCCCTCCCATGGAGCTAGTAGGGCAAGCTTTTGAGGAGCTCCATGGTGGCCTTGAACGTAGTTGGATCAAAGCTAGTAGGATGGAGAAGAAGGTTATGGATCTGAACAATGAAAACAAGAAAATGCAATTGAAATTGAAGAAAAGGAATGAACTCATGGAAACAATGGGTTTTCTCTTTGTTCTTGGCATCAGCATTGTGGCTAGTTTAGTTTCTATTTGGTCTAAGCAAGCCAATTAAGTGGTAGTGTGTGTGTTATGTTTCTGCTAGTGTGTTGTGCCCTAGATGTAATTCTATCATTTGTGCAAAGTTGTGAACTTGAGCAAATGTAATGTTGTGGCCCAGATGTAATGGATATCATGTGTTGTGTTAAAATTGTCACCAATGCCTCGTAGTTCAACACAGAATGACAGCAAAAGGTGCAATTTTGAGCACCTAGCAAGATATTTAGGGGCAAAAGTGAGCAATCATATGATGATGTGACTTTGAATGGTGCATTTTGAACACAGAAAAACTATGGAGTTCAAATAAGTTCAAAAAATGAAATCCCTTTCTAACACACGAGTATCCGTATGAAACCCTGATACTTCAAAACAGATTGTCCGTTTTGTACACGAAGTGCATCCAGTTTTTGCCGTAACCCTCTCAACTTTCTCGCACATGCTATGTTGGTGAAATGATGATACCATCCTAACTTGGAACCTTTTCAGATTCATTTCAAATGCTTTTCAATTTCATGGTCTTATAGCTCAAAATAATCAGTAAATGCATGAAAAATAACAAAGGAAGTCAGAAAGGGTTGTAAATTGATGATGTGGCTTTGAATGATGCATTTTGAACACAGCAAAACTATGGAGTTCAAATAAGTTCAAAAAATGAAATCCCTTTCTAACAGACGAGTATCTGTATGAAACCCTGATACTTCGAAAGAGATTGTCTGTTTTGTACACGAAGTGTATCCAGTTTTTGCCGTAACCCTCTCAACTTTCTCGCACATGCTATGTGGGTGAAATGATGTACCATGCCAACTTGGAACCTTTTCAAAGTTCATTTCAAATGCTTTTCAATCTCATGGTCTTATGGCTCAAAATAATTAGTAAATGCATGAAAAATAACAAATGAAGTCAGAAAGGGTTGTAAATTGATGATGTGGATTTGAATGGTGCATTTTGAACATAGAAAAACTATGGAGTTCAACTAAGTTCAAAAAAATGAAATCCCTTTGTAACAAATGAGTTTCTGTATGAAACCATGATACTTCAAAACAGATTGTCCGTTTTGTACACGAAGTGCATCCAGTTTTTGCCGTAACCCTCTCTACTTTATTGCACATGCTATGTGGGTGAAATTATGATACCATGCCAACTTGGAACCCTTTCAATTTCATTTCAAATGCTTTTCAATTTCATGGTCGTATAGCTCAAAATAATCAGTAAATGCATGAAAAGTAACAAATGAAGTCAGAAAGGGTTGTAAATTGATGATGTGGCTTTGAATGGTGCATTTTGAACACAGAAAAACTATGTAGTTCAAATAAGTTCAAACTGAAATCCCTTTCTAACAGACGAGTTTCCGTATGAAATCGTGATACTTCAAAGAGATTGTCCGTTTTGTACACGAAGTGCATCCAGATTTTGCCGTAAACTTCTCAACTTTCTCACACATGCTATGTGGATGAAATGATGATAACATGCCAACTTGGAACCTTTTCAGAATTCATTTCAAATGCTTTTCAATTTCATGGTCTTATAGCTCAAAATAATCAGTAAATGCCTGAAAATAGCAAATGAAGTCAGAAAGGGTTGTAAATTGATGATGTGGCTTTGAATGGCATTTTGAACACCTAAAAAGTTTGGAGTTCAAATAAGTACAAAAAATGAAATTGCTTTGTAACAAACTAGTTTCCGTATGAAACCCTGATACTTCGAAACAGATTGTCCGTTTTGTACACGACGTGCATACAATTTTTGCCGTAACCCTCTCAACTTTCTCAGACATGCTATGCGGGTGAAATGATGATACCATGCCAACTTGGATCCTTTTCAGAATTCATTTCAAATACTTTTCAATTTCATGGTCTTATAGCTCAAAATAATCAGTAAATGCATGAAAAATAACAAATGAAGTCAAAAAGGGTTGTAAATTGATGATGTGGCTTTGAATGGTGTATTTTGAACACAGAAAAACTATGGAGTTCAAATAAGTTCCAAAAAATGAAATCCCTTTCTAAAAGACGAGTTTCCATATGAAACCGTGATACTTCGAAAGAGATTGTCCGTTTTGTACACGAAGTGCATCCAGTTTTTGCCGTAACCCTCTCAACTTTCTCCCACATGCTGTGTGGGTGAAATGATGATACCATGCCAACTTGGAACCTTTTCAAAGTTCATTTCAAATGCTTTTCAATTTCATGGTCTTATAGCTCAAAATAATCAGTAAATGCATGAAAAATAACAAATGAAGTCAGAAAGGGTTGTAAATTGATGATGTGGCTTTGAATGGTGCATTTTGAACACAGAAAAATTATGGAGTTCAAATAAGTTCAAAAAAATGAAATCCCTTTGTAACAAACGAGTTTCCGTATGAAACCCTGATACTTCAAAACAGATTGTCCGTTTTGTACACAAAGTGCATCCAGTTTTTGCCGTAACCCTCTCTACTTTATCGCACATGCTATGTGGGTGAAATGATGATACCATGCCAACTTGGAACCTTTTCAATTTCATTTCAAATGCTTTTCAATTTCATGGTCTTATAGCTCAAACTAATCAGTAAATGCATGAAAAGTAACAAATGAAGTCAGAAAGGGTTGTAAATTGATGATGTGGCTTTGAATGGTGCATTTTGAACACAGAAAAACTATGGAGTTCGAATAAGTTCAAAAAAATGAAATCTCTTTGTAAGAGACGAGTTTCCATATCAAACCTTGGTACTTCGAAACAAATAGTCCGTTTTGTACACGACGTGCATCCAGTTTTTGCCGTAACCCTCTCAACTTTCTCACACATGCTATGTTGGTGAAATTATGATATCATGCCAACTTGGAACCTTTTCAGAGTTCATTTCAACTGATTTTCAATTTCATGGTCTTATAGCTCAAAATAATCAGTAAATGCATGAAAAATAACAAATGAAGTCAGAAAGAGTTGTAAGTTGATGATGTGGCTTGGAATGGTGCACTTTGAACACAAAAAAACTATGGAGTTCAAATAAGTTCAAAAAATGAAATCCCTTTGTAACAAACGAGTTTCCGTATGAAATCGTGATACTTCAAAAGAGATTGTCCGTTTTGTACACGAAGTGCATCCAGTTTTTGCCGTAACCCTCTCAACTTTCTCGCACATGCTATGCAGATGAAATGATGATCGCATGCCAACTTGGAACCTTTTCAGAGTTCATTTCAAATGCTTTTCAATTTCATGGTCTTATAGCTCAAAATAATCACTAAATGCATGAATAATATCAAATGAAGTCAGAAAGGGTTGTAAGTTGATGATGTGGCTTTGAATGGTGCATTTTGAACACTTAAAAAGTATGGAGTTCAAATAAGTTCAAAAAATGAAATTGCTTTGTAACAAACTAGCTTCCGTATGAAACCGTGATACTTCAAAACAGATTGTCTGTTTTGTACACGAAGTGCATCCAGTTTTTGCCGTAACACTCTCAACTTTCTCACACATGCTATGCGGGTGAAATGATGATACCTTGCCAACTTGGAACCTTTTCGGAGTTCATTTCAAATGCTTTTCGATTTCATGGTCTTATAGCTCAAAATAATCAGTAAATGCAGGAAAAATAACAAATGAAGTCAGAAATGGTTGTAAATTGATGATGTGACTTTGAATGGTGCATTTTGAACACAGAAAAACAATGGAGTTCAAATAAGTTCAAAAAAATGAGATCCCTTTGTAACACACAAGTTTTCGTATGAAACCGTGATACTTCAAAACAGATTGTGCGTTTTGTACACGAAGTGCATCCAGTTTTTGCCGTAACCCTCTCAACTTTTCGCACATGCTAGTGGGTGAAATGATGATACCATGCCAACTTGGAACCTTTTCTGAGTTCATTTCAAATGCTTTTCAATTTCATGGTCTTATAGCTCAAAATAATCACTAAATGCATGAAAAATAACAAATGAAGTCAGAAAGGGTTGTAAATTGATGATGTGGCTTTGAACAGTGCATTTTGAACACAGAAAAACTATGGAGTTCAAATAAGTTCAAAAAATGAAATCCCTTTGTAACAGACGAGTTTCGTTATGAAACCGTGATACTTCGAAACAGATTGTCCGTTTTGTACACGAAGTGCATCCAGTTTTTGCCGTAACCCTCTCAACTTTCTCGCACATGTTATGTGGGTGAAATGATGATACCATGCCAACTTGGAACCTTTTCAGATTTCATTTCAAACGCTTTTCAATTTCATGGTCTTATAGCTCAAAATAATCAGTAAATGCATGAAAAATAACAAATGAAGTCAGAAAGGGTTGTAAATTGATGATGTGGCTTTGAATGGTGCATTTTGAACACAGAAAAACTATGGAGTTCAAATAAGTTCGAAAAAATGAAATCCCTTTCTAACAGACGACTTTCCGTATGAAACCGTGATACTTCGAAAGAGATTTTCCGTTTTGTACACGACGTGCATCCAGTTTTTGCTGTAACCCTCTCAACTTTCTCGCACATGCTATGTGGGGGAAATGATGATACCATGCCAACTTGGAACCATTTCAGAGTTCATTTCAAATGCTTTTCAATTTCATGCTCTTATAGCTCAAAATAATCCATAAATGCATGAGAAATAACAAATGAAGTCATAAAGGGTTGTAAATTGATGATGTGGCTTTGAATGGTGCATTTTGAACACAGAAAAACAATGGAGCTCAAATAAGTTCAAAAAAATGAAAACCCTTTCTAACAGACGAGTTTCCGTATGAAACCTTGATACTTCAAAACAGATTGTCCGTTTTGTACACGAAGTGCATCCAATTTTTGCCGTAATCCTCTCTACTTTATCGCACATGCTATGTGGGTGAAATGATGATAACATGCCAACTTGGAACCTTTTCAATTTCATTTCAAATTCTTTTCAATTTCATGGTCTTATAGCTCAAAATAATCAGTAAATGCATGAAAAATAACAAATGAAGTCACAAGGGTTGTAAATTGATGATGTGGCTTTGAATGGTGCATTTTGAACACAGAAAAACTATGGAGTTCAAATAAATTCGAAAAAATGAAATCTCTTTCTAACACACGAGTTTCCGTATGAAACCGTGATACTTCGAAAGAGATTGTCCGTTTTGTACACGAAGTGCAACCAGTTTTTGCCGTAAACCTCTCAACTTTCTCGCACATGCTATGTGGGTGAAATGATGATACCATGCCAACTTGGAACCTTTTCAAAGTTCATTTCAAATGCTTTTCCATTTCATGGTCTTATAGCTCAAAATAATCAGTAAATGCATGAAAAATAACAAATGAAGTCAGAAAGGGTTGTAAATTGTTGATGTGTCTTTGAATGGTGCATTTTGAACACAGAAAACAATGGAGTTCAAATAAGTTCAAAAAAATGAAAACCCTTTGTAAAAGACAAGCTTCCATATGAAACCCTGATACTTCAAAACAGATTGTCCGTTTTGTACACGAAGTGCATCCAATTTTTGCCGTAACACTCTCTACTTTATCGCACATGCTATGTGGGTGAAAGGATGATAACATGCCAACTTGGAACCTTTTCAATTTCATTTCAAATGCTTTTCAATTTCATGGTCTTATAGCTCAAAATAATTAGTAAATGCATGAAAAGTAACAAATGAAGTCAGAAAGGGTTGTAAATTGATGATGTGGATTTCAATGGTGCATTTTGAACACAGAAAAACTATGGAGTTCAACTAAGTTCAAAAAAATGAAATCCCTTTGTAACAAATGAGTTTCCGTATGAAACCGTGATACTTCAAAACACATTGTCCGTTTTGTACACGAAGTGCATCCAGTTTTTGCCGTAACCCTCTCTACTTTATGGCACATGCTATGTGGGTGAAATTATGATACCATGCCAACTTGGAACCTTTTCAATTTCATTTCAAATGCTTTTCAATTTCATGGACTTATAGCTCAAAATTATCAGTAAATGCATGAAAAATAACAAATGAAGTCAGAAAGGGTTGTAAATTGATGATGTGGCTTTGAATGGTGCATTTTGAACAAATAAAAACTATGGAGTTCAAATAAGTTAAAAATGAAATCCCTTTCTAACAGACGAGTTTCCGTATGAAATCGTGATACTTCAAAAGAGATTGTCCGTTTTCTACACGAAGTGCATCCAGTTTTTGCCGTAAACCTCTCAACTTTCTCGCACATGCTATGTGGATGAAATGATGATAGCATGCCAACTTGGAACCTTTTCACAGTTCATTTCAAATGATTTGCAATTTCATGGTCTTATAGCTCAAAATAATCAGTAAATGCATGAAAAATAACAAATGAAGTCAGAAAGGGTTGTAAATTGATGATGTGTCTTTGAATGGTGCATTTTGAACACTTAAAAAGTATGGAGTTCAAATAAGTTCAAAAGATGAAATTGCTTTGTAACAAACTAGCTTCCGTATGAAACCGTGATACTTCAAAACAGATTCTCTGTTTTGTACACGAAGTGCATCCAGTTTTTGCCGTAACACTCTCAACTTTCTCACACATGCTATGCGGGTGAAATGATGATACCTTGCCAACTTGGAACTTTTTCAAAGTTCATTTCAAATGCTTTTCGATTTCATGGTCTTATAGCTCAAAATAATCAGTAAATGCATGAAAAATAACAAATGAAGTCAGAAATGGTTGTAAATTGATGATGTGACTTTGAATGGTGCATTTTGAACACTGAAAAACTATGGAGTTCAAATAAGTTCAAAAAAATGAGATCCCTTTGTAACACACAAGTATTCGTATGAAACCGTGATACTTCAAAACAGATTGTCCGTTTTGTACACGAAGTGCATCCAGTTTTTGCCGTAACCCTCTCAACTTTTCGCACATGCTAGTGGGTGAAATGATGATACCATGCCAACTTGGAACCTTTTCTGAGTTCATTTCAAATGCTTTTCAATTTCATGGTCTTATAGCTCAAAATAATCACTAAATGCATGAAAAATAACAAATGAAGTCAGAAAGGGTTGTAAATTGATGATGTGGCTTTGAACAGTGCATTTTGAACACAGAAAAACTATGGAGTTCAAATAAGTTCAAAAAATGAAATCCCTTTGTAAGAGACGAGTTTCCTTATGAAACCGTGATACTTCGAAACAGATTGTCCGTTTTGTACACGAAGTGCATCCAGTTTTTGCCATAACCCTCTCAACTTTTCGCACATGCTATGTGGGTGAAATGATGATACCATGCCAACTTGGAACCTTTTCAGATTTCATTTCAAATGCTTTTCAATTTCATGGTCTTATAGCTCAAAATAATCAGTAAATGCATGAAAAATAACAAATGAAGTCAGAAAGGGTTGTAAATTGATGATGTGGCTTTGAATGGTGCATTTCGAACACAGAAAAACTATGGAGTCCAAATAAGTTCGAAAAAATGAAATCCCTTTCTAACAGTCGAGTTTCCGTATGAAACCGTGATACTTCGAAAGAGATTGTCCGTTTTGTACATGAAGCGCATCCATTTTTTGCCGTAACCCTCTCAACTTTCTCGCACATGCTATGTGGGTGAAATGATGATACCATGCCAACTTGGAACCTTTTCAGAGTTCATTTCAAATGCTTTTCAATTCCATGGTCTTATAGCTCAAAATAATCAGTAAATGCATGAAAAATAACAAATGAAGTCAGAAAGAGTTGTAAGTTGATGATGTGGCTTTGAATGGTGCACTTTGAACACAAAAAAACTATGGAGTTCAAATAAGTTCAAAAAATGAAATCCCTTTGTAACAAACGAGTTTCCGTATGAAATCATGATACTTCAAAAGAGATTGTCCGTTTTGTACACGAAGTGCATCCAGTTTTTGCCGTAACCCTCTCAACTTTCTCGCACATGCTATGCATATGAAATGATGATCGCATGCCAACTTGGAACCTTTTCAGAGTTCATTTCAAATGCATTTCAATTTCATGGTCTTATAGCTCAAAATAATCACTAAATGCATGAAAAATAACAAATGAAGTCAGAAAGGGTTGTAAGTTGATGATGTGGCTTTGAATGGTGCATTTTGAACACTTAAAAAGTATGGAGTTCAAATAAGTTCAAAAAATGAAATTGCTTTGTAACAAACTAGTTTCCGTATGAAACCGTGATACTTCGAAACAGATTGTCTGTTTTGTACACGAAGTGCATCCAGTTTTTGCCGTAACACTCTCAACTTTCTCACACATGCTATGCGGGTGAAATGATGATACCTTGCCAACTTGGAACCTTTTCGGAGTTCATTTCAAATGCTTTTCGATTTCATGGTCTTATAGCTCAAAATAATCAGTAAATGCATGAAAAATAACAAATGAAGTCAGAAAGGGTTGTAAATTGATGATGTGACTTTGAATGGTGCATTTTGAACACTGAAAAACTATGGAGTTAAAATAAGTTCAAAAAAATGAGATCCCTTTGTAACACACAAGTTTTCGTATAAAACCGTGATACTTCGAAACAGATTGTCCGTTTTGTACACGAAGTGCATCCAGTTTTTGCCGTAACCCTCTCAACTTTTCGCACATGCTATGTGGGTGAAATGATGATACCATGCCAACTTAGAACCCTTTCAGAGTTCATTTCAAATGCTTTTCAATTTCATGGTCTTATAGCTCAAAATAATCACTAAATGCATGAAAAATAACAAATGAAGTCAGAAAGGGTTTTAAATTGATGATGTGGCTTTGAACAGTGCATTTTGAACACAGAAAAACTATGGAGTTCAAATAAGTTCAAAAAATGAAATCCCTTTGTAACAGACGAGTTTCCTTATGAAACCGTGATACTTCGAAACAGATTGTCCGTTTTGTACACGAAGTGCATCCAGTTTTTGCCGTAACCCTCTCAACTTTCTCGCACATGCTATGTGGGTGAAATGATGATACCATGCCAACTTGGAACCTTTTCAGATTTCATTTCAAACACTTTTCAATTTCATGGTCTTATAGCTCAAAATAATCAGTAAATGCATGAAAAATAACAAATGAAGTCAGAAAGGGTTGTAAATTGATGATGTGGCTTTGAATGGTGCATTTTGAACACAGAAAAACTATGGAGTTCAAATAAGTTCGATAAAATGAAATCCCTTTCTAACAGACGACTTTCCCTATGAAACCGTGATACTTCGAAAGAGATTGTCCGTTTTGTACACGAAGTGCATCCAGGCTTGCCGTAACCCTCTCAACTTTCTCGCACATGCTATGTGGGTGAAATGATGATACCATGCCAACTTGGAACCTTTTCAGAGTTCATTTCAAATGCTTTTCAATTTCATGGTCTTATAGCTCAAAATAATTAGTAAATCCATGAAAAATAACAAATGAAGTCATAAAGGGTTGTAAATTGATGATGTGGCTTTGAATGGTGCATTTTGCACACAGAAAAACAATGGAGTTCAAATAAGTTCAAAAAAATGAAAACCCTTTGTAACAGACGAGTTTCCGTATGAAACCTTGATACTTCAAAACAGATTGTCCGTTTTGTACACGAAGTGCATCTAATTTTTGCCGTAACCCTCTCTACATTATCGCACATGCTATGTGGGTGAAATGATGATAACATGCCAACTTGGAACCTTTTCAATTTCATTTCAAATGCTTTTCAATTTCATGGTCTTATAGCTCAAAATAATCAGTAAATGCATGAAAAATAACAAATGAAGTCACAAAGGGTTGTAAATTGATGATGTGGCTTTGAATGGTGCATTTTGAACACAGAAAAACTATGGAGTTCAAATAAGTTCGAAAAAATGAAATCCCTTTCTAACAGACGAGTTTCCGTATGAAACCGTGATACTTCGAAAGAGATTGTCCGTTTTGTACACGAAGAGCATCCAGTTTTTGCCGTAAACCTGTCAACTTTCTCGCACATGCTATGTGGGTGAAATGATGATACCATGCCAACTTGGAACCTTTTCAGAGTTCATTTCAAATGCTTTTCCATTTCATGGTCTTATAGCTCAAAATAATCAGTAAATGCATGAAAAATAACAAATGAAGTCAGAAAGGGTTGTAAATTGATGATGTGTCTTTGAATGGTGCATTTTGAACACAGAAAAACAATGGAGTTCAAATAAGTTCAAAAAAATGAAAACCCTTTGTAAAAGACAAGTTTCCGTATGAAACCGTGATACTTCAAAACAGATTGTCCGTTTTGTACACGAAGTGCATCCAATTTTTGCCGTAACCCTCTCTACTTTATCGCACATGCTATGTGGGTGAAATGATGATAACATGCCAACTTGGAACCTTTTCAATTTCATTTCAAATGCTTTTCAATTTCATGGTCTTATAGCTCAAAATAATTAGTAAATGCATGAAAAGTAAGAAATGAAGTCAGAAAGGGTTGTAAATTGATGATGTGGATTTCAATGGTGCATTTTGAACACAGAAAAACTATGGAGTTCAACTAAGTTCAAAAAAATGAAATCCCTTTGTAACAAATGAGTTTCCGTATGAAACCGTGATACTTCAAAACAGATTGTCCGTTTTGTACACGAAGTGCATCCAGTTTTTGCCGTAACCCTCTCTACTTTATGGCACATGCTATGTGGGTGAAATTATGATACCATGCCAACTTGGAACCATTTCAATTTCATTTCAAATGCTTTTCAATTTCATGGACTTATAGCTCAAAATAATCAGTAAATGCATGAAAAATAACAAATGAAGTCAGAAAGGGTTGTGAATTGATGATGTGGCTTTGAATGGTGCATTTTGAACAAAGAAAAACTATGGAGTTCAAATAAGTTAAAAATGAAATCCCTTTCTAACAGACGAGTTTCCGTATGAAATCGTGATACTTCAAAAGAGATTGTCCGTTTTGTACACGAAGTGCTTCCAGTTTTTGCCGTAAACCTCTCAACTTTCTCGCACATGCTATGTGGATGAAATGATGATAGCATGCCAACTTGGAACCTTTTGAGAGTTCATTTCAAATGATTTTCAATTTCATGGTCTTATAGCTCAAAAGAATCAGTAAATGCATGAAAAATAACAAATGAAGTAAGAAAGGGTTGTAAATTGATGATGTGTCTTTGAATGGTGCATTTTGAACACTTCAAAAGTATGGAGTTCAAATAAGTTCAAAAAATGAAATTGCTTTGTAACAAACTAGTTTCCGTACGAAACCCTGATACTTCGAAACAGATTGTCCGTTTTGTACACGAAGTGCATCCAGTTTTTGCCGTAACCTCTCAACTTTCTCGCACATGTTATGCGGGTGAAATGATGATACCTTGCCAACTTGGAACTTTTTCAGAGTTCATTTCAAATGCTTTTCAATTTCATGGTCTTATAGCTCAAAATAATTAGTAAATGCATGAAAAATAACAAATGAAGTCTGGAAGTGTTGTAAATTGATGATGTGGCTTTAAATGGTGCATTTTGAACACTGAAAAACTATGGAGTTCAAATAAGTTCAAAAAAATGAGATCCCTTTGTAAAAGACAAGTTTTCGTATGAAACCGTGATACTTCGAAACAAATTGTCTGTTTTGTACACGAAGTGCATCCAGTTTTTGCCGTAACCCTCTCAACTTTTCGCACATGCTATGTGGGTGAAATGATGATACCATGCCAACTTGGAACCTTTTCAGAGTTCATTTCAAATGCTTTTCAATTTCATGGTCTTATAGCTCAAAATAATCACTAAATGTATGAAAAATAACAAATGAAGTCCGAATGGGTTGTAAATTGCTGATGTGGCTTTGAATGGTGCATTTTGAACACAGAAAAACTATGGAGTCCAAATAAGTTTGAAAAAATGAAATCCCTTTCTAACAGACGAGTTTCCGTATGAAACCATGATACTTCGAAACAGATTGTCCGTTTTGTACACGAAGTGCATCCAGTTTTTGCCGTAACCCTCTCAACTTTTCGCACATGCTATGTGGGTGAAATGATGATACCATGCCAACTTGGAACCTTTTCAGATTGCATTTCAAATGCTTTTCAATTTCATGGTCTTATAGCTCAAAATAATCAGTAAATGCATGAAAAATAACAAATGAAGTCAGAAAGGGTTGTAAATTGATGATGTGGCTTTGAATGGTGCATTTCGAACACAGAAAAACTATGGAGTCCAAATAAGTTTGAAAAAATGAAATCCCTTTCTAACAGACGAGTTTCCGTATGAAACCGTGATACTTCGAAAGAGATTGTCCGTTTTGTACATGAAGCGCATCCATTTTTTGCCGTAACCCTCTCAACTTTCTCGCACATGCTATGTGGGTGAAATGATGATACCATGCCAACTTGGAACCTTTTCAGAGTTCATTTCAAATGCTTTTCAATTCCATGGTCTTATAGCTCAAAATAATCAGTAAATGCATGAAAAATAACGAATGGAGTCACAAAGGGTTGTAAATTGATGATGTGGCTTTGAATGGTGCATTTTGAACACAGAAAAACTATGGAGTTCAAATAAGTTCAAAAAAAATGAAAACCCTTTGTAACAACCGAGTTTCCGTATGAAACCCTCATACTTCAAAACAGATTGTCCGTTTTGTACACGAAGTGCATCCAATTTTTGCCGTAACCCTCTCTACTTTATCGCACATGCTATGTGGGTGAAATGATGATAACATGCCAACTTGAAACCTTTTCAATATCCTTTCAAATGCTTTTCAATTTCATGGTCTTATAGCTCAAAATAATCAGTAAATGCATGAAACATAACAAATGAAGTCAGAAAAGGTTGTAAATTGATGATGTGGCTTTGAATGGTGCATTTTGAACACAGAGAAACTATGGAGTTTGAATAAGTTCAAAAAAATGAAATCCCTTTGTAACAGACGAGTTTCCGTATGAAACCTTCGTACTTCGAAATAGATAGTCCGTTTTGTACGCGAAGTGCATCCAGTTTTTGCCGTAACCCTCTCAACTTTCTCGCACATGCTATGTGGGTGAAATTATGATACCATGCCAACTTGGAACCTTTTCAGAGTTCATTTGAACTGATTTTCAATTTCATGGTCTTATAGCTCAAAATAATCAGTAAATGCATGAAAAATAACAAATGAGATCAGAAAGGGTTGTAAGTTGATGATGTGGCTTTGAATGGTGCAGTTTGAACACAAAAAAACTATGGAGTTCAAATAAGTTCAAAAAATGAAATCCCTTTGTAACAGACGAGTTTCCGTATGAAATCGTGATACTTCAAAAGAGATTGTCTGTTTTGTACACGAAGTGCATCCAGTTTTTGCCGTAAACCTCTCAACTGTGTCGCACATGCTATGCAGATGAAATGATGATAGCATGCCAACTTGGAACCTTTTCAGAGTTCATTTCAAATGCTTTTCAATTTCATGGTCTTATAGCTCAAAATAATCAGAAAATGCATGAAAAGTAACAAATGAAGTTAGAAAGGGTTGTAAATTGATGATGTGGCTTTGAATGGTGCATTTTGAACACTTAAAAAGTATGGAGTTCAAATAAGTTCAAAAAATGAAATTGCTTTGTAACAAACTAGTTTCCGTATGAATCCGTGATACTTCGAAACAGATTGTTCGTTTTGTACACGAAGTGCATCCAGTTTTTGCCGTAACCCTGTCAACTTTTCGCACATGCTATGTTGGTGAAATGATGATAGCATGCTAACTTGGAACCTTTTCAGAGTTCATTTGAAATGCTTTTCGATTTCATGGTCTTATAGCTCAAAATAATCAGTAAATGCGTGAAAAATATCATATGAAGTCAGAAAGGGTTGTAAATTGATTTGTGGCTTTGAATGGTGCATTTTGAACACAGAAAAACTATGGAGTTCAAATAAGTTCAAAAAATGAAATCCCTTTGTAACAAACGAGTTTTCGTATGAAACCGTGATACTTCGAAACAGATTATCCGTTTTGTACACGAAGTGCATCCAGTTTTTGCCATAACCCTCTCAACTTTCTCGCACATGCTATGTGGATGAAATGATGATACCATGCCAACTTGGAACCTTTTCAGAGTTCATTTCAAATGCTTTTCAATTTCATGGTCTTATAGCTCAAAATAATCAGTAAATGCATGAAAAATAACAAATGAAGTCAGAAAGGGTTGTAAATTGATGATGTGGCTTTGAATGGTGCATTTTGAACATAGAAAAACTATGGAGTTCAAATAAGTTCAAAAAAATGAAATCCCTTTGTAACACACGAGTTTCCTTATGAAACGGTGATACTTCGAAACAGATTGTCCGTTTTGTATACGAAGTGCATCCAGTTTTTGTCGTAACCCTCTCAACTTTCTCGCACATGCTATGTGGGTGAAATGATGATACCATGCCAACTTGGAACCTTTTCACAGGTCATTTCAAATCCTTTTCAATTCCAGGGTCTTATAGCCAAAATAATCAATAAATGCATGAAAAATAACAAACGAAGTCCGAAAGGGTTGTAAATTGATGATGTGGCTTTGAATGGTGCATTTTGAACACTGGAAAACTATGGAGTTCAAGTAAGTTCAAAAAAATGAAATCGCTTTATAACAAACGAGTTTTCATATGAAACCGTGATACTTTGAAACAAATTGTCTGTTTTGTACACGAAGTGCATCCAGTTTTTGCCGTAACCCTCTAACTTTTCGCACATGCTATGTGGGTGAAATGATGATACCATGCCAACTTGGAACCTTTTCAGAGTTCATTTCAAATGCTTTTCAATTTCATGGTCTTATAGCTCAAAATAATCACTAAATGTATGAAAAATAACAAATGAAGTCAAAATGGGTTGTAAATTGCTGATGTGGCTTTGAATGGTGCATTTTGAACACAGAAAAACTATGGAGTCCAAATAAGTTTGAAAAAATTAAATCCCTTTCTAACAGACGAGTTTCCGTATGAAACCGTGATACTTCGAAACAGATTGTCCGTTTTGTACACGAAGTGCATCCAGTTTTTGCCGTAACCCTCTCAACTTTTCGCACATGCTATGTGGGTGAAATGATGATACCATGCCAACTTGGAACCTTTTCAGATTGCATTTCAAATGCTTTTCAATTTCATGGTCTTATAGCTCAAAATAATCAGTAAATGCATGAAAAATAACAAATGAAGTCAGAAAGGGTTGTAAATTGATGATGTGGCTTTGAATGGTGCATTTCGAACACAGAAAAACTATGGAGTCCAAATAAGTTTGAAAAAATGAAATCCCTTTCTAACAGACGAGTTTCCGTATGAAACCGTGATACTTCGAAAGAGATTGTCCGTTTTGTACATGAAGCGCATCCATTTTTTGCCGTAACCCTCTCAACTTTCTCGCACATGCTATGTGGGTGAAATGATGATACCATGCCAACTTGGAACATTTTCAGAGTTCATTTCAAATGCTTTTCAATTCCATGGTCTTATAGCTCAAAATAATCAATAAATGCATGAAAAATAACGAATGAAGTCACAAAGGGTTGTAAATTGATGATGTGGCTTTGAATGGTGCATTTTGAACACAGAAAAACTATGGAGTTCAAATAAGTTCAAAAAAAATGAAAACCCTTTGTAACAACCGAGTTTCCGTATGAAACCCTCATACTTCAAAACAGATTGTCCGTTTTGTACACGAATTGCATCCAATTTTTGCCGTAACCCTCTCAACTTTATCGCACATGCTATGTGGGTGAAATGATGATAACATGCCAACTTGGAACCTTTTCAATATCATTTCAAATGCTTTTCAATTTCATGGTCTTATAGCTCAAAATAATCAGTAAATGCATGAAACATAACAAATGAAGTCAGAAAAGGTTGTAAATTGATGATGTGGCTTTGAATGGTGCATTTTGAACACACAGAAACTATGGAGTTTGAATAAGTTCAAAAAAATGAAATCCCTTTGTAACAGACGAGTTTCCGTATGAAACCTTCGTACTTCAAAATAGATAGTCCGTTTTGTACGCGAAGTGCATCCAGTTTTTGCCGTAACCCTCTCAACTTTCTCGCACATGCTATGTGGGTGAAATTATGATACCATGCCAACTTGGAACCTTTTCAGAGTTCATTTGAACTGATTTTCAATTTCATGGTCTTATAGCTCAAAATAATCAGTAAATGCATGAAAAATAACAAATGAGATCAGAAAGGGTTGTAAGTTGATGATGTGGCTTTGAATGGTGCAGTTTGAACACAAAAAAACTATGGAGTTCAAATAAGTTCAAAAAATGAAATCCCTTTGTAACAGACGAGTTTCCGTATGAAATCGTGATACTTCAAAAGAGATTGTCGGTTTTGTACACGAAGTGCATCCAATTTTTCCCGTAAACCTCTCAACTGTGTCGCACATGCTATGCAGATGAAATGATGATAGCATGCCAACTTGGAACCTTTTCAGAGTTCATTTCAAATGCTTTTCAATTTAATGGTCTTATAGCTCAAAATAATCAGAAAATGCATGAAAAGTAACAAATCAAGTTAGAAACGGTTGTAAATTGATGATGTGGCTTTGAATGGTGCATTTTGAACACTTAAAAAGTATGGAGTTCAAATAAGTTCAAAAAACGAAATTGCTTTGTAACAAACTAGTTTCCGTATGAATCCGTGATACTTCGAAACAGATTGTTCGTTTTGTACACGAAGTGCATCCAGTTTTTGCCGTAACCCTGTCAACTTTTCGCACATGCTATGTTGGTGAAATGATGATAGCATGCTAACTTGGAACCTTTTCAGAGTTCATTTGAAATGCTTTTCGATTTCATGGTCTTATAGCTCAAAATAATCAGTAAATGCGTGAAAAATATCATATGAAGTCAGAAAGGGTTGTAAATTGATTTGTGGCTTTGAATGGTGCATTTTGAACACAGAAAAACTATGGAGTTCAAATAAGTTCAAAAAATGAAATCCCTTTGTAACAAACGAGTTTTCGTATGAAACCGTGATACTTCGAAACAGATTGTCCGTTTTGTACACGAAGTGCATCCAGTTTTTGCCATAACCCTCTCAACTTTCTCGCACATGCTATGTGGATGAAATGATGATACCATGCCAACTTGGAACCTTTTCAGAGTTCATTTCAAATGCTTTTCAATTTCATGGTCTTATAGCTCAAAATAATCAGTAAATGCATGAAAAATAACAAATGAAGTCAGAAAGGGTTGTAAATTGATGATGTGGCTTTGAATGGTGCATTTTGAACATAGAAAAACTATGGAGTTCAAATAAGTTCAAAAAAATGAAATCCCTTTGTAACACACGAGTTTCCTTATGAAACGGTGATACTTCGAAACAGATTGTCCGTTTTGTATACGAAGTGCATCCAGTTTTTGTCGTAACCCTCTCAACTTTCTCGCACATGCTATGTGGGTGAAATGATGATACCATGCCAACTTGGAACCTTTTCACAGGTCATTTCAAATCCTTTTCAATTCCAGGGTCTTATAGCCAAAATAATCAATAAATGCATGAAAAATAACAAACGAAGTCCGAAAGGGTTGTAAATTGATGATGTGGCTTTGAATGGTGCATTTTGAACACTGGAAAACTATGGAGTTCAAGTAAGTTCAAAAAAATGAAATCGCTTTATAACAAACGAGTTTTCGTATGAAACCATGATACTTCGAAACAAATTGTCCGTTTTGTACACGAAGTGCATCCAGTTTTTGCCGTAACCCTCTCAACTTTCTCGCACATGCTATGTGGGTGAAATGATGATACCATGCCAACTTGGAACCTTTTCAGAGTTCATTTCAAATGCTTTTCAATTTCATGGTCTTATAGCTCAAAATAATCACTAAATGCATGAAACATAACAAATGAAGTCAGAAAGGGTTGTAAATTGATGATTTGGCTTTGAACGGTGCATTTTGAACACAGAAAAACTATGGAGTTCAAATAAGTTCAAACAAAATGAAATCCCTTTGTAACAGACGAGTTTCCTTATGAAACCGTGATACTTCGAAACAGATTGTCTGTTTTGTACACGAAGTGCATCCAGTTTTTTCCGTAACCCTCTCAACTTTCTCGCACATGCTATGTGGGTGAAATGATGATACCATGCCAACTTGGAACCTTTTCAAAGTTCATTTCAAATACTTTTCCATTTCATGGTCTTATAGCTCAAAATAATCAGTAAATGCATGAAAAATAACAAATGAAGTGAGAAAGGGTTGTAAATTGATGATGTGGCTTTGAATGGTGCATTTTGGACACAGAAAAACTATGGAGTTCAAATAAGTTCGAAAAAATGAAATCCCTTTCTAACAGACGAGTTTCCGTATGAAACCGTGATACTTCGAAAGAGATTGTCCGTTTTATACACGAAGTGCATCCAGTTTTTGTCGTAACCCTCTCAACTTTCTCGCACATGCTATGTGGGTGAAATGATGATACCATGCCAACTTGGAACCTTTTCACAGTTCATTTCAAATGCTTTTCAATTTCATGGTCTTATAGCTCAAAATAATCACTAAATGCATGAAAAATAACAAATGAAGTCAAAAAGGGTTGTAAATTGATGATTTGGCTTTGAACGGTGCATTTTGAACACAGAAAAACTATGGAGTTCAAATAAGTTCAAACAAAATGAAATCCCTTTGTAACAGACGAGTTTCCTTATGAAACCGTGATACTTCGAAACAGATTGTCCGTTTTGTACACGAAGTGCATCCAGTTTTTGTCGTAACCCTCTCTACTTTATCGCACATGCTATGTGGGTGAAATGATGATACCATGCCAACTTGGAACCTTTTCAATTTCATTTCAAATGCTTTTCCATTTCATGGTCTTATAGCTCAAAATAATCAGTAAATGCATGAAAAATAACAAATGAAGTCAGAAAGGGTTGTAAATTGATGATGTGGCTTTGAATGGTGCATTTTGAACACACAAAAACTATGGAGTTCGAATAAGTTCAAAAAAATGAAATCCCTTTGTAACACACGAGTTTCCATATGAAACCTTTGTACTTCGAAACACATAGTCCGTTTTGTACACGAAGTGCATCCAGTCTTTGCCGTAAGCCTTACAACTTTATCACACATGCTATGTGGGTGAAATTATGATACCATGCCAACTTGGAACCTTTTTAGAGTTCATTTCAAATGATTTTCAATTTCATGGTCTTATAGCTCAAAATAATCAGTAAATGCATGAAAAATAACAAATGAAGTCAGAAAGGGTTGTAAGTTGATGATGTGGCTTCGAATGGTGCAGTTTCAACACAAAAAACTAAGGATTTCAAATAAGTTCAAAAAATGAAATCCCTTTGTAACAGACAAGTTTCTTTAAGAAATCGTGATACTTCAAAAGAGATTGTCCGTTTTGTACACGAAGTGCATCCAGTTTTTGCCGTAAACCTCTCAACTTTATCGCACATGCTATGCAGATGAAATGATGATAGCATGCCAACTTGGAACCTTTTCAGAGTTCATTTCAAATGCTTTTCAATTTCATGGTCTTATAGCTCAAAATAATCAGTACATGCATGAAAAATAACAAATGTAGTCAGAAAGGGTTGTAAATTGATGATGTGGCTTTGAATGGTGCATTTTGAACACTTAAAAAGTATGGAGTTCAAATAAGTTCAAAAAAATGAAATCGCTTTGTAACAAACGAGTTTATGTATGAAACCCTCATACTTCGAAAGAGATTGTCCGTTTTGTACACGAAGTGCATCCAGTTTCTGTCGTAACCCTCTCAACTTTCTAGCACATGCTATGTTGGTGAAATGATGATACCATGCCAACTTGGAACCTTTTCAGAGTTCATTTCAAATGCTTTTCGATTTCATGGTCTTATAGCTCTAAATAATCAGTAAATGCATGAAAAATAACAAATGAAGTCAGAAAGGGTTGTGAATTGATTATGTGCCTTGGAATGGTGCATATTGAACATAGAAAACCTATGGAGCTCAAATAAGTTTTTAAAAAATGAAATCCCTTTGTAACAGACGAGTTTTCGTATGAAACCGTGATACTTCGAAACAGATTGTCTGTTTTGTACACGAAGTTCATCCAGTTTTTGCGGTAACCCTTTCAACTTTCTCGCACATGCTATGTGGGTGAAATGATGATACCAAGCCAACTTGGAACCTTTTCAGAGTTCATTTCAAATGCTTTTCAATTTCATGGTCTTATAGCTCAAAATAATTAGTAAATGCATGAAAAATAACAAATGAAGTCCGAAAGTGTTGTAAATTGATGATTTGGCTTTGAACGGTGCATTTTGAACACACAAAAACTATGGAGTTCAAATAAGTCCAAACAAAATGAAATCCCTTTGTAACTGACGAGTTTCCTTATGAAACCGTGATACTTCGAAAGAGATTGTCGTTTTGTACACGAAGTGCATCCAGTTTTTGCCGTAACCCTCTCAACTTTCTTGCACATGCTATGTGGGTGAAATGATGATACCATGCCAACTTGGAACATTTTTAGACTTCATTTCAAATGCTTTTCAAATTCATGATCTTATAGCTCAAAATAATAAATAAATGCATGAAAAATAACAAATGAAGTCACAAAGGGTTGTAAATTGATGAACTGGCTTCGAATGGTGCATTTTGAACACAGAAAAACTAAGGAGTTCAAATAAGTTCAAACAATGAAATCCCTTTGTAACAAACGAGTTTCCGTATGAAACCTTGATACTTCAAAACATATTGTCCGTTTTGTACACGAAGTCCATCCAGTTTTTCTCGTAACCCTCTCTACTTAATCGCACATGCTATGTGGGTGAAATGATGATACCATGCCAACTTGGAACCTTTTCAATTTCATTTCAAATGCTTTTCAATTTCATGGTCTTATAGCTCAAAATAATCATTAAATGCATGAAAAATCACAAATGAAGTCAGAAAGGGTTGTAAATTGATAATGTGGCTTGGAATGGTGCATTTTGAACACAGAAAAACTAAGGAGATCAAATAAGTTAAAAAAATGAAATCCCTTTGTAACACACGAGTTTCCGTATGAAACCCTCATACTTCGAAAGAGATTGCCCGTTTTGTACACGAAGTGCATCCAGTTTTTGCCGTAACCCTCTCAACTTTCTCGCACATGCTATGTTGTTGAAATGATGATACCATGCCAAATTGGAACCTTTTCAGAGTTCATTTCAAAGGTTTTTCAATTTCATGGTCTTATAGCTCAAAATAATCAGTAAATGCATGAAAAACAACAAATGAAGTCAGAAAGGGTTGGAAATTGATGATGTGGCTTTGAATGGTGCATTTTAAACGCAGAAAAACTATGGAGTTCGAATAAGTTCAAAAAAATGAAATCTCTTTGTAACACACGAGTTTCCGTATGAAACCCTCGTACTTTGAAACACATAGTCCGCTTTGTACACGCAGTGTATCCAGTTTTTGCCGTAACCCTCTCAACTTTCTCGCACATGCCATGTGGGTGAAATTATGATACCATGCCAACTTGGAACCTTTTCAGAGTTCATTTCAACTGATTTTCAATTTCATGGTGTTATAGCTCAAAATAATCAGGAAATGCATGAAAAATAACAAATGAAGTCAGAAAGGGTTGTAAATTGATGATGTGGCTTTAAATGGTGCAGTTTGAACACAGAAAAACTATGGAGTTCAAATAAGTTCAAAGAAAGAAATCCCTTTGTACAGACGTGTTTCGGTATGAAATCGTGATACTTCAAAAGAGATTGTCCGTTTTGTACACGAGGTACATCCAGTTTTTGCCGTAAACCTCTCAACTTTCTCGCACATGCTATGCGGATGAAATGATGATAGCATTCCAACTTGGAACCTTTTCAGAGTTCATTTCAAATGCTTTTCAATTTCATGGTCTTATGGCTCAAAATAATCAGTAAATGCATGAAAAATAACAAAAGAAGTCAGAAAGGGTTGTAAATTGATGATGTGGCTTTGAATGGTGCATTTTGAACACAGAAAAACTATGGAGTTCAAATAAGTTCAAAAAATGAAATCCGTTTGTAACAAACAAGTTTTCGTATGAAACCGTGATACTTCGAAACAGATTTTCCGTTTTGTACACGAAGTGAATCCAGTTTTTGCCGTAACCCTCTCAACTTTCTCGCACATGCTATGCAGATGAAATGATGATAGCATGCCAACTTGGAACCTTTTCAGAGTTCATTTCAAATGCTTTTCAATTTCATGGTCTTATAGCTCAAAATAATTAGTAAATGCATGAAAAGTAACAAATGAAGTCAGAAAGGGTTGTAAATTGATGATGTGGCTTTGAATGATGCATTTTGAACACTTAAAAAGTATGGAGTTCAAATAAGTTCAAAAAATGAAATTGCTTTGTAACAAACTAGTTTCCGTATGAAACCTTGATACTTCGAAACAGATTGTCCGTTTTGTACACGAAGTGCATCAAGTTTTTGCGGTAACACTCTCAACTTTCTCACACATGTTATGCGGGTGAAATGATGATACCATGCCAACTTGAAACCTTTTCAGAGTTCATTACAAATGCTTTTCGATTTCATGGTCTTATAGCTCAAAATAATCAGTAAATGCATGAAAAATAACAAATGAAGTCAGAAAGGGTTGTAAATTGATGATGTGACTTTGAATGCTGCATTTTGAACACTGAAAAACTATGGAGTTCAAATAAGTTGTTGAAAAATGAAATCCCTTTGTAACAGACGAGTTTTCGTATGAAACCATGATACTTCGAAACAGATTGTCCGTTTTGTACACGAAGTGCATCCAGTTTTTGCCGTAACCCTCTCAACTTTCTCGCACATGCTATGTGGGTGAAATGATGATACCATGCCAACTTGGAACCTTTTCAGAGTTCAGTTCAAATGCTTTTCAATTTCATGGTCTTATAGCTCAAAATAATTAGTAAATTCATGAAAAATAACAAATGAAGTCTGAAAGAGTTGTAAATTGATGATGTGACTTTGAACGGTGCATTTTGAACACAGAAAAACTATGGAGTTGAAATAAGTTCAAACAAAATGAAATCCCTTTGTAACAGACGAGTTTCCTTATGAAACCGTGATACTTCGAAACAGATTGTTTGTTTTGTACACAAAGTGCATCTAGTTTTTGTCGTAACCCTCTCAACTTTCTCGCACATGCTATGTGGGTGAAATGATGATACCATGCCAACTTGGAACCTTTTCAGAGTTCATTTCGAATACTTTTCAATTTCATGGTATTATAGCTCAAAATAATCAATAAATGCATGAAAAATAACAAATGAAGTCACAAAGGGTTGTAAATTGATGATGTGGCTTTGAATGGTGCATTTTGAACACATAAAAACTATGGAGTTCAAATAAGTTCAAAAAAATGAAATCCCTTTGTAACAAACGAGTTTCCGTATGAAACCCTGATACTTCAAAACAGATTGTCCGTTTTGTACACGAAGTGCATCCAGTTTTTGCCGTAACCCTCTCTACTTTATCGCACATGCTATGTGGGTGAAATGATGATACCATGCCAACTTGGAACCTTTTTAGAGTTCATTTCAAATGCTTTTCAATTTCATGGTCTTATAGCTCAAAATAATCAGTAAATGCATGAAAAATAACAAATGAAGTCAGAAAGGGTTGTAAATTGATGAAGTGGCTTTGAATGGTGCATTTTGAACACATAAAAACTATGGAGTTCAAATAAGTTCAAAAAATAAAATCCCTTTCTAACAAACGAGTTTTCGTATGAAACCTTGATACTTCAAAACAGATTGTCCGTTTTGTACACGAAGTCCATCCAGTTTTTGCCGTAACCCTCTCTACTTTATCGCACATGCTATGTGGGTGAAATGATGATACCATGTCAACTTGGAACCTTTTCAATTTCATTTCAAATTCTTTTCAATTTCATGGTCTTATAGCTCAAAATAATCAGTAAATGCATGAAAAACAACAAATGAAGTTAGAAAGGGTTGTAAATTGATGATGTGGCTTTGAATGGTGATTTTGAACACAGAAAAACTAAGGAGATCAAATAAGTTAAAAAGTGAAATCCCTTTGTAACAGACGAGTTTCCGTATGAAACCCTCATACTTCAAAAGAGATTGCCCGTTTTGTACACGAAGTGCATCCAGTTTTTGCCGTAACCCTTTCAACTTTCTCGCACATGCTATGTGGGTGAAATGATGATACTATGCCAAATTGGAACCTTTTCAGAGTTCATTTCAAATGTTTTTCAATTTCATGGTCTTATAGCTCAAAATAATCAGTAAATGCATGAAAAACAACAAATGAAGTCAGAAAGGGTTGGAAATTGATGATGTGGCTTTGAATGGTGCATTTTAAACGGAGAAAAACTATGGAGTTCGAATAAGTTCAAAAAAATGAAATCTCTTTGTAGCACACGAGTTTCCGTATGAAACCCTCGTACTTCGAAACAGATAGTCCGTTTTGTACACGAAGTGCATCCAGTTTTTGCCGTAAACCTCTCAACTTTCTCGCACATGCTATGCAGATGAAATGATGATACCATGCCAACTTGGAACCTTTTCAGAGTTCATTTCAACTGATTTTCAATTTCATGGTCTTATAGCTCAAAATTATCAGGAAATGCATGGAAAATAACAAATGAAGTCAGAACGGGTTGTAAATTGATGATGTGGCTTTGAATGGTGCATTTTGAACACAGAAAAACTATGGAGTTCAAATAAGTTCAAAAAATGAAATCCCTTTGTAACAGACGTGTTTCCGTATGAAACCGTGATACTTCAAAAGAGATTGTCCGTTTTGTACACGAAGTGCATCCAGTTTTTGCCGTAAACCACTCAACTTTCTCGCACATGCTATGCGGATGAAATGATGATAGCATGCCAACTTGGAACCTTTTCAGAGTTCATTTCAAATGCTTTTCAATTTCATGGTCTTATAGCTCAAAATAATCAGTAAATGCATGAAAAATAACAAATGAAGTCAGAAAGGGTTGTAAATTGATGATGTGGCTTTGAATGGTGCATTTTGAACACATAAAAACTATGGAGTTCAAATAAGTTCAAAAAATAAAATCCCTTTCTAACAAACGAGTTTCCGTATGAAACCTTGATACTTCAAAACAGATTGTCCGTTTTGTACACGAAGTCCATCCAGTTTTTGCCGTAACCCTCTCTACTTTATCGCACATGCTATGTGGGTGAAATGATGATACCATGTCAACTTGGAACCTTTTCAATTTCATTTCAAATGCTTTTCAATTTCATGGTCTTATAGCTCAAAATAATCAGTAAATGCATGAAAAACAACAAATGAAGTTATAAAGGGTTGTAAATTGATGATGTGGCTTTGAATGGTGATTTTGAACACAGAAAAACTAAGGAGATCAAATAAGTTAAAAAGTGAAATCCCTTTGTAACAGACGAGTTTCCGTATGAAACCCTCATACTTCGAAAGAGATTGCCCGTTTTGTACACGAAGTGCATCCAGTTTTTGCCGTAACCCTTTCAACTTTCTCGCACATGCTATGTGGGTGAAATGATGATACTATGCCAAATTGGAACCTTTTCAGAGTTCATTTCAAATGTTTTTCAATTTCATGGTCTTATAGCTCAAAATAATCAGTAAATGCATGAAAAACAACAAATGAAGTCAGAAAGGGTTGGAAATTGATGATGTGGCTTTGAATGGTGCATTTTAAACGGAGAAAAACTATGGAGTTCGAATAAGTTCAAAAAAATGAAATCTCTTTGTAGCACACGAGTTTCCGTATGAAACCCTCGTACTTCGAAACAGATAGTCCGTTTTGTACACGAAGTGCATCCAGTTTTTGCCATAACCCTCTCAACTTTCTCGCACATGCTATGTGGGTGAAATTATGATACCATGCCAACTTGGAACCTTTTCAGAGTTCATTTCAACTGATTTTCAATTTCATGGTCTTATAGCTCAAAATTATCAGGAAATGCATGGCAAATAACAAATGAAGTCAGAAAGGGTTGTAAATTGATGATGTGGCTTTAAATGGTGCAGTTTGAACACAGAAAGACTATGGAGTTCAAATAAGTTCAAAAAATGAAATCCCTTTGTAACAGACGTGTTTCCGTATGAAATCGTGATACTTCAAAAGAGATTGTCCGTTTTGTACACGAAGTGCATCCAGTTTTTGCCGTAAACCACTCAACTTCTCTCGCACATGCTATGCGGATGAAATGATGATAGCATGCCAACTTGGAACCTTTTCAGAGTTCATTTCAAATGCTTTTCAATTTCATGGTCTTATAGCTCAAAATAATCAGTAAATGCATGAAAAATAACAAATGAAGTCAGAAAGGGTTGTAAATTGATGATGTGGCTTTGAATGGTGCATTTTGAACACATAAAAACTATGGAGTTCAAATAAGTTCAAAAAATAAAATCCCTTTCTAACAAACGAGTTTCCGTATGAAACCTTGATACTTCAAAACAGATTGTCCGTTTTGTACACGAAGTCCATCCAGTTTTTGCCGTAACCCTCTCTACATTATCGCACATGCTATGTGGGTGAAATGATGATACCATGTCAACTTGGAACCTTTTCAATTTCATTTCAAATGCTATTCAATTTCATGGTCTTATAGCTCAAAATAATCAGTAAATGCATGAAAAACAACAAATGAAGTTAGAAAGGGTTGTAAATTGATGATGTGGCTTTGAATGGTGATTTTGAACACAGAAAAACTAAGGAGATCAAATAAGTTAAAAAGTGAAATCCCTTTGTAACAGACGAGTTTCCGTATGAAACCCTCATACTTCGAAAGAGATTGCCCGTTTTGTACACGAAGTGCATCCAGTTTTTGCCGTAACCCTTTCAACTTTCTCGCACATGCTATGTGGGTGAAATGATGATACTATGCCAAATTGGAACCTTTTCAGAGTTCATTTCAAATGTTTTTCAATTTCATGGTCTTATAGCTCAAAATAATCAGTAAATGCATGAAAAACAACAAATGAAGTCAGAAAGGGTTGGAAATTGATGATGTGGCTTTGAATGGTGCATTTTAAACGGAGAAAAACTATGGAGTTCGAATAAGTTCAAAAAATGAAATCTCTTTGTAACAGACGAGTTTCCGTATGAAACCCTCGTACTTCGAAACAGATAGTCCGTTTTGTACACGAAGTGCATCCAGTTTTTGCCGTAAACCTCTCAACTTTCTCGCACATGCTATGCAGATGAAATGATGATACCATGCCAACTTGGAACCTTTTCAGAGTTCATTTCAACTGATTTTCAATTTCATGGTCTTATAGCTCAAAATTATCAGGAAATGCATGGAAAATAACAAATGAAGTCAGAACGGGTTGTAAATTGATGATGTGGCTTTGAATGGTGCATTTTGAACACAGAAAAACTATGGAGTTCAAATAAGTTCAAAAAATGAAATCCCTTTGTAACAGACGTGTTTCCGTATGAAACCGTGATACTTCAAAAGAGATTGTCCGTTTTGTACACGAAGTGCATCCAGTTTTTGCCGTAAACCACTCAACTTTCTCGCACATGCTATGCGGATGAAATGATGATAGCATGCCAACTTGGAACCTTTTCAGAGTTCATTTCAAATGCTTTTCAATTTCATGGTCTTATAGCTCAAAATAATCAGTAAATGCATGAAAAATAACAAATGAAGTCAGAAAGGGTTGTAAATTGATGATGTGGCTTTGAATGGTGCATTTTGAACACATAAAAACTATGGAGTTCAAATAAGTTCAAAAAATAAAATCCCTTTCTAACAAACGAGTTTCCGTATGAAACCTTGATACTTCAAAACAGATTGTCCGTTTTGTACACGAAGTCCATCCAGTTTTTGCCGTAACCCTCTCTACTTTATCGCACATGCTATGTGGGTGAAATGATGATACCATGTCAACTTGGAACCTTTTCAATTTCATTTCAAATGCTTTTCAATTTCATGGTCTTATAGCTCAAAATAATCAGTAAATGCATGAAAACAACAAATGAAGTTATAAAGGGTTGTAAATTGATGATGTGGCTTTGAATGGTGATTTTGAACACAGAAAAACTAAGGAGATCAAATAAGTTAAAAAGTGAAATCCCTTTGTAACAGACGAGTTTCCGTATGAAACCCTCATACTTCGAAAGAGATTGCCCGTTTTGTACACGAAGTGCATCCAGTTTTTGCCGTAACCCTTTCAACTTTCTCGCACATGCTATGTGGGTGAAATGATGATACTATGCCAAATTGGAACCTTTTCAGAGTTCATTTCAAATGTTTTTCAATTTCATGGTCTTATAGCTCAAAATAATCAGTAAATGCATGAAAAACAACAAATGAAGTCAGAAAGGGTTGGAAATTGATGATGTGGCTTTGAATGGTGCATTTTAAACGGAGAAAAACTATGGAGTTCGAATAAGTTCAAAAAAATGAAATCTCTTTGTAGCACACGAGTTTCCGTATGAAACCCTCGTACTTCGAAACAGATAGTCCGTTTTGTACACGAAGTGCATCCAGTTTTTGCCATAACCCTCTCAACTTTCTCGCACATGCTATGTGGGTGAAATTATGATACCATGCCAACTTGGAACCTTTTCAGAGTTCATTTCAACTGATTTTCAATTTCATGGTCTTATAGCTCAAAATTATCAGGAAATGCATGGAAAATAACAAATGAAGTCAGAAAGGGTTGTAAATTGATGATGTGGCTTTAAATGGTGCAGTTTGAACACAGAAAGACTATGGAGTTCAAATAAGTTCAAAAAATGAAATCCCTTTGTAACAGACGTGTTTCCGTATGAAATCGTGATACTTCAAAAGAGATTGTCCGTTTTGTACACGAAGTGCATCCAGTTTTTGCCGTAAACCACTCAACTTCTCTCGCACATGCTATGCGGATGAAATGATGATAGCATGCCAACTTGGAACCTTTTCAGAGTTCATTTCAAATGCTTTTCAATTTCATGGTCTTATAGCTCAAAATAATCAGTAAATGCATGAAAAATAACAAATGAAGTCAGAAAGGGTTGTAAATTGATGATGTGGCTTTGAATGGTGCATTTTGAACACATAAAAACTATGGAGTTCAAATAAGTTCAAAAAATAAAATCCCTTTCTAACAAACGAGTTTCCGTATGAAACCTTGATACTTCAAAACAGATTGTCCGTTTTGTACACGAAGTCCATCCAGTTTTTGCCGTAACCCTCTCTACATTATCGCACATGCTATGTGGGTGAAATGATGATACCATGTCAACTTGGAACCTTTTCAATTTCATTTCAAATGCTATTCAATTTCATGGTCTTATAGCTCAAAATAATCAGTAAATGCATGAAAAACAACAAATGAAGTTAGAAAGGGTTGTAAATTGATGATGTGGCTTTGAATGGTGATTTTGAACACAGAAAAACTAAGGAGATCAAATAAGTTAAAAAGTGAAATCCCTTTGTAACAGACGAGTTTCCGTATGAAACCCTCATACTTCGAAAGAGATTGCCCGTTTTGTACACGAAGTGCATCCAGTTTTTGCCGTAACCCTTTCAACTTTCTCGCACATGCTATGTGGGTGAAATGATGATACTATGCCAAATTGGAACCTTTTCAGAGTTCATTTCAAATGTTTTTCAATTTCATGGTCTTATAGCTCAAAATAATCAGTAAATGCATGAAAAACAACAAATGAAGTCAGAAAGGGTTGGAAATTGATGATGTGGCTTTGAATGGTGCATTTTAAACGGAGAAAAACTATGGAGTTCGAATAAGTTCAAAAAATGAAATCTCTTTGTAACAGACGAGTTTCCGTATGAAACCCTCGTACTTCGAAACAGATAGTCCGTTTTGTACACGAAGTGCATCCAGTTTTTGCCGTAAACCTCTCAACTTTCTCGCACATGCTATGCAGATGAAATGATGATACCATGCCAACTTGGAACCTTTTCAGAGTTCATTTCAACTGATTTTCAATTTCATGGTCTTATAGCTCAAAATTATCAGGAAATGCATGGAAAATAACAAATGAAGTCAGAACGGGTTGTAAATTGATGATGTGGCTTTGAATGGTGCATTTTGAACACAGAAAAACTATGGAGTTCAAATAAGTTCAAAAAATGAAATCCCTTTGTAACAGACGTGTTTCCGTATGAAACCGTGATACTTCAAAAGAGATTGTCCGTTTTGTACACGAAGTGCATCCAGTTTTTGCCGTAAACCACTCAACTTTCTCGCACATGCTATGCGGATGAAATGATGATAGCATGCCAACTTGGAACCTTTTCAGAGTTCATTTCAAATGCTTTTCAATTTCATGGTCTTATAGCTCAAAATAATCAGTAAATGCATGAAAAATAACAAATGAAGTCAGAAAGGGTTGTAAATTGATGATGTGGCTTTGAATGGTGCATTTTGAACACATAAAAACTATGGAGTTCAAATAAGTTCAAAAAATAAAATCCCTTTCTAACAAACGAGTTTCCGTATGAAACCTTGATACTTCAAAACAGATTGTCCGTTTTGTACACGAAGTCCATCCAGTTTTTGCCGTAACCCTCTCTACTTTATCGCACATGCTATGTGGGTGAAATGATGATACCATGTCAACTTGGAACCTTTTCAATTTCATTTCAAATGCTTTTCAATTTCATGGTCTTATAGCTCAAAATAATCAGTAAATGCATGAAAAACAACAAATGAAGTTATAAAGGGTTGTAAATTGATGATGTGGCTTTGAATGGTGATTTTGAACACAGAAAAACTAAGGAGATCAAATAAGTTAAAAAGTGAAATCCCTTTGTAACAGACGAGTTTCCGTATGAAACCCTCATACTTCGAAAGAGATTGCCCGTTTTGTACACGAAGTGCATCCAGTTTTTGCCGTAACCCTTTCAACTTTCTCGCACATGCTATGTGGGTGAAATGATGATACTATGCCAAATTGGAACCTTTTCAGAGTTCATTTCAAATGTTTTTCAATTTCATGGTCTTATAGCTCAAAATAATCAGTAAATGCATGAAAAACAACAAATGAAGTCAGAAAGGGTTGGAAATTGATGATGTGGCTTTGAATGGTGCATTTTAAACGGAGAAAAACTATGGAGTTCGAATAAGTTCAAAAAAATGAAATCTCTTTGTAGCACACGAGTTTCCGTATGAAACCCTCGTACTTCGAAACAGATAGTCCGTTTTGTACACGAAGTGCATCCAGTTTTTGCCATAACCCTCTCAACTTTCTCGCACATGCTATGTGGGTGAAATTATGATACCATGCCAACTTGGAACCTTTTCAGAGTTCATTTCAACTGATTTTCAATTTCATGGTCTTATAGCTCAAAATTATCAAGAAATGCATGGAAAATAACAAATGAAGTCATAAAGGGTTGTAAATTGATGATGTGGCTTTAAATGGTGCAGTTTGAACACAGAAAGACTATGGAGTTCAAATAAGTTCAAAAAATGAAATCCCTTTGTAACAGACGTGTTTCCGTATGAAATCGTGATACTTCAAAAGAGATTGTCCGTTTTGTACACGAAGTCCATCCAGTTTTTGCCGTAAACCTCTCAACTTTCTCGCACATGCTATGCGGATGAAATGATGATAGCATGCCAACTTGGAACCTTTTCAGAGTTCATTTCAAATGCTTTTCAATTTCATGGTCTTATAGCTCAAAATAATCAGTAAATGCATGAAAAATAACAAATGAAGTCAGAAAGGGTTGTAAATTGATGATGTGGCTTTGAATGGTGCATTTTGAACACTTAAAAAGTATGGAGTTCAAATAAGTTCAAAAAAATGAAATCGATTTGTAACAAACGAGTTTCCGTATGAAACCCTGATACTTCGAAAGAGATTACCGTTTTGTACACGAAGTGCATCCGGTTTTTCCCATAACCCTCTCAACTTTCTCGCACATGCTATGTTGGTGAAATGATGATAGCATGCCAACTTGGAACCTTTTCTGAGTTCATTTCAAATGATTTTCAATTTCATGGTCTTGTAGCTCAAAATAATGAGTAAATGCGTGAAAAATAACAGATGAAGTCAGAAAGGCTTGTAAATTGATGATGTGGCTTTGAATGGTGCACTTTGTAAACAGAAAAACTATGGAGTTCAAATAAGTTCAAAAAATGAAATCCCTTTGTAACAAACTAGTTTCCGTATGAAACCCTGATACTTCGAAACAGATTGTCCGTTTTGTACACGAAGTGCATCCAGTGTTTGCCGTAACCCTCTCAACTTTCTCGGACATGCTATGCGGGTGAAATGATGATACCATGCCAACTTGGAACCTTTTCAGAGTTCATTTCAAATGCTTTTCGATTTCATGGTCTTATAGCTCAAAATAATCAGTAAATGCATGAGAAATAACAAATGAAGTCAGAAAGGTTTGTAAATTGATGATGTGGCTTTGAATGGTGCATTTTGAACAGTGAAAAACTATGGAGTTCAAATAAGTTTAAAAAAATGAGATCCCTTTGTAACAGACATGTTTTCGTATGAAACCATGATACTTCGAAACAGATTGTCTGTTTTGTACACGAAGTGCATCCAGTTTTTGCCGTAACCCTCTCAACTTTTCGCACATGCTATGTGGGTGAAATGATGATACCATGCCAACTTGGAACCTTTTCAGAGTTCATTTCAAATGCTTTTCAATTTCATGGTCTTATAGCTCAAAATAATCAGTAAATGCATGAAAAATAACAAATGAAGTCAGAAAGGGTTGTAAATTGATGATGTGGCTTTGAACGGTGCATTTTAAACACAGAAAAACTATGGAGTTAAAATAAGTTCAAAAAATGAAATCCCTTTGTAACACACGAGTTTCCTTATGAAACCGTGATACTTTGAAACAAATTGTCCGTTTTGTACACGAAGTGCATCCAGTTTTTGCCGTAACCCTCTCAACTTTCTCGCACATGCTATGTGGGTGAAATGATGATACCATGCCAACTTGGAACCTTTTCAGAGTTCATTTCAAATGCTTTTCAATTTCATGGTCTTATAGCTCAAAATAATCAGTAAATGCATGAAAAATAACAAATGAAGTCACAAAGGGTTGTACATTGATGATGTGGTTTTGAATGGTGCAGTTTGAACACAGAAAAACTATGGAGCTCAAATAAGTTCAAAAAATCAAATTGCTTTGTAACAAACTAGTTTCCGTATGAAACCCTGATACTTCAAAACAGATTGTCCGTCTTGTACAGGAAGTGCATCCAATTTTTGCCGTAACACTCTCAACTTTCTCACACATGCTATGCGGGTGAAATGATGATACCTTGCCAACTTGGAACCTTTTCAGAGTTCATTTCAAATGCTTTTCAATTTCATGGTCTTATAGCTCAAAATAATTAGTAAATGCATGAAAAATAACAAATGAAGTCCGAAAGTGTTGTAAATTGATGATGTGGCTTTAAACGGTGCATTTTGAACACTGAAAAACTATGGAGTTCAAATAATTTCAAAAAAATGAGATCCCTTTGTAAAAGACAAGTTTTCGTATGAAACCGTGATACTTCGAAACAGATTGTCCGTTTTGTACACGAAGTGCATCCAGTTTTTGCCGTAACCCTCTCAACTTTTCGCACATGCTATTTGGGTGAAATGATGATACCATGCCAACTTGGAACCTTTTCAGAGTTCATTTCAAATGCTTTTCAATTTCATGGTCTTATAGCTCAAAATAATCACTAAATGCATGAAAAATAACAAATGAAGTCAGAAAGGGTTGTAAATTGATGATGTGGCTTTGAACTGTGCATTTTGAACACAAAAAAACTATGGAGTTCAAATAAGTTCAAAAAATGAAATCCCTTTGTAACAAACGTGTTTCCTTATGAAACCGTGATACTTCGAAACAAATTGTCTGTTTTGTACACGAAGTGCATCCAGTTTTTGCCGTAACCCTCTCAACTTTCTCGCACATGCTATGTGGGTGAAATGATGATACCATGTCAACTTGGAACCTTTTCAGAGTTCATTTCAAATGCTTTTCAATTTCATAGTCTTATAGCTCAAAATAATCAGTAAATGCATGAAAAATAACAAATGAAGTCAGAAAGGGTTGTAAAATCATGATGTGGCTTTGAATGGTGCATTTGAACATAGGAAAACTATGGAGTTCAAATAAGTTCAAAAAAATGAAATCCCTTTGTAACAGACGAGTTTCCTTATGAAACCCTGATACTTCGAAACACATTGTTCGTTTTGTACACGAAGTGCATCCAGTTTTTGTCGTAACCCTCTCAACTTTCTCGCACATGCTATGTGGGTGAAATGATGATACCATGCCAACTTGGAACCTTTTCACAGGTCATTTCAAATCCTTTTCAATTCCAGGGTCTTATAGCCAAAATAATCAGTAAATGCATGAAAAATAACAAACGAAGTCCGAAAGGGTTGTAAATTGATGATGTGGCTTTGAATGGTGCATTTTGAACACTTCAAAAGTACGGAGTTCAAGTAAGTTCAAAAAAAATGAAATCGCTTTATAACAAACGAGTTTTCGTATAAAACCGTGATACTTCGAAACAAATTGTCCGTTTTGTACACGAAGTGCATCCGGTTTTTGCCGTAACCCTCTCAACTTTCTCGCACATGCTATGTGGGTGAAATGATGATACCATGCCAGCTTGGAACCTTTTGAGAGTTCATTTCAAATGCTTTTCAATTTCATGGTCTTATAGCTCATAATAATCAATAAATGCATGAAAAATAACAAATCAAGTCACAAAGGGTTGTAAATTGATGATGTGGCTTTGAATGGTGCATTTTAAACACATAAAAACTATGGAGTTCAAATAAGTTCCAAAAAATGAAAACCCTTTGTAACAACGGAGTTTCCGTATGAAACCCTGATAATTCAAAACAGATTGTCGTTTTGTACACGAAGTGCATCCCATTTTTGCCGTAACCCTCTCTACTTTATCTCACATGCTATGTGGGTGAAACGATGATAACATGCCAACTTGGAACCTTTTCAATTTCATTTCAAATGCTTTTCAATTTCATGGTCTTATAGCTCAAAATAATTAGTAAATGCATGAAAAATAAAAAATGAAGTCAGAAAAGGTTGTAAATTGATGATGTGGCTTTGAATGGTGCATTTTGAACACAAAAAACTATGGAGTTCGAATAAGGTCAAAAAAATGAAATCCCTTTGTAACAGACGAGTTTCCGTATGAAACCTTGGTGCTTCGAAACAGATAGTCCGTTTTGTACACGAAGTGCATCCAGTTTTTGTTGTAACCCTCTCAACTTTCTCACACATGCTATGTTGGTGAAATTATGATACCATGCCAACTTGGAACCTTTTCAGAGTTCATTTCAACTGATTTTCAATTTCATGGTCTTATAGCTCAAAATAATCTGTAAAATGCATGAAAAATAACAAATGAAGTCAGAAAGAGTTGTAAGTTGATGATGTGGCTTGGAATGGTGCAGTTTGAACACAAAAAACTATGGAGTTCAAATAATTAAAATGAAATCCCTTTGTAAGAGACGAGTTTCCGTATGAAATCGTGATACGTCAAAAGAGATTGTCCGTTTTGTACACGAAGTGCATCCAGTTTTTGCCGTAAACCTCTCAACTTTCTCGCACATTCTATGCAGATGAAATAATGATAGCATGCCAACTTGGAACGTTTTCAGAGTTCATTTCAAATGCTTTTCAATTTCATGGTCTTATAGCTCAAAATAATCAGTAAATGCATGAAAAATAACAAATGAAGTCAGAAAGGGTTGTACATTGATGATGTGGCTTTGAATGGTGCATTTTGAACACAGAAAAACTATGGAGCTCAAATAAGTTCAAAAAATCAAATTGCTTTGTAACAAACTAGTTTCCGTATGAAACCGTGATACTTCAAAACAGATTGTCCGTTTTGTACACGAAGTGCATCCAATTTTTCCCGTAACACTCTCAACTTTCTCACACATGCTATGCGGGTGAAATAATGATACCTTGCCAACTTGGAACCTTTTCAGAGTTCATTTCAAATGCTTTTCAATTTCATGGTCTTATAGCTCAAAATAATCAGTAAATGCATGAAAAATAACAAATGAAGTCAGAAAGGTTTGTACATTGATGATGTGGCTTTGAATGGTGCATTTTGAACACAGAAAAACTATGGAGCTCAAATAAGTTCAAAAAATCAAATTGCTTTGTAACAAACTAGTTTCCGTATGAAACCGTGATACTTCAAAACAGATTGTCCGTTTTGTACACGAAGTGCATCCAATTTTTGCCGTAACACTCTCAACTTTCTCACACATGCTATGCGGGTGAAATAATGATACCTTGCCAACTTGGAACCTTTTCAGAGTTCATTTCAAATGCTTTTCAATTTCATGGTGTTATACCTCAAAATAATCACTAAATGCATGAAAAATAACAAATGAAGTCAGAAAGGGTTGTAAATTGATGATGTCGCTTTGAACGGTGCATTTTGAACACAAAAAAACTATGGAGTTCAAATAAGTTCAAAAAATGAAATCCCTTTGTAACAGACGTGTTTCCTTATGAAACCCTCATACTTCGAAAGAGATTGCCCGTTTTGTACACGAAGTGCATCCAGTTTTTGCCGTAACCCTCTCAACTTTCTCGCACATGCTATGTGGGTGAAATGATGATACCATGCCAACTTGGAACCTTTTCAGAGTTCATTTCAAATGCTTTTCAATTTCATAGTCTTATAGCTCAAAATAATCAGTAAATGCATGAAAAATAACAAATGAAGTCAGAAAGGGTTGTAAATTGATGATGTGGCTTTGAATGGTGCATTTGAACATAGAAAAACTATGGAGTTCAAATAAGTTCAAAAAAATGAAATCCCTTTGTAACAGACGAGTTTCCTTATGAAACCCTGATACTTCGAAACAGATTGTCCGTTTTGTACACGAAGTGCATCCAGTTTTTGTCGTAACCCTCTCAACTTTCTCGCACATGCTATGTGGGTGAAATGATGATACCATGCCAACTTGGAACCTTTTCACAGGTCATTTCAAATCCTTTTCAATTCCAGGGTCTTATAGCCAAAATAATCAGTAAATGCATGAAAAATAACAAACGAAGTCCGAAAGGGTTGTAAATTGATGATATGGCTTTGAATGGTGCATTTTGAACACTTAAAAGTATGGAGTTCAAGTAAGTTCAAAAAAATGAAGTCGCTTTATAACAAACGAGTTTTCGTATAAAACCGTGATACTTCGAAACAAATTGTCCGTTTTGTACACGAAGTGCATCCAGTTTTTGCCGTAACCCTCTCAACTTTCTCGCACATGCTATGTGGGTGAAATGATGATACCATGCCAGCTTGGAACCTTTTCAGAGTTCATTTCAAATGCTTTTCAATTTCATGGTCTTATAGCTCATAATAATCAATAAATGCATGAAAAATAACAAATCAGGTCACAAAGGGTTGTAAATTGATGATGTGGCTTTGAATGGTGCATTTTAAACACATAAAAACTATGGAGTTCAAATAAGTTCAAAAAAATGAAAACCCTTTCTAACAACGGAGTTTCCGTATGAAACCGTGATAATTCAAAAGAGATTGTCTTTTGTACACGAAGTGCATCCAATTTTTGCTGTAACCCTCTCTACTTTATCGCACATGCTATGTGGGTGAAACGATGATAACATGCCAACTTGGAACCTTTTCAATTTCATTTCAAATGCTTTTCAATTTCATGGTCTTATAGCTCAAAATAATTAGTAAATGCATGAAAAATAACAAATGAAGTCAGAAAAGGTTGTAAATTGATGATGTGGCTTTGAATGGTGCATTTTGAACACAAAAAACTATGGAGTTCAAATAATTTCAAAAAATGAAATCCCTTTGTAAGAGACGAGTTTCCGTATGAAATCATGATACGTCAAAAGAGATTGTCCGTTTTGTACACGAAGTGCATCCAGTTTTTGCCGTAAACCTCTCAACTTTATCGCACATTCTATGCGGGTGAAATGATGATATCATGCCAACTTGGAACCTTTTCAGAGTTCATTTCAAATGCTTTTCGATTTCATGGCAGTATAGCTCAAAATAATCAGTAAATGCATGAAAAATAACAAATGAAGTCAGAAAGGGTTGTAAATTGATGATGTGACTTTGAATGGTGCATTTTGAACACTGAAAAACTATGGAGTTCAAATAAGTTTTAAAAAAATGAAATCCTTTTGTAACACACGAGTTTTCGTATGAAACCGTGATACTTCGAAACAGATTGTCCGTTTTGTACACGAAGTGCATCCAGTTTTTGCTGTAACCCTCTCAACTTTCTCGCACATGCTATGTGGGTGAAATGATGATACCATCCCAACTTGGAACCTTTTCAAAGTTCATTTCAAATGCTTTTCAATTTCATGGTCTTATAGCTCAAAATAATTAGTAAATGCATGAAAAATAACAAACAAAGTTAGAAAGGGTTGTAAATTGATGATGTGGCTTTGAATGGTGCATTTTGAACACAGAAAAACTATGGAGTTCAAATAAGTTCAAAAAAATGAAATCCCTTTGTAACAAACGAGTTTCCGTATGAAACCCCGATACTTCAAAACAGATTGTCCGTTTTTTACACGAAGTGCATCCAGTTTTTGCCGTAACACTCTCAACTTTCTCGCACATGCTATGTGGGTGAAATGATGATACCATGCCAACTTGGATCCTTTTCAGAGTTCATTTCAAATGCTTTTCAATTTCATGGTCTTATAGCTCAAAATAATCACTAAATGCATGAAAAATAACAAATGAAGTCAGAAAGGGTTGTAAATTGATGATTTGGCTTTGAACGATGAATTTTGAACACTGAAAAACTATGGAGTTCAAATAAGTTCAAACAAAATGAAATCCCTTTGTAGCAGACGAGTTTCCTTATGAAACCGTGTACTTCGAAACAGATTGTCCGTTTTGTACACGAAGTGCATCCAGTTTTTGCCGTAACCCTCTCAACTTTCTTGCACATGTTATGTGGGTGAAATGATGATACCATGCCAACTTGGAACCTTTTCAAAGTTCATTTCGAATACTTTTCAATTTCATGGTCTTATAGCTCAAAATAATCAGTAAATGCATGAAAAATAACAAATGAAGTCAGAAAGGGTTGTAAATTGATGATGTGGCTTTGAATGGTGCATTTTGCACACAAAAAAACTATGGAGTTCAAATAAGTTCGCAAAAATGAAATCCCTTCCTAACAGACGAGTTTCCGTATGAAACCGTGATACTTCGAAAGAGATTGTCCGTTTTGTACACGAAGTGCATCCAGTTTTTGTCGTAACGCTCTCAAGTTTCTCGCACGTGCTATGTGGGTGAAATGATGATACCATGCCAACTTGGAACCTTTTCAAAGTTCATTTCAAATGCTTTTCAATTTCATGGTCTTATAGCTCTAAATAATCAGTAAATGCATGAAAAATAACAAATGAAGTTAGAAAGGGTTGTAAATTGATGATGTGGCTTTGAATGGTGCATTTTGAACACAGAAACACTATGGAGTTCAAATAAGTTCAAAAAATGAAAACCCTTTGTAACAACCGAGTTTCCGTATGAAACCCTGATACTTCAAAATAGATTGTCCGTTTTGTACACGAAGTGCATCCAGTTTTTGCCGTAACCCTCTCTACTTTATCGCACATGCTATGTGGGTGAAATGATGATACCATGCCAACTTGGAACCTTTTCAATTTCATTTCAAATGCTTTTCAATTTCATGGTCTTATAGCTCAAAATAATCAATAAATGCATGAAAAATAACAATGAAGTCAGAAAGGGTTGTAAATTGATGATGTGGCTTTGAATGGTGCATTTTGATAACAGAAAAACTATGGAGTTTGAATAAGTTCAAAAAAATGAAATCCCTTTGTAACAGACGAGTTTCCGTATGAAACCTTTGTACTTCGAAACACATAGTCCGTTTTTTACACGAAGTGCATCCAGTTTTTGTCGTAACCCTTACAACTTTATCACACATGCTATGTGGGTGAAATTATGATACCATGCCAACTTGGAACCTTTTTAGAGTTCATTTCAACTGATTTTCAATTTCATGGTCTTATAGCTCAAAATAATCAGTAAATGCATGAAAAATAACAAATGAAGTCAGAAAGGGTTGTAAGTTGATGATGTGGCTTTGAATGGTGCAGTTTGAACACAACAAACTAACGAGTTCAAATAAGTTCAAAAAATGACATCCCTTTGTAACACACAAGTTTCCGTATGAAATCGTGATACTTCAAAAGAGATTGTCCGTTTTGTACACGAAGTGCATCCAGTTTTTGCCGTAAACCTCTCAACTTTATCGCACATGCTATGCAGATGAAATGATGATAGCATGTCAACTTGGAACCTTTTCATAGTTCATTTCAAATGCTTTTCAATTTCATGGTCTTATAGCTCAAAATAATCAGTAAATGCATGAAAAATAACAAATGAAGTCAGAAAGGGTTGTAAATTGATGATGTGGCTTTGAATGGTGCATTTTGAACACTTAAAAAGTATGGAGTTCAAATAAGTTCAAAAAAACGAAATCGCTTCGTAACAAACGAGTTTATGTATGAAACCCTCATACTTCGAAAGAGATTGTTCGTTTTGTACACGAAGTGCATCCAGTTTCTGTCGTAACCCTCTCAACTTTTTCGCACATGCTATGTTGGTGAAATGATGATACCATGCCAACTTGGAACCTTTTCACAGTTCATTTCAAATGCTTTTCGATTTCATGGTCTTATAGCTCAAAATAACCAATAAATTCATGAAAAATAACAAATGAAGTCAGAAAGGGTTGTAAATTGATGATGTGGCTTTGAATGGTGCATTTTGAACACTTAACAAGTATGGAGTTCAACTAAGTTCAAAAAATATGAAATCGCTTCGTAACAAACGAGTTTATGTATGAAACCCTCATACTTCGAAAGAGATTGTCCGTTTTGTACACGAAGTGCATCCAGTTTCTGTCGTAACCCTCTCAACTTTCTCGCACATGCTATGTTGGTGAAATGATGATACCATGCCAACTTGGAACCTTTTCACAGTTCATTTCAAATGCTTTTCGATTTCATGGTCTTATAGCTCAAAATAACCAGTAAATGCATGAAAAATAACAAATGAAGTCAGAAAGGGTTGTAAATTGATTATGTGGCTTTGAATGGTGCATTTTGAACATATAAAAACTATGGAGCTCAAATAAGTTTTTAAAAATGAAATCCCTTTGTAACAGACGAGTTTTCGTATGAAACCGTGATACTTCGAAACAGATTGTCCGTTTTGTACACGAAGTGCATCCAGTTTTTGCCGTAACCCTTTCAAATTTCTCGCACATGCTATGTGGGTGAAATGATGATACCATGCCAACTTGGAACCTTTTCAGAGTTCATTTCAAATGCTTTTCAATTTCATGGTCTTATAGCTCAAAATAATTAGTAAATGCATGAAAAATAACAAATGAAGTCCGAAAGTGTTGTAAATTGATGATGTGGCTTTGAACGGTGCATTTTGAACACAGAAAAACTAAGGAGTTCAAATAAGTTCAAACAAAATGAAATCCCTTTGTAACACACGAGTTTCCTTATGAAACCGTGATACTTCGAAAGAGATTGTTGTTTTGTACACGAAGTGCATCCAGTTTTTGCCGTAACCCTCTCAACTTTCTCGCACATGCTATGTGGGTGAAATGGTGATACCATGCCAACTTGGACCATTTTTAGAGTCCATTTAAAATGCTTTTCAATTTCATGGTCTTATAGCTCAAAATAATCAATAAATGCATGAAAAATAACAAATGAAGTCACAAAGGGTTGTAAATTGATGAAGTGGCTTTGAATGGTGCATTTTGTACACAGAAAAACTATGGAGTTCAAATAAGTTCAAACAATGAAATCCCTTTGTAACAAACGAGTTTCCGTATGAAACCTTGATACTTCAAAACAGATTGTCCGTTTTGTACACGAAGTGCATCCGGCTTTTCCCGTAACCCTCTCAACTTTCTCGCACATGCTATGTTGGTGAAATAATGATAGCATGCCAACTTGGAACCTTTTCAGAATTCATTTCAAATGCTTTTCAATTTCATGGTCTTATAGCTCAAAATAATCAGTAAATGCGTGAAAAATAACAGATGAAGTCAGAAAGGGTTGTAAATTGATGATGTGGCTTTGAATGGTGCATTTTGAACACAGAAAAACTAAGGAGATCAAAAAAGTTAAAAAAATGAAATCCCTTTGTAAGAGACGAGTTTCCGTATGAAACCCTCATACTTCGAAAGAGATTGCCCGTTTTGTACACGAAGTGCATCCAGTTTTTGCTGTAACCCTCTCAACTTTCTCGCACATGCTATGTGGGTGAAATGATGATACCGTGCCAAATTGGAACCTTTTCAGAGTTCATTTCAAAGGTTTTTCAATTTCATGGTCTTATAGCTCAAAATAATTAGTAAATGCATGAAAAACAACAAATGAAGTCAGAAAGGGTTGGAAATTGATGATGTGGCTTTGAATGGTGCATTTGAAACACAGAAAAACTATGGAGTTCGAATAAGTTCAAAAAAATGAAATCTCTTTGTAACAGACGAGTTTCCGTATGAAACCCTCGTACTTCGAAACAAATAGTCCGCTTTGTACACGAAGTGCATCCAGTTTTTGCCGTAACCCTCTCAACTTTCTCGCACATGCTATGTGGGTGAAATTATGATACGATGCCAACTTGGAACATTTTCAGAGTTCATTTCAATTGATTTTCAATTTCATGGTCTTATAGCTCAAAATAATTAGGAAATGCATGAAAAATAACAAATGAAGTCAGAAAGGGTTGTAAATTGATGATGTGGCTTTAAATGGTGCTGTTTGAACACGGAAAAACTATGGAGTTCAAATAAGTTCAAAAAATGAAATCCCTTTGTAACACACGTGTTTCGGTATGAAATCGTGATACTTCAAAAGAGATTGTCCGTTTTGTACACGTAGTGCATCCAGTTTTTGCCGTAAACCTCTCAATTTTCTCGCACAAGCTATGCGGATGAAATGATGATAGCATTCCAACTTGGAACCTTTTCAGAGTTCATTTCAAATGCTTTTCAATTTCATGGTCTTATAGGTCAAAATAATCAGTAAATGCATGAAAAATAACAAATGAACTCCGAAAGGGTTGTAAATTGATGATGTGGCTTTGAATGGTGCATTTTGAACACAGAAAAACTATGGAGTTCAAATAAGTTCAAAAAATGAAATCCCTTTGTAACAAACGAGTTTTCGTATGAAACCGTGATACTTCGAAACAGATTGTCCGTTTTGTACACGAAGTGAATCCAGTTTTTTCCGTAACCCTGTCAACTTTCTCGCACATGCTATGCAGATGAAATGATGATAGCATGCCAACTTGGAACCTTTTCAGAGTTCATTTCAAATGCTTTTCAATTTCATGGTCTTATAGCTCAAAATAATCAGTAAATGCATGAAAAATAACAAATGAAGTCAGAAAGGGTTGTAAATTGATGATGTGGCTTTGAATGATGCATTTTGAACACTTAAAAAGTATGGAGTTCAAATAAGTTCAAAAAATGAAATTGCTTTGTAACAAACTAGTTTCCGTATGAAACCCTGATACTTCGAAACAGATTGTCCGTTTTGTACACGAAGTGCATCCAGTTTTTGCCGTAACACTCTCAACTTTCTCACACATGCTATGCGGGTGAAATGATGATACCATGCCAAGTTGGAACCTTTTCAGAGTTCATTTCAAATGCTTTTCGATTTCATGGCCTTATAGCTCAAAATAATCAGTAAATGCATGAAAAATAACAAACGAAGTCAGAAAGGGTTGTAGATTGATGATGTGACTTTGAATGGTGCATTTTGAAAACTGAAAAACTATGGAGTTCAAATAAGTTTTAAAAAAATGAAATCCCTTTGTAACAGACGAGTTTTCGAATGAAACCATGATACTTCGAAACAGATTGTCCGTTTTGTACACGAAGTGCATCCAGTTTTTGTCGTAACCCTCTCAACTTTCTCGCACATGCTATGTGGTGAAATGATGATACCATGCCAACTTGGAACCTTTTCATAGTTCATTTCAAATACTTTTCAATTCCATGGTCTTATAGCTCAAAATAATCAGTAAATGCATGAAAAATAACAAATGAAGTCAGAAAGGGTTGTAAATTGATGGTGTGGCTTTGAATGGTGCATTTTGAACACGGAAAAACTACGGAGTTCAAATAAGTTCGAAAAAACGAAATCCCTTTCTAACAGACGAGTTTTCGTATGAAACTGTGATACTTCGAAAGAGATTGTCCGTTTTGTACTCGAAGTGCATCCAGTTTTTGCCGTAACCCTCTCAACTTTCTCGGACATGCTATGTGGGTGAAATGATGATACCATGCCAACTTGGAACCTTTTCAAAGTTCATTTCAAATACTTTTCAATTTCATGGTCTTATAGCTCAAAATAATTAGTAAATGCATGAAAAATAACAAATGAAGTCAGAAAGGGTTGTAAATTGATGATGTGGCTTTGAATGGTGCATTTTGAACACAGAAAAACTATGGAGTTCAAATAAGTTCAAAAAAATGAAAACCCTTTGTAACAACCGAGTTTACGTCTGAAACCCTCATACTTCAAAATAGATTGTCCGTTTTGTACACGAAATGCATCCAGTTTGTGCCGTAACCCTCTCTACTTTATCGCACATGGTATGTGGGTGAAATGATGATACCATGCCAACTTGGAACCTTTTCAATCTCATTTCAAATGCTTTTCAATTTCATGGTCTTATAGCTCAAAATAATTAGTAAATGCATGAAAAATAACAAATGAAGTCAGAAAGGGTTGTAAATTGATGATGTGGCTTTGAATGGTGCATTTTGAACACAGAAAAACTATGGAGTTCGAATAAGTTCAAAAAAATGAAATCCCTTTGTAACAGACGAGTTTCCGTATGAAACCTTGGTACTTCGAAACAGATAGTCCGTTTTGTACACGAAGTGCATCCAGTTTTTTCCGTAACCCTTACAACTTCCTCACACACGCTATGTGGGTGAAATTATGATACCATGCCAACTTGGAACCTTTTCAGAGTTCATTTCAACTGATTTTCTTTCATGGTCTTATAGCTCAAAATAATTAGTAAATGCATGAAAAATAACAAATGAAGTCAGAAAGGGTTGTAAGTTGATGATGTGGCTTTGAATGGTGCAGTTTGAACACAAAAAAACTACGGAGTTCAAATAAGTTCAAAAATGAAATCCCTTTGTAAGAGACGAGTTTCCGTATGAAATCCTGATACTTCAAAAGAGATTGTCAGTTTTGTACACGAAGTGCATCCAGTTTTTGCCGTAAACCTCTCAACTTTCTCGCACATGCTATGGAGATGAAAAGATGATAGCATGCCAACTTGGAACCTTTTAAGAGTTCATTTCAACTGCTTTTCAATTTCATGGTCTTATAGCTCAAAATAATAAGTAAATGCATGAAAAATAACAAATGAAGTTAGAAAGGGTTGTAAATTGATGACGTGGCTTTGAATGGTGCATTTTGAACACTTAAAAAGTATGGAGTTCAAATAAGTTCAAAAAAATGAAATCGCTTTGTAACAAACGAGTTTATGTATGAAACCCTCATACTTCGAAAGAGATTGTCCTTTTTGTACACGAAGTGCATCCAGTTTTTGTCGTAACCCTCTCAACTTTCTCGCACATGCTATGTTGGTGAAATGATGAAACCATGCCAACTTGGAACCTTTTGAGAGTTCATTTCAAATGCTTTTCGATTTCATGGTCTTATAGCTCAAAATAATCAGTAAATGCATGAAAGATAACAAATGAAGTCAGAAAGGGTTGTAAATTGATGATGTGGCTTTGAATGGTGCATTTTGATCACAGAAAAACTATGGAGCTCAAATAAGTTTTAAAAAATGAAATCCCTTTGTAAGAGACGAGTTTTCGTATGAAACCGTGATACTTCGAAACAGATTGTCCATTTTGTACACGAAGTGCATCCAGTTTTTGCCGTAACCCTTTCAACTTTCTCGCACATGCTATGTGGGTGAAATGATGATACCATGCCAACTTGGAACCTTTTCAGAGTTCATTGCAAATGATTTTCAATTTCATGGTCTTATAGCTCAAAATATTTAGTAAATTCATGAAAAATAACAAATGAAGTGTGAAAGTGTTGTAAATTGATGATGTGGCTTTGAACGGTGCATTTTGAACACAGAAAAACTATGCAGTTCAAATAAGTTCAAACAAAATGAAATCCCTTTGTAAGAGACGAGTTTCCTTATGAAACCGTGATACTTTGAAACAGATTGTCTGTTTTGTACACGAAGTGCATCTAGTTTTTGCCGTAACCCTCTCAACTTTCTCGCACATGCTATGTGGGTGAAATGATGATACCATGCCAACTTGGAACCTTTTCAGAGTTAATTTCAAATACTTTTCAATTTCAAGGTATTATAGCTCAAAATAATCAATAAATGCATGAAAAATAACAAATGAAGTCACAAAGGGTTGTAAATTGATGATGTGGCTTTGAATGGTGCATTTTGAACACAGAAAAGCTATGGAGTTCAAATAAGTTCAAAAAAATGAAATCCCTTTGTAACAAACGAGTTTCCGTATGAAACCGTGATACTTCAAAACAGATTGTCCGTCTTGTACACGAAATGCATCCAGTTTTTGCCGTAACCGTCTCGACTTTATCGCACATGCTATGTGGGTGAAATGATGATACCATGCCAACTTGGAACCTTTTCAGAGTTCATTTCAAATGCTTTTCAATTTCACGGTCTTATGGCTCAAAATAATCAGTAAATGCATGAAAAATAACAAATGAAGTCAGAAAGGGTTGTAAATTGATGATGTGGCTTTGAATGGTGCATTTTGAACACAGAAAAACTATGGAGTTCAAATAAGTTCAAAAAAATGAAATCCATTTGTAACAAACGAGTTTCCGTATGAAACCCTCATACTTCAAAACAGATTGTCCGTTTTGTACACGAAGTGCATCCAGTTTTTATCGTAACCCTCTCAACTTTCACGCACATGCTATGTGGGTGAAATGATGATACCATTTCAACTTGGAACCTTTTCAGAGTTCATTCCAAATACTTTTCAATTTCAGGGTCTTATAGCTCAAAATAATCAGTAAATGCATGAAAAATAACAAATGAAGTCCGAAAGGGTTGTAAATTGATGATGTGGCTTTGAATGGTGCATTTTGAACACTTAAAAAGTATGCAGTTCTAATAAGTTCAAAAAAATGAAAACGCTTTGTAACAAACGAGTTTTCGTATGAAACCGTGATACTTCGAAACAGATTGTCCGTTTTATACACGAAGTGCATCCAGTTTTTGTCGTAACCCTCTCAACTTTCTCGCACATGCTATGTGGGTGAAATGATGATACCATGCGAACTTGTATCCTTTTCAGAGTCCATTTCAAATGCTTTTCGATTTCATGGTCTTATAGCTCAAAATAATCAGTGAATGCATGAAAAATAACAAATGAAGTCAGAATGGGTTGTAAATTGCTGATGTGGCTTTGAATGGTGCATTTTGAACACAGAAAAACTATGGAGTTCAAATAAGTTCAAAAAAATGAAATCCCTTTGTAACATACAAGTTTTCATATGAAACCGAGATACTTCGAAACAGATTGTCCGTTTTGTACACGAAGTGCATCCAGTTTTTGTCGTAACCCTCAACCTTCTCGCACATGCTATGTGGGTGAAATGATGATACCATGTCAACTTGGAACCTTTTGAGAGTTCATTTCAAATGTTTTTCAATTTCATGGTCTTATAGCTCAAAATAATCAGTAAATGCATGAAAAATAACAAATGAAGTCGGAAAGGGTTGTATATTGATGATGTGGCTTTGAATGGTGCATTTTGAACACTTAAAAACTATGGAGATCAAATAAGTTAAAAAAAGAAATCCCTTTGTAACAAACGAGTTTCCGTATGAAACCCTCATACTTCGAAAGATATTGCCCGTTTTGTACACGAAGTGCATCCAGTTTTTTCCGTAACCCTCTCAACTTTCTCGCACATGCTATGTGGGTGAAATGATGATACCATGCCAACTTGGAACCTTTTCAGAGTTCATTTCAAATGCTTTTCAATTTCATGGTCTTATAGCTCAAAATAATCAGTAAATGCATGAAAAATAACAAATGAAGTCAGAAGGGTTGTAAATTGATGATGTAGCTTTGAATGGTGCATTTTGAACAGAGAAAAACTATGGAGTTCAAATAAGTTCAAAAAATGAAATCCCTTTGTAAGAGACGAGTTTCCGTATGAAACCCTGATACTTTGAAAGAGATTGTCCGTTTTGTACACGAAGTGCATCCAGTTTTTGCTGTAACCCTCTCAACTTTCTCGCACATGCTATGTGGGTGAAATGATGATACCATGCCAACTTGGAACCTTTTAAGAGTTCATTTGAAATGCTTTTCAATTTCACGGTCTTATAGCTCAGAATAATCAGTAAATGGATGAAAAATAACAATTGAAGTCATAAAGGGTTATAAGTTGATGATGTGGCTTTGAATAGTGCATTTCGAACACAGAAAAACTATGGAGTTCAAATAAGTTCAAAAAAATGAAATCCCTTTGTAAGATACGAGTTTCCGTATGAAACCCTAATACTTCGAAACAGATTGTCCGTTTTGTACACGAAGTGCATCCAGTTTTTGCCGTAACCCTCTCAACTTTCTCGTACATGCTATGTTGGTGAAATGATGATACCATGCCAACTTGTAACCTTTTAAGAGTTGATTTCAAATGCTTTTTAATTTCATGGTCTTCTAGCTCAGAATAATTAGTAAATGCATGAAAAATATCAAATGAAGTTAGAAAAGGGTTGGAAATTGATGATGTGGCTTTGAATGGTGCATTTTGAACACAGAAAAACTATGGAGTTCAAATAAGTTCAAAAAAATGAAATCCCTTTGTAAGAGACGAGTTTCTGTATGAAACCGTGATACTTCGAAACAGATTGTCCGTTTTGTACACGAAGTGCATCCAGTTTTTGCCGTAACCCTCTCAACTTTCTCGCACATGCTATGTGGGTGAAATGATGATACCATGCCAACTTGGAACCTTTTCAGAGTTCATTTCAAATGCTTTTCAATTTCATTGTCTTATAGCTCAAAATAATCAGTAAATGCATGAAAAATTACAAATGAAGTCAGAAAGGGTTGTAAATTGATGATGTGGCTTTGAATGGTGCATTTTGAACACAGAAAAACTATGGAGTTCAAATAAGTTCAAAAAAATGAAATCCCTTCGTAACAGACGAGTTTCCGTATGAAACCCTCATACTTCGAAACAGATTGTCCGTTTTGTACACGAAGTGCATCTAGTTTGTGTCGTAACCCTCTCAACTGTCTCACACATGCTATGTGGGTGAAATGATGATACCATGCCAACTTGGAACCTTTTCAGAGTTCATTTCAAATGCTTTTCAATTTCATGGTCTTATAGCTCAAAATAATGAGTAAATGCATGAAAAATAACGAATGAAGTGAGAAAGGGTTGTAAATTGAAGATGTGGCTTTGAATGGTGCATTTTGAACACTGAAAAACTATGGAGCTCAAATAAGTTTTAAAAAATGAAATCCCTTTGTAACAGACGAGTTTTCGTATGAAACCGTGATACTTCGAAACAGATTGTCCGTTGTGTACACGAAGTGCATCCAGTTTTTGCCGTAACCCTCTCAACTTTCTCGCACATGCTATGTGGATGAAATGATGATACCATGCCAACTTGGAACCTTTTCAGAGTTCATTTGAAATGTTTTTCAATTTCAGAGTCTTATAACTCAAAATAATCAGTAAATAAATGAAAAATAACATATGAAGTGAGAAAGGGATGAAAATTAATAATGTAAGTAGAAACCAAATAAAATAAAATATATTTAATAAAACAAGAAGTCCGGAGTTGTAATAAGTTATTAAAAATAGAAGAGAGTTGCAATGCTCACGTGCACGTTGCTTAGCTTCAGGCCTTGAGGAAATAGTGTAGACTCCACGGAGCTATGTGTAGTTTTTGTCCGAAACCCTGATAGCTCCGTGCAGTCTACACCACTTCCTTAAGGCTTGAAGCTAAGCAACGTGCAGGTGAGCACTGTGCCTCTCCCTTCATCGTCTCTACACTCAGGGATTATAAACTGCTGCGAGTGCCTCCCGCTTGGCGAGGTGGGACTAAAAAACAGCTGCAACAAGAATCAACTAAAAAACTATTTTACCGGTTCATGGGACGAACCAGTACTAAAAGGTGCTCGTGGGGCCCCAGCCTTAGAACCTGTACCAAATAAAATGCCTTTGTAACAGCCTTAGAACTGGTACTAAAGGAACCAACTAAAAAGCTTTTATAAACCTCTAGTATTATTGAAACTAAAATTATATAGAATTTATGCAACTAAAATTATCAAAGTATTTTCTGTTCAAAACATTAAAAGCAAAAAAGAATTATCATAAAAGAAAATAAATAAGTAATTAGAATTTTGTTACAAACTTTAATAGCAAAAATAATTATCATAAAAGAAAATAAATAAGTAATTAGAAACAAAAAAGAAAGCAAAAAAACTGGATTTTTTTTAAAAGTGCCACCTACAGGGCCACCACGACGTGCATACAACTAGAAACCCATTACTAGGGCCAGGATGCACGCCCGTAGTAGGCCCAATAGGCCCACAAGCACATATAATGATTTTAGGCCCGTAAGCCTGCAGTAGAGAGGAGCTCGAAGTGGTTGGTTCGGCAGGGCTTATAAACCACTCCGAGCCCCTCTCGGCTAGCGAGGTGGGACTAAACATAGCATCGCACCGCGTCAGTACAAGGCCTTTGGTCCCGGTTTGTGGCACCAACCGAGACTAAAGGGGGGCATTGGTACCGGTTGGTACAACCAACCGGGACCAAAGGCCTGTGCTTCCCGCCCTTCGGGCTGCTGAAAAGAGACCTTTGGTCCCGGTTGGTGACATCAACCGGTACCAATGCCCCCGTGTAGTCCCGGTTGGTGCCACTGATACGTCTCCATCGTATCTACTTTCCCAAACTCTTTTGCCCTTGTTTTGGACTCTAATTTGCATGATTTGAATGGAACTAACCTGGACTGACGTTGTTTTCACCAGAATTGCCTTGGTGTTATTTTTGTGCAGAAATCAAAGTTCTCAGAACGTCCTGAAAATTTACGGGGAACATTTTTGGAAAATATAAAAAATATGTGCGCGAAGATCCACCTGAGGGGGTGGGCCAGTGGGCCACAAGCCCTGCCTCCGCCACCCCCTGGTGGCGATGGGCAAGCTTGTGGGGCCCACACGGCTCTGCCGCCCCCAATCTTAGCTCTATAAGTTCACTTTCGTCCCAGAAAAAATAAAAAAGAGAAGATTTCATCGCGTTTGCGATACGGAGGCGCCGCCACAACCTGTTCTTCATCTGGAGGGCAGATCTGGAGTCCGTCTTGGGTTCCGGAGAGGGGAAATCGTCGCCATCGTCATCATCAACCTTCTTCCCTCTCCAATTCCATGAAGCTCTTCGTCGTTCGTGAGTAATCTACTCGTAGGCTCGCTGGGCATTGATGAGTAGGATGAGATCTATCATGTAATCGAGTTAGTTTTGATGGGGATTGATCCCTAGTATCCACTATGTTCTGAGATTGATGTTGCTACTACTTTTCGATGCTTAATGCTTGTCACTAGGGCCCGAGTGCCATGATTCCAGATCTGAAATTATTATGTTGTCACCAATGTATGTGTGTTTTAGATCCGATCTTGCAAGTTGTAGTTACCTACTATGTGTTATGATCCGGCAACCCCGGAGTGACAATAACCGGAACCACTCCCGGTGATCACCATAGTTTGAGGAGTTCATGTGTTCACCAAGTGCAAATGCGTTGGTCCGGTTCTTTATTAAAAGGAGAACCTTAATATCCCGTAGTTTCCTTTTGGACCCCGCTACCACGGGAGGGATGGACAATAGATGCCATGCAAGTTCTTTTCCCTAAGCACGTATGACGACACACGGAATGCATGCCTACATCACATTAATGAATGGGAGCTAGTCACATATCTCTCCGTGTTATAACTGTTGCATGATGAATATCATCCAAACAAATCACCGACCCATTGCCTACGAGTTTGTCCTACTGCTGTTACTTGTCTTGCTCTGCTGCTGTTACTTGTCTTGCTCTGCTGCTGTTACTTGTCTTGCTCTGCTGCTACTGTTGCTACTACTGTCGCTTGCTACTGTTGCTACTTGCTACTGCTATCACTACTGCTGTTCCTTGCCGCTGCTATTACTCGTTATATTGTGCTACCTGCTACAATCTTGATCGCTGGTCGTTGACGGGAACTGACAATTTCCGTCAACGAGGCAACTTGGCGCCATTGATACAATCGTTAGAAATAGTCTGCCGTGTCAACAGATCGTTTTTGACACCGTTGTTATCATACTACTTTGTTGTTACTACTTTGCTTGCAGATACTAATCTTTCAGGTGTGGTTGAATCTGACAAATTCAGTTGCTAATACTCGAGAGTATTCTCTCACCTCCTGTTTGGCGGTCAACAAATTTGGGTCGAATACTCTACCCTCGAAAACTGCTGCGAACCCACGCGCTGGTGGGCCATCAACAACATTCTTCTAGTTTCGTTGCCGGGAAGTGCTAGCAGCATTCTTCTGGTGCCGTTGCAAGGGAAGGTTTGTTGTCACAGAATCAACATTCGTCTAGCTATCGCCAGAGAGTGTCAGTCAGCATTTTTCTGGCGCCGTTGTCGAGTAGGTATTGATATATTCTCTGAGTCACTTGGGATTTATATTTGCTGATCACTATGAAGAATCTGAAGGATCCAAAAACCAAAGTCTTGCCCTCAACTATGAGGGGAGGTAAGGAACTGCCATCTAGCTGTGCACTTGATTCAGCTTCAGTTATGAGTAAGTTTGCGACATCACCTCCTGCTAGAAATCTTGATATGTCGTGTGTGCTTGATGATGCTTATGATGCTACTGCTAGAGATGCTATGCTTGATAATATGCCTGATACTACTAGAGATGATATGCTTGATGATATTATGCTTGATACTTCTACAGATGCTATGCTTGATACTGCTTTGCCTGATACTGCTAGAGATGCTATGCCTGATACTGCTATGCTTGATACTACTAGAGACACTACTTTGCCTGATGTTCCACTAGGGGTATTCCTTGATGCTCATATTGCTAGAGTTACTACCAATGCTCGTGATGCTTCTGAAACTGCTGATACTATTGAGATAGAACCTGCTTTTGCTCTTGTTAGATCTAGCTCTCCTAAATATGAATTGCCCGATATACCCGAGGGTTATGTTATGGAGGGAGAGATAGCTGAGGATTTTCTTGCGTGTAAGGATGCCTATGACGCTGAGAAATTACTTCTCAAGTGGAAGGAAAAATCTCTGAAAGCTAGGATGAAATACGACCCGAAGTTTGCCACTTCACCTATCTTTATCACCGATAAGGATTATGAATTCTCTGTCGATCCTGAGATAATCTCTCTAGTCGAATTTGATCCTTTCCACAGTTATGAGTCTGAGACGGTCGTAGCCCATCTTGCCAAACTACACGATATAGCCACCCTTTTCACTAATGAGGAGAAGATCCGCCACTACTATATCCTTAAGCTGTTTCCTTTCTCTCTAAAGGATGGCGCTAAAGCCTGGTTCACCTCTCTTGCTCCTGGATGTGTGAGTAGTCCCCGGGATATGGTCTATTACTTCTGTGAGAAATATTTTCCTGCCCATAAGAAGCAAGCTGCCTTGCAGGAAATATACAACTTTGCTCAACTCCAAGAAGGGAGTTTTCCACAAGCTTGGGGGAGGCTCGTCCAGCTACAGAATGCTTTGCCTGATCACCCTCTTAAGAAGAATGAGATACTTGATATCCTCTATAATGGACTTACCGATGCCTCTAGATACCACCTAGATAGTTGTGTCGGTTGTGTTTTTAGGGAACGAACTGTAGAACAAGCTGAGACCCTACTGAATAACATCTTGATCAACGATAATGCTTGGACTATTCCCGAACCACCTCCTAAGCCAACTCCTAAGAAAATAGGTATTCTATTCCTCAGTCCCGAAGATATGCAAGAAGCCAAGAAATCTATGCAAGAGAAAGGCATTAGATCTGAAGATGTCAAAAACCTACCACCTATCAAAGAGATCCGTGGTCTCGATAACCCGATACAGGTAGTAGAAGTAAATTCTCTGTGTAGGTTTGATGAGAGTGATATTCCCTTCGACAAACCTGCTAGCCTATGCTTTGATGAATTTGACAACTTTGTTGCCAAACAACAGAGTTTCAATGATTATGTTAGCAGACATTTGGAACAAAGTACTCGTATGCTTAGCCACTTAAGTGCTTGTGTAGACAGAAATGTCAATGATGTGAAGCTTCTCAGTAAACATGCCTCTATGATTACTACTCAGGTAGAACAAGTACTTAAAGCTCAGAATGACTTGCTCAATGAATTAAATGACAACTCTGTCAGAGTCATTGCTAGAGGAGGCAAAATGACTCTGGAACCTTTGTATCCTGAAGGTCATCCTAAGAGAATTGATCAAGATTCTCAAGGAATCAATGTTGATACACCTAGTCATCCTAAGGAGAAGAAGAAGGATGATAGAAACCTACATGCCAGTTCAACAAATACTGTCACACCTCAAGAACCTAATGATATTTCTGCGTCTTATGCAGAAACACAATCTGGTGATGAACATGAACCTGGTGACAAAATGGACAGTGATGTTCATAATAATGCTCAACCTAGCAATGATGAGGATGTAGAGATTGAACCTTCGGTTAATCCTGATAACCCACAACCTAAGAGATACGATAAGAATGACTTTACTGCTAGGAAGCATGGTAAAGAAAGGGAGCCATGGGTTCAGAGATCTATGCCCTTTCCTCCTAAGCCATCCAAGAAAAAGGAAGATGAGGATTTTGAGCGCTTCGTTGAGATGATAAGACCCATCTTTCTGCAGTTGCGGTTAAATGATATGCTCAAGATGTCTCCGTATGCCAAGTACATGAAAGATATCATGACTAATAAACGGAAGATACCGGATCTTGAGATCTCCACTATACTTGCCAATTACACTTTCAAAGGTGGAACTCCTAAGAAACTTGGTGATCCCGGAGTGCCCACTATACTTTGTTCCATTAAAGGAAACTACGTAAGAACTGCCTTATGTGACCTGGGAGCGTGTGTTAGTGTTATGTCGCTCTCTCTTTATCGTAGACTTGAATTGGATAAGTTGACACACACTGAAATTTCTCTGCAAATGGCCGACAAATCAACTGCGTTCCCTATCGACATTTGCGAGGATGTGCCTGTTGTGGTTGCTAACACCACTATCTTAACAGACTTTGTTATCTTGGATATTCCCGAGGACGATGCCATGGCTATCATCCTCGGAAGACCCTTTTTAAACACTTCAGGGGCTGTTATAGATTGCAACAAAGGCAATGTCACTTTCCATGTCAATGGTAATGAGCACACAGTGCACTTTCCGAAGAAACGATATCAAGTACATTGCATCAATGCTATCGAAAAGACTTCATCGATTCTTATTGGGAGCTTATTGGGAGCTTTGAACGTCGCATGGGAAACAAAAAATTTCCTACGCGCACGAAGACCTATCATGGTGATGTCCATCTACGAGAGGGGATGTTCGATCTACGTACCCTTGTAGACCGCACAGCAGAAGCGTTAGTGAACGCGGTTGATGTAGTGGAATGTCCTCACGTCCCTCGATCCGCCCCGCGAACCGTCCCGCAATCAGTCCCACGATCTAGTGCTGAACGGACGGCACCTCCGCGTTCAGCACACGTACAGCTCGACGATGATCTCGGACTTCTTGATCCAGCAAGAGAGGCGGAGAGGTAGATGAGTTCTCCGGCAGCGTGACGACGCTCCGGAGGTTGGTGGTGATCTTATCTCAGCAGGGCTCTGCCCGAGCTCCGCAGAAACGCGATCTAGAGGTGAAACCGTGGAGATATGTGGTCGGGCTGCCGTGGCAAAGTTGTGTAAAATCAGCCCTAAAACCTCCGTATATATAGGTGGGAGAGGGGGGGCCTTGCCTTGGGGCTCAAGAGGCCCCAAGGGGGTCGGCCGAGCCAAGGGGGGAAGGTCTCCCCTTCCAAACCGAATCCAACTTGGTTTGGAAGGTGGAGTCCTTCTTCCCTTTCCCACCTCCTCCTTTTTTTCTTTTCTCTTTGATTTTCTTCCTATGGAGCATAGGGCCTTCTTGGGCTGTCCCACCAGCCCACTAAGGGCTGGTGCGCCACCCCCAAGGCCTATGGGCTTCCCCGGGGTGGGTTGCCCCCCCGGTGAACACCCGGAACCCATTCGTCATTCTCGGTACATTCCCGGTAACTCCGAAAACCTTCCGGTAATCAAATGAGGTCATCCTATATATCAATCTTCGTTTTCGGACCATTCCGGAACCCATCGTGACGTCCGTGATCTCATCCGGGACTCCGAACAACATTCGGTAACCAACCATATAACTCAAATACGCATAAAACAACGTCGAACCTTAAGTGTGCAGACCCTGCGGGTTCGAGAACTATGTAGACATGACCCGAGAGACTCCTCGGTCAATATCCAATAGCGGGACCTGGATGCCCATATTGGATCCTACATATTCTACGAAGATCTTACCGTTTGAAGCTCAGTGCCAAGGATTCATATAATCCCGTATGTCATTCCTTTGTCCTTTGGTATGTTACTTACCCGAGATTCGATCGTCAGTATCCGCATACCTATTTCAATCTCGTTTACCGGCAAGTCTCTTTACTCGTTCCGTAATACAAGATCCCGCAACTTACACTAAGTCACATTGCTTGCAAGGCTTGTGTGTGATGTTGTATTACCGAGTGGGCCCCGAGATACCTCTTCGTCACACGGAGTGACAAATCCCATTCTCGATCCATACTAACTCAACTAACACCTTCGGAGATACCTGTAGAGCATCTTTATAGTCACCCAGTTACGTTGCGACGTTTGATACACACAAAGCATTCCTCCGGTGTCAGTGAGTTATAAGATCTCATGGTCATAGGAACAAATACTTGACACGCAGAAAACAGTAGCAACAAAATGACACGATCAACATGCTACGTCTATTAGTTTGGGTCTAGTCCATCACGTGATTCTCCTAATGATGTGATCCAGTTATCAAGCAACAACACCTTGTTCATAATCAGAAGACCCTGACTATCTTTGATCAACTGGCTAGCCAACTAGAGGCTTGCTAGGGACAGTGTTTTGTCTATGTATCCACACATGTATATAAGTCTTCATTCAATACAATTATAGCATGGATAATAAACGATTATCATGAACTAAGAAATATAATAATAACTAATTTATTATTGCCTCTAGGGCATATTTCCAACACAACCTACCACGGCCGGTCGATTCCAGAAGGATATGCTAGGGTGATGGTGGATCAAATAACGGACAGATTTGAGGACCTTGAGCTTGACCACCTTATGGGTGAAGGGGAGATTCGGCTGGGTTCTTCTCTAAAGACTTCATGCCTATGGTGGAAGGAGCTCATCAACCTTCCGAACTAGACGCCTCCGCCTCCTCCTCATCCTCCGGCGAGTCAGGGCACTCTGCCTCCTCCTCCGGCGAGTGACCAGGGCACTCAGTCTCCTTCTCCGGCGCATGGCGGCACTCCGCCTCCGGCGAGTGAAATTATACATAAGTAAGTTAAATCGATCATTATCACACCATATCGGCAACTTTGTTCATTTCCTGATATCAAGTAATTGTTTTCTTTGTCTGGCAGGGTTTGGAAAAAATTCACCTAAAAAACTCCGGGACTACCGAAGAAGCTGTAATTTAGACACCTGAAAGTAAGTACTATAGTAGCATGTTCCACGCATCTCCTAGTGATTCAAGCGCTAGTTTCATCAATACCATTTAGCATGCTTGATAACTATCACTTTGATTGACCTCTATTTCTTGTAAAGTGGTTGTGGCAGGAACCAGGGAATGATTACTGTGGATACTACATTTGCGAGTCCATCCGTCACACGACCTGTGAGCGGGGCTACTCTGACAAACAATACGAAGTGTGTAAATAATAATATTGACAATTTTATTTTATTACCATCATTTGTGTTCAGTTTCATTTATTCATATATATGTATTGACCCCCTTCTTCAAATTAGATATTTCAGATGCGGGATGAACTCCTACCAGCAGATCGTGTGCGAGGAATTCAAGAGGAATTGGCGGCATTCTTTCTTGACCACGTGATCGCTAAAGACGGAGAATACCATGTAAACCCTAATTAGTTGGATTTTAATTAGGAGATTATATTGTAAGAGATAATTATATTGTATATATGTAGCGAGTAGCGTCGGATAGATATATGAGAACTTGTTGTTTGATCAATCTCTCAGAGAAGGAGAGGTGGTCGATATCACTTCTCTCTGTATGCATATGTTCATGACGATCTTCTGTTTCGTTCATTTGCTTACTAGCTAGCGTGTCTAGTCCTCTCTATACATATAGTACGTAGCGTGGACCAAGCACAGAGATAAGAGAGGCCACTTCTCTCTATTAATTAGCTAGCTAACACAATATATGAAACACCTAAATTAACCCTCCAAAACCCCCTACCCCCCCTTTAAAAAAACAAAAAACCCAACACCTGAAATGCTGAACGCGTGGATGCCTATTGGTCCTGGTTGGTGCCACCAACCGGGACCAAAGGGCCTCCTGCCTGGGCTCGCCGCACCGGCCACGTGGAGGCCCATCTGTCCTGGTTCGTGTAAGAACCGGGACTAAAGGCCAAGGGCATTAGTAACGACCTTTTTGTCCCGGTTCTGAAACAGGGACAGAAGGCCCTTACGAACCGGGACAAAATGCCCTTTTTCTACTAGTGAACATTATCCTCTAGCACTCCGGTGAGGGTGAGGGTTTTGATCCGGTCCTCCATCGCTGTTAAAAATGAGCGACCGGACGAATGGAAGTGCGGTGGGGGTGAGCGAGTGGGTGCGGTGCGATGGGGGTGAGGGTTTTGCTGCGGTGACGGAGGCGATTGAGGGGAAAATGGTGGGGCCGATGCGGCCGATGATGGTTCCCCTCCTCTTATACGATGGGGACATTTTTGGACCTTTTCCATCGACACACCCACGCCCACGACCGCGGTATGGTGCACGGGAAAGCGAAACGCACACGTACAAATGCAATACGTGACCCACATGTCTTTCCGGCCCCACACGTCAGTAAGTGAGGAGGTAATGGTCAACTGCGTTGACCTGATGACAAAGCTCTGTTTGGGCTTTTACGAGAGTGGGGCGAATGGTAGAGGACAAATATAAAGAATTTTAGTTTCCTTGAATAAAACAGAGCACAAGTAAGCAACCACACAGAAATAGAGAACCCTAACGCCTTGTTTGGTACTAGTGTATTTTAGAGAATTAGTGGAGATTATCTCGGTCAAACCCCTAAATCCTCACATATCCCATAACACCATTTGGTTCTAATGTATTTGACATGTTTTATCGCCATATTTCCCCACAAATCCCCAAATTCTAGTGCATTTTTCTCAATACACAATACACTACCCCTACCTAGTGGATTGGGGATAAATGGGGACTTGAAAGGATTGAATGAAGGTTGGGGTTTCACCCAATCCCTGTGGGGATTAACCCCACCAATCTCCTCAAAAACCCTGTACCAAACAAAGCCTAATACTAGTATAAAGCGTTTTTTTTACACTAATCAGGAGCAATGGAGTAGTCACTAAGCAACCTGCTAAATCCTGGTCTGTGTGCTTTTGGCACTCCCACTCACAGTACGGCGCCGACGGCGACGTGTACAAAACCATGAAATCGGAGAAGAGAATTATATAATGTTTTTCTGTTTAAAATATATAAGTATATAATAAGAGAGAAAAACACAAAAGTTAAAAAGCAGGGGAGCGAACGACCAGACGAAAAAGCCAGGACCAGACCCCACCTGTTGTCTTCCACCTTTGCAGTTCCAATTCTTTGCCTCCCTCGTCGGCCATCACCAATTCCCCAACATCCACCTCCCCGGCCGAAAGAAAAAGGCCCCGCCCCAAAGCCACAAAGCGAAAAAGCCAACTCCCTCAGCATCGCACTTCCTCTCGACTCTGTCTTTCTTAAGACGATGACGATGGATCCCCTTCCGTTCCCTTCTCTTCCCTTCTTCCTCACCGCCACCGCCACCGCCACCGCCACGACAACACCACTCTCGCTCTATTCGATCATTGCAACCGCAGCGTCGGGGAGGGAGCATGTCCATGTCCAGCGGCGGCCCGTCGGCGCCACAGCGCCAGCCCTCCATGGGTAGACGGAACATGTCGCGGGCAATCACCATGAGGACGGATGGATACTCCGGCGAGGAGGAAGGACCCATCATAGAGAGCGAGCTCGTGCCATCCTCCCTCGCGCCCATCGTGCCCATTCTCCGCGCGGCAAACGAGATCGAGGAAGAAAACCCGCGCGTTGCATACCTCTGTCAGTACTACCACTAGCACTTTCTTCACACCTGACTTGTTCACCCATTCTTACTCCGACCTGCCTGCCTGCCTGCTCCACAAGGCCGTTTTACTGCATTTGAGAAGGCGCATACCATGGATCCAAACTCAAGTGGCCGTGGAGTTCGGCAGTTCAAAACCTATCTCTTGCATAGGCTGGAAAAGGTATGAATGAACCTATCATTCATATGCACCTTAATTGTCGATTGCTTTGAAACTAGTACAATACATTACATCTTTCATGCCTGTTATTTCACAGGATGAAAAAGATACACAACGCAGACTTGCATCAACTGATGCAAAAGAGATTCAGAGGTTCTATGAACACTATTGTAAAAAATATCTTGAGGAGGGTCTTCAAACGAGAAAGCCGTAAGCCGCAGCAATTTTTTAATATATATATATATATATATATATATATATAAATAAGAGGTCATCCTTAAGTTCTATGCATAACATATAGGGACGAGATGGCTAGGTACTATAAGATTGCATCTGTCCTATATGATGTGCTAAAAACTGTGACACCTGACAAGCCTAACTCCGAGGTTTGACATTCAGCAACTGCAAATAATTGCAACATATTGTTTTATCTTCATCATTTTTTGCACATTATGAAACATTATAACCTGGAATTAATATATGTCTTGCAGTATGACCAGTATGCTAAAGGTGTTGAAAAGGAGAAAGCTTCCTTCTCACATTACAACATTTTGCCCCTTAATATTTCCGGTCCCGCACAACCTGTAATGGAAATACCTGAGGTTAGGTTATATACCATAAAACTTTGTTCCGACTGCTTTATTTAATACAACATTTACCATGAATGATTGATTTTCTTGTGTGTGAAAATTGCAGATAAAAGCAGCAGTGGCCCTTCTTCGCAGGATAAACAATCTTCCAAAGCCAAGGCCAGATACAACTGACGGGCCTCAAGAGATAGATGATGGACCTATTGTTCGTGACTTGCTTGATTGGCTCTGGCAAACATTTGGATTTCAGGTGGAGACTAACCAATACTTAAATTTATATTCTAGACTATATCTGATCAAAATCTTGCATGACTACATGATCTTGAAATTTCTGGCTTTCTACTTCCGTTTTGCACTATGGTGACTTCCATCCTTTAGAATTTTGTTTTTCTAAATCACTTCAAGTGACTAGCTCGCAAAATTTACTAGTTTCATGAATTGGTTTCACATGGAACTCACATAGCTAATGCTTATTTATGCTAATGGAAAATACACTGTGGGATTATATTACACACATGAATGCTTGAGGCACATCAGCCACATATAAAATTTGTTCACAAACGTTCATGAATCATGCAAGCCGTTTTTGAGTCACTGGAGTTGCGGATTTATACATTACTTTCTACTGAAAAAATAATATGCCGGTTTTGTGTTGGATGGTTAGGCACCAAGGTGTTCTGTTATTTGTTTAGGATTTCATACTATGTTTTGCTTTATTGTTGTAGAAAGGTAACGTGGAGAACCAAAAGGAGCATTTGATTTTGCTGGTTGCTAACATAGATATGAGAAGAAGTGGCAATATCCACCAGGGTGAAAGACAAAATCACGTGGTAAATATTTCTTTTAACTAGTTTTTATCGCTAACGCTGGATCAACTCAACTTGGTGGACCCTTTTGCAAGTGGTGTTCAGCTCCTACTAGTGTCCATGTTAAACCGATTCACGAGCTTCTAATATGACTTGCAGATACAACGTGACACAGTGGATCACTTGATGAAGAAAGTTTTTCAAAACTACATTTCATGGTGTCGGTATCTGCATTTGGAGTCAAACATCAAGTAACAATATAGCATTTTGTTGCACACCTGGTGCTCAAAATTATCCTCAATTCCTCGTTAACTGTAAATTATTTTCGTGCAGAATTCCACATGATGCCTCCACACAACAACCAGAGCTTCTTTACATCGGGTTGTATTTGCTTATTTGGGGTGAAGCTTCTAATGTTCGCTTTATGCCTGAATGCCTTTGTTATATCTTCCACCATGTAAGTGACAACCTTGTTCTTACATTCTAATGTCCTAATGTCCGCTCCATTTATATATTTATTTATTTCCCATATGGGAACTTCTTCACTGTTCCATTTATATATTTATTTATTTCCCACATGGGAACTTCTTCACTGTACTTTGTTTGGATTTTTATTGAAAATCTAGTATGCTCAATTCCTTTTGAAACATGCTCAGTGGTTGTCAAGCTAACAAGACAGTAAATGCCAAATAATTTTGTTATCTAGAGCTATTTCAGTTTTTGAGTGGTTCACGGGTGAACTTCGTAGACCTATTCATATAGCAGTGATTATATAATCGTGTAACAAAGAAATTTCTTCTGATTTAAATGCAAAGGGGTGACATGGTACTGTAGAATGTTTTTTCTCTGAAAAGGAATGTTATATGTCCTGTCCTCTGCATCCTAGGATGCACACATCCATCATATTATTAGTAAGGGAAGGACACTAGGCCAAAACACCTTATAACAGTGTTGAAATGACCAACAAAGGTGGACTAAGTCGCCATCTGACTTCCGAGGTATGCATAATGTATTCTGGTCGGTTATCATACCCATGAAAAGAGAGACTACATGGAGAACATGAGTATTGGGAAATGCACATGATGACGGTTTTCTAGGAAGACACTTGTCATGGGCTAATAATTTCAGTCAATACCTATACCACACTAAGCACAGTTTTGCTATGGTTGTTTCTGTAAGTTGAGGACTCCATACATTTTTAGCACACCAGAAAGAGCAAACTATTTACCATGAGTAAATGGTGTACTGCATGAAACACATTAACTGCATATGTATGAGCATGAACTCCAAGCACACTATGTAAGATTGAAGTACCAAAATAATAGATGTCTTGGCAAATAATATGATTGTCCTTTTAATTTTGTTTTTATGGCATTTGTCTTTTTTTTGTTATTAAATGATCTTTTCGATATATTTAAAAATGGAGCTGCATGCAACACTTCTGTTAGAGTTTCACAATTCTCTCATAAACAGATCCCGAGGCTGACGTTCTGGGCATGTTCTAAACATACACTAACTTCTTGACCAATCTTATTCACCCAAAATTCATGATAGATGGCAAGGGATTTATATGACATAATATCTGATAGAAGAGAAGATTCGTTTGACCCACCCTTCCAGCGAGAGGGGAGTGATGATGCATTTCTACAGTTGGTTATCCAACCAATCTACAATGTTATCCATAATGTATGCACTCAGATATCTTGTATAATGTTCTTTGCAAAATGTTTTTGTTATTCTTATCCGTTTAATGTTCATTTGATGCAAAAGGAAGCTACCATGAGTAAGCGTGGTACTGTGAGCCACTCGAAGTGGAGAAACTATGATGACCTGAATGAATATTTTTGGTAAGTTGCTTTTAATAGTTCATCTTTGTAGCTTTGCCTATCAGTAAGTTCTAAGAACCCAGTTCTTATTGGTCACTGTTTTTGTCTTAAACCTTCGCACATTCAGGTCGAAGAAATGCTTCAAACAGCTTAGATGGCCAATGGATCCAGCCTCTGACTTTTTTGCGGATCCTACGAAAACTAAAAATGACATTGAGGTTTCTCGATAACCCTTTGCATATTCTGTGTGCAATATATAATACTATTTATTATCATATCAGACATCATTAAATTTGTTAAAATTCCTAGCGGTCTTAGTTTACTATAGTTATTCACTGATTCTATTCTTTTGAATACGATGGGACTAAAGTACATGACCATGAGAAGTTGAAGATCTTCACTTACTAGTCAACTAACAGAAAATGGTAGATGAGGAACCAGCAACACCTCCTCTAAGCTAACATCCGGCTAAACGAGAGAAGATTTTTCCCCTAGCCCCCTTTGCTCCCACGGGCGGCGGCTGGGCGAAACCCTAGCTCCACCCAACCCCCTCCCTCCCTCGTCCCCTCCCTCCTCGCCGTCGTAGGAGGGCGCCGCCGGGCAAAGCCCGGGTGTCGTCGTCGTCGGGGCCTCTCGTCCTCCTCGGATGCGGTCTTCAGTGCGGGTTCGGGCTTCGTCACGGGGGCGCGGCATTGGCGTGGGGCACGTGGCTGAGGCGGCGTCTCGGGCGCGCGGTGGTGCTGCGGCGGCTGCGTGGGGTGCGTTCGGTGTGTGGCGGCGCCCGCCTGGATGGGCTCATCTCCCTGAATCCTTGTTGGGCGGTGGGGTGTTGGTGGACCTGTAGCGGACAGGGGAGCCAGTGCCGGTTGTGCGCGCCTGTCTGGAGGGAGCTGCGGCTGCCGCCGTGCTGCATCTTGGCGCCTGACTATCTCGGGTGGCCCTCGCCCCGATCTGGAGTTGCCAGATCTGGCGGGGTGGCGACGGCCGCCTCTTCGGCGGCCCAGGCTGGCGACGGCCTTGTAGGAGGGAATGGCTACCGGGAAGCTCTCCCCTTGTTGCGTGGCTGTCCCCTTAGAGCATCTCCAACGGCCGCTCAAAAAGTGCTCCACGCGCTAAATTATTCGTTTTTTCGGCGCCGGACAGCTTCAACAAAGGCTGTAAAATTGTGTGCGCGCTGAAAAGTTTTGGGCACGCGCTGAAAAACGCTATCGCGCGCACTATATTTGAGGCGCCAGTTTGCGGGCTTCACTGCGTGCTTTTTGAGCGCGCATTTTTGGGCATCTGCTAAAGCAACGTTTGTTCCCACACAATAAAAGTGCTACAGTGGCGCGCTAAAATTTTTATTGGGCGCGAAACTTTTGCGCGGCTATTGGAGATGCTCTTATGCGTGTAGCTCGACTTGTCGGTTTTCCCCTTTCCTTGTTGAGGTGGGCGTGGATGGCAGGTGGGTGGTGGCCTGGGTTCCTGTGGTGGTGTGGTGGTTCGGTGGGATGGCCGTGGGTGGTTGCACGGGCCGCCGGTAAGGGCATCTCCAGCCGCGCCCCCAACAGGCTTCCCAGGCCACTTTTTTATCGCCGACGCTTAAAAAATCCCTCAGTCGCGCCCCTGTAACCTTGTTTTCCGTCGGTTTGGGTCGAAATTGACGCCGACGGACACAAGTCGAACCCAACGCGTTGGGGGGCGGCTGGGGGCGCCGGATGAAGCAAAAAGTTGTGTGGGGCCGCACTGTCCGTGACACTGGCCGATTTTCCCGCCGTTTCTGCCTTTTCCCTCCCTTTCCCTCCCCATCATCCACACCCCACCCCCGTCGTTCTCGCCATTCTCTCCATATTTCTCTTCCCCCACCATGCCACCGAAGAGATACACCGCCCCTCGCCAAGCCACCGTACCCGCCGTACCAAAGACGAGGAAGCCGAGGGTGCCTATGCCAAGGCCTGCGGGCTTGATGAACGCGTAGTGGAAGGCCAAAGTTGATCGGCGGGCGGCGGTGACCGGCGATTGACGGAACATGCTCATCATGAAGAGAGCCAGGCATACGTCGGCGACGGCGGCGGAGCAGGAGGCGTCGTCTCGCTCGGCCATGGAGAACCAGCGGTCGACCTTTTCGCCTCAACAGGCGGGCCTGTTTCCGCATGGCGCGTGGAGTACCCAGCAGAGCGTCGCGTTTCCGGCGAACTTCCCGTTGCCGGGGTGGGGCTACGAGCCCTCCTCGCCGGAATATGTCGATGGCGACGCTCTTGGCGGCTTCAACCCCAACACCGCCTCTGCGCGCACGCCTTTCGCGTTCATAGCCAGCCACAACAGCCAACATGACTACTCTTCGACGTACTCGGGTTCATCCGCGACGGGCCTGCGTCGTGGCCCCCTGCTTTTCGCGCCGGGTTTGGTGCCACAGTTCAGCAAAGCTGATGCCGAGATGATAGAGATCATCAACAATTGCTCAACAGCCGCCGCTTCATGCCCCGGGTTCGGTACGCAAGAGGAAACGCTCGACAATGACGTCGACATGGACGAGGAGGTAGAGGACGAGGAGATGGAGGAAGAACCAGCGGAGCCGTAGCCGACGAGGAGCAAGGGAAGAAAGAAGACGAAACGGGTGGCCAACGGGAAGCCGGCCGAGCACCGCGTCAAGTGGACGGCGAAGGAGGACGAGCGCCTCGCCGAAGCATGGAAGACTGTCAGCATGGACCCGATCACCGGCGCGAACCAGAACACCGAAACGTACTGGAGGAGGATCAAGACGGCGTTCGACGAGCGCATGTTGGTCGGCCTCGAGTTCGCCGGCATACACATGGAGTGCGGCGACAAGGCCATGTCCAACCATTGGGCGAGTATCCAACAAGCGTGCAACAAGTGGCATGTGATCCAAGAAGAGGTCATGTCTCGCCCAGAGAGCGGCGCCAATGTCGAACCCCAGGTATGTCCATGGCTCGCCCGGTTCGTGATCTTTTGTTGTTTCGCCGACACTTGTTCTTCGTCTGTGCAGATGGTCCGAATGTTCGAGATGTTCCGCCGGGACAGCAACACCGACGCCGACTTCAAGTTCCTTCACGTGTTCACCAGGATCGAGTCGTGCGAGAAATGGGCAGAGGCCCGGCTCGCTCTCGCCAAGGCCAAGGACGACGTCCACAACCCGGACGCGCCTATCTCATGGGCGGCAAAAGGGTGGCCTGATGGCAACAAAAAGGCGAAGAAGGCGAGGGACTCGGCGCCCGCTTTCGAACGGTTGCAGGCATTGATCGAAGAATGCATCGCCGACACCAAGAGTCACTCCGCCATGAGAGAGGAGAAGTCCGAGGCGAGGTGGTCAGCGCTGATGACGAAGCAGGGCGCCAAGCTCGACCTTCTCAGGACCAACGTGGCTGCGAAGAAGCGCAACACCAACCTGGCGTTCCTGATGGGAGGAGGTGACACGGCGACGATGGACCCGCAGGTGAAGGCGTGGTACTTGGCGGAGCAGAACCTCATCTTGAATCTCATGCCGGGACTGGCGGCAACCGCGTCGACACCGATTACGACCACATTGCCAACGCCGACGGTGGCCGCGCCAACGACGATCACCGCGACCCCGCCGCGTACGCCGACCTCTCCCGTGTTAGAGTACTATATATATAGCCATGTAACCTTTCGTACTTACCCCATTGTATAAGGGGTTTTCTGCATATTCTACACCTGTACATGTATATATACTGGCCTATGGCCTCCTGGAAATACAAGTTGCAAATTTCCTAACATGGTATTAGAGCCTTAGGTTCTTTTTCGCACGCGCAACTCGTGTCCTCGGTCCAATCCTCCGTCTACGTGGCCGCCGTCTGTCCTCTATGAACGGTGTTGCTCTCCGGTGTTCATCCACTCGCCCACCGCTGGTCTCCTATACCGCCGGATCCACGCTCCCCACCCGTTGCTAGTCTCCTGCCTCGCCGGATCCCGCGTCCCATGCCGGATCTCGCCGCCACTCGTCGGATCCCGCCCCTGCTGTTGTGGCTCTTGCTCCTCTCCGGGCTCGTCCTCTGGATTGAGCGCCCTGGCGGCTGCTGATTTTGGATAAGGCCGTTGGGTGCACGTCGTATTGAGTAAAAAAAAGAGTAAAACAATGTTTTCTTCCGCGCCGTCCCTTTTGGCGCCTTCCGCAGGCTGTGCTGGTAGCTCTACTGCTCCTCCTCCTGTGAGCTTCACCACTGGTGAATGTCGCTCTTCCCCGACACCTCGCGCGACTTTCACCGGCTGTACTGGTGCATATGACCTCGTCTTCTCCATCGGCCTTTGCAGACGATACTGGTCATGCTACACCGACACATTTAGCGGCTTCCATAGGTGGTCGTAGTCGCTTCTTTCCCGATGCCACTGCGTCGCCTACTTTAGCTGTGTCCTTCACTGAGGAGATTGCGTGACTTCACGCCTTGCTGATTGCCCCCGACTCTCTATTGTCGGGTGCATCTACATCGACATCTTCAGTTGCGCCCTTGACTGAGTAGGAGATTGTGTGATTTTGATGCCTGCTAGCTTCATCTTCTGGTTCTTCATCGGCAATTTCTGTTGGTTCTGCTACGGACTCTTCTGGCATTGTGAGACCACCTTCTACACAAGCAGGTACATCTCCATGGATTCTTCATACTGGAGCATCTTTTCATATGACTCATGATTCATTCACTCTGTCATCTACTTGACCTCTCGAAGCTCCTATTCATGTTCTTACTGCTGATGGTACCTCTCTCCCGGTTAGTGGCCGAGGCACTCTTAGCACTTCATCTTTTCATGTTCCTGATGTTGCTCATGTTCCTCAGCTTACCATGCAGCTCATTTCTGGTGGTCAGATTGTTGACTCTGGTTGTAGGGTCATTCTCAACTTTGACTCATGTTCCGTTCTGGACCGTCACACTGGTGCTCTTCTTGGTGTTGGCCCTCGGTGTCGTGACTCTCAGGGTCTCTGGGAGCTTGACTGGCTTCACCTTCCATCCGCGGCTACCGCCGCCAGTCTCTCCACCTCTGTTGCCTTGTCTACCAGCTCTTTCAGAAGTGGCATCATCGCCTAGGTCACTTATCTGGCTCTCGTCTCTCATCCTTAGTTCGAGGTGGTCTTCTTGGATCCGTCTTAGGCGGTGTGTGTCTTTAGACTGTCAGGATTGCCGACTTGGTAAACAGGTTCAGTTACCTTATCGTCATAGCGGTACTGTGTCTCAGCGTCCTTTTGACCTTGTTCACTCTGATGTTTGGGGTCCAGCTCCCTTTGCCTCAAAGGGAGGCCATCGCTACTATATTCACTTTATAGATGATTTCTTTCGACACACGTGGATATATTTCATGTCTTCTCGTAATGAGGTCTTATCTATCTATAAGCGTTTTCATGCCATGGTTCACACTTAGTTCTCTACGCCTATTCGTGTGTTCCGTGCTGACTCTGCTGGAGAGTATATCTCCAAGATGTTATGTGGATTTCTCGCTGAGCAGGGTACTCTTGCTCAGTTCTCTTGTCCTGGTGCTCATGCTCAGAATGGCGTGGCCGAGCGCAAGCATCATCACCTTCTTGAGACGGCTCGTGCGATGATGATCGCCGCCTCTCTTCCACCTCACTTTTGGGCTGAAGCTGTCTCCACTTCCATGTATCTCATCAACCTTCAGCCGTCCACTGCTTTGCAGGCCGGCGTTCCTTTCGAGCGTCTCTTTGATCGTTCTCCCGATTACTTGGCGCTTTGTTTGTTTGGTTGTGTTTGCTATGTTCTTCTTGCCCCTTGTGAACGCACCAAACTATTCGCTCAGTCAATTGAGTGTGTTTTTTTAGGTTATAGCGATGAGCGTAAGGGCTACCGTTGTTGGGATCCCGTCGGCCGTTGGATGCGTATTTCTCGGGATGTGACTTTTGATGAGTCTCGTCCCTTCTATCTGCGTCCGTCTTTCTCGACTTTTGCAGTGGAGGATATATCTTTCCTCACTTTTTCTGACACACCGATCACTCCCGTTGAGCCCTTGCCCGTCCGTCCTACTGCCCCTGCTTCTCCACCTGTTGCAGATTCGATGCCATCATCTCCCGTGGTTTTCTCCCCTGACTTGTCACAGGATTCTGCACCTTCATCTCCGGTGTCTTCTTCGTCACCTTCGCCTACTCTAGAGATCCCTCCTCGCATTCTTCCATCTTTTCCTCAGTATTATACTCGTCGTTCACGTAATGTGGATGTGTCTACTGATGTGTCGTCCTCCTCGTCTCAGCCTACCTATGGCTTGCGTCCTCGTCCGCTTCCGCCTATTGATCGCCTTGTTTTTTCAACCGCTAGTGCTACTGTTCTTGAGCCGACTTCTTGTCGTGAGGCTATTGCTCATCCTGACTGGCAGTTTGCGATGGCAGAGGAGATTGCTGCTCTTGAATGCACCGGTACATGGGATCTCGTTTCTCTTCCTCCAGGTGTTCGTCCCATCACTTGTAAGTGGGTCTACAAGGTTAAGACTTGCTCTGATGGTTCTCTTGAGCGTTACAAAGCTCGTCTTGTGGCTTGTGGCTTTCAGCAGGAGTATGACGAGACTTTTGCTCGTGTGGCCCATATGACAACTATTCGTACACTTCTTGCCGTGACCTCTGCACGCCACTGGTCTGTATCTCAGCTTGATGTTAAGAATGCCTTTCTTAATGGTGAGCTGCGTGAGGAGGTATATATGCAGCCACCACCTGGGTATTCTGTTCCTGATGGTATGGTATGTCATCTTCGTCGCTCTCTCTATGACCTCAAGCAAGTCTTTATGGGGATATGTACCTAGGGTAGGGTCACAGGCCTGACCTAGATGTCCTACCTAAGGGCACCTCATTAAAGACTTGAAGACCACAAGGAGGATTCCGACTGGAAAGCAATAGCGTCTGAGTCTCTCGGTAAGAAATCGCTCGGAGGATTTTCCCCTTCACTCGACAACCAATTTCCACTCGGAAGAAACCAGTTGACGCAGAAGACCAGAAGCCACTCCAGGGAGGCCAACAGGCGAGCGTTCGGCTGGTCGTCATAAGTAACATTAACTACGTACGTTATCAGTAACGGACACTTTAAAACTCCATTGATCAAACCCTTGGTGGCCGGATATTGATGAGGGGCAGCGCACTCTATATAAGCCACCCCTCCCCTCTGGCACAAGGGTTCACACCCCCTGTAACACGCATTCCACACTGCAAGAGCTCCCGAGCACTGAGACGTAGGGATGTTACCTCCACGAGAGGGGCCTGAACTCATACATCTTGCGTACAAGCTTGCCATAGCTAGGACTCTGCCCTCTCCTTTCGTACCCTACACCTCTATTGTCAGGTTCATTTCCATGACAGTTGGCGCCCACCATGGTGCAGGCATCTAAGCGACTTTCGGCAAGTTTGTGATTTTCATTCTCCGTCATGTCTTCCGGCAACGATTCGTTCTTAGGCGACGAGATCCGTTTTGGCGCGCTCGTCTTCGTTGCCGATGACTCGGCATGGCTTCAGGAGGCGCCGCTCGACATCGAGGAGCTCCCGATCCATGGGGCGACGCACTTCCGTGCAAGCTCCTGCGGCGTACTCCTTCGGCAGCCGTCGACTCCGGTGTCGACCGTTCGCTCCGCTGCTCGTCGTCACAAGCGATCCGGTCGCTCACGACTTCACCGATGTGTGAAACACGTAGTGGCTTGCCAGGCGTCATCTCCGTCATCTCCGCAGATTGCTGCAATCGAGCCTGTCGAACCTCTTCGGGGCGCGATCCACTCGACATCAGATCAGTCTGATGTGCCTTTCGAGTGCGAGAGCTGCAATCCTGCGATGGAGGTCTTCATGGCGGGTTCTATAGAGAGCCCGCCAGGGTTCAGTCGCGGCGAACACGAAGTTGGAGAACCGTCGAATGGACACGCCCGCCGTCGTCCTCCAGTTTCCAGTCGGCATCAGCGACAACTCTTTTCGAGTGGACCACAGAACAACGTCGAGGTATTTCGTACTCCGGTACTAAATGTTGGAGCTGCCGCTAAGATAGCAGATTCCATTCAGCCGTCAGACTCAGAGGCTGGTAGAGGCTTAGAGCAGATTCGTACTTTGCTTCAAGCAGCGCAGCAACAAAACTCAGCTGTGTCACAATCGCTCAATAGGTTGCACAGTAATTCACCTAGAGCAGATACAGTTTGTTCAGTTTTCAGTCCAGGGCACCTCAGCGTCGCAGAGACGGAAGTTACCGAGAGAATCAACATAGAGATCAGGGGCGGAACCAGTTCGCTCCCCGTTACCACTGTGATGACCGCCGTCGGGTGCATTCTCCTCCGAGGAGTGGTACGTATGTGTCCCGACACTACGGCGATAGGCGCCCGTTCGGTGATGAGCGGAGTCCTGGGTTTGATGCGAGAAATGTACTCGCGTAGAGGAGGATTGACAGGGGCAGAGCTCACAGAGATGGTTTTGACATAGATCGTCCGAGTGGAAATGGCACTACAGTTTCTGGCCCTGAGTGCTTCAGTAGAGCAATCCGTTCAGTTGATATCCCCCCAACTTCAGGTTGGCGCCTGGAATAAGTAAATTCACAGGAGAATCTAAGCCTGAAACATGGCTTGATGACTACCGAGTGGCAGTGCAGATTGGTGGAGGTAACGACAGCGTCGCCATGAAGGATTTGCCTCTGATGTTGGATGGTTCTGCCAGGGCGTGGCTGAATCAGTTGGCTCCTTCTAGCATCTACTGCTGGGAGGATCTTGCCCGAGTGTTCATCAAAACATTCGAGGGCACGTGCAAGCGTCGTGCTGGTTTGTCTGAGTTGCATCTTTGCGTACAGAAGCCGAATGAAACTTTGAGAGATTATATCCAGCGTTGGACCACCCTTCATCACACGGTGGAGAACGTTTCCGAGCACCACGCAGTCTGCGCTTTCAAAGCTGGTGTCAGGTACAGAGAGCTATATTTGAAGTTTGGTCGTACAGGTGACATGTCCATGAGCAAGATGACGGAGATTGCTGCCCCATACGCCAATGGAGAAGAAGAAGACCGCATCCACAACGGTAAAGGAAAAGCAGTCGACAACGATGCTGGCGGCAATTCCAATCGGAAACAGAAGCGCAAGGCTGATGGTTCCACTCCAGCAGAAGCGGCCGCCTTGGCGGCACAAGGAAAATTAAGGGAAACCCCAAAGGGCTATTTCCCCCAAAGAAGTCTAAGAACCAGTCAGATGTTCTGGATCTACCGTGTGTAATCCACACGAAGAAAGATGAAGATGGCAATCTGATATTGCCCAAGCACACCACTCGTCAGTGTAGGATGTTGATCCAACAGTTCAAAGATACTCCGTTGAGTGAGAAGACTCCTGAGAAGGAGGATGAAGAAGATAAGGAAGATTTTCCAAGTATCAACGCCACCTTGATGATTTTTGCTGATGTAGAGAGCAGAAGTCGATCGAAGGTCATTAACAGAGAGGTCAACATGGCAGTTCTAACCACCCCTCATACCTCAAATGGTCTCAGACTTCCATAACGTTCGATCAGTCGGATCACCCTGCTCACGTCGCTACCCCTGGTCAACAAGCTTTGGTGGTCGACCCAGTTGTGGGAGGAGTTCGTCTTCGCAAGGTCTTGATGGATGGTGGGAGTGGGCTGAACATCCTGTATGTAGAAACCCTCAAAGAATGGGCATTCCGATGTCCCGATTGAGTGAAAGCAGTACACAGTTCCACGGGGTCATCCCTGGGAAAAAGGCCAAGTCACTCGGCCAGATTGCGCTGGATGTGGTATTCGGCATGGACAAGAACTTCCGCAAGGAGAAATTGACTTTTGAAGTTGTTGATTTTCAGAGTGCTTATCATGCCATCCTTGGTCGCCCCGCTTATGCGCGTTTAATGGCACGCCCGTGATACGTGTACCTCAAGATGAAGATACCAGGGCCCAAGGGAGTCATCACAGTCACAGGCAATCGACAGAGAGCCGAGGAGTGCTTGCAACAAGGCTCTAAGATCGCTGATCAACAGATGGTTGTGGTTGAACTGGAGGAATACCGGAAGAACACTGACCCTGCCGACCTGATGCGCTCCAAGAAGCCCGCTTCTGAGTCCGCTTTTCAGTCGGCGGGTGAAGTCAAACAAGTGAACATCCACCCGACGGATCCTAATGCTGCCCCGACCAACATCTCAACAACACTCGACAGCAAATAGGAAGCCGAGCTCATCCAGTTCCTCCGTGAGAACTGGGACATCTTTGCATGGAAGCCTGCTGAAATGCCAGGTGTGCCTAGGGAACTGGCTGAGCACCGACTGAGAGTGGATCCGAAGGCAAAGCCTGTTAAGGAGCATTTGCGTCGGTCTGCAGCGGAGAAGAGGAAAGCAATCGGCGATGAGGTGGCTCGACTCTTGGAGGCGAAGCTCATACGCGAGGTCTACCACTCTGAGTGGCTCGCAAATGTCGTCATGGTCCCCAAGAAGGACAAGTCCCTTCGTATGTGTATCGATTTCAAGAACATCAATAAGGTTTGCCCGAAAGATCACTTTCCGCTCCTCCGCATTGATCAAATTGTTGATTCGACTGCGGGGTGTGAGCGTTTATCCTTTCTTGATGCCTATTCTGGCTACCATCAGATCCGTTTGTTTGGTCCAGATGAAATAAAAACTGCCTTCATCACCCCTTTCAGATGTTTCTGCTATATCACCATGCCTTTTGGTTTGAAGAATGCTGGCGCCACTTTCATGCGTATGATCCAGAAGTGCCTGCTTGATCAAATCAGTCGGAATGTCGAAACATACATGGATGATATTGTGGCCAAGTCTCGCAAGGTTCCGACCTACTGACTAATCTAGCAGAGACATTTGCCAAGCTGAGAAAGTATGATATCAAACTGAATCCAGCTAAGTGCACTTTCAGAGTCCCTGCCGGCAAGTTACTCGGTTTCCTCGTTTCTGAACGTGGGATCAATGTCAACCCCGAGAAGATCGGCGCCATCGTCTGAATGAAAAGCCCTGTGCGTGTGCACGATGTCCAGAGGCTCACAGGCTGCCTGGCGGCGTTGAGTCGGTTTATTTCTCGTCTCGGTGAGAAGCCATTGCCTCTGTAGCGACTCATGAAAAAGTCTGATGTGTTCGAGTGGAATGATGAGGCAGAAGCAGCGTTTGTCGAGCTAAAAGCCCTGCTTTCCACCCAGCCGGTGCTTGCTGCTCCGTACAGCAAAGAACCCCTGCTCTTATACATCGCAGCTACTAATCAAGTCGTCAGCACGGTTCTGACTGTCGAGCGAGAAGAGGAAGGCAAAGCTTACAAAGTCAAGCGTCCAGTCTACTACATTTCTGAAGTACTGACCCCTTCGAAGCAAAGGTATCCTCATTACCAGAAGCTCCTCTATGGAATATATTTATCAGCGAAGAAGGTGGCACATTACTTTCAAGATCATTCGGTATCAGTCGTCAGCAATGCCCCACTGTCAGAGATTCTTAACAATTGGGACGCGTCTGGTCGCGTGGCTAAATGGACCATCAAGCTGTTATATTTTGACATCAAGTTCGAGGCAAAGAAAGCTATCAAGTCTCAAGCTCTTGCTGATTTCATGGTCGAGTGGGTGGAACAGCAGCAGTCAGCTCAAATTCACTCGGCACATTGGACTATGTTCTTTGATGGCTTCAAAATGTTGAATGGGTCCGGTGCTGGTGTGGTATTGGTGTCCCCAAAAGGCGACAAACTCAACTATGTTCTCCAGATTCATTTTGATTCCTCCAACAACGAGGCTAAATATGAAGCCCTCCTCTTATGGCCATCTCACTCGGCGTCCGACGCTTGATGGTGTACGACGACTCAGATCTGGTGGTCAATCAAGTGATGAAGGAATGGGATGTCAGAAACCCCGCCATGACTAGGTATTGCCACGCAGTAAGGAAGCTTGAGAAGAAGTTTGAAGGTCTGGAACTCCACCTTGTTCCCCGATTGAAAAATCAAGCAGCTGACGAACTGGCCAAGATTGGGTCCACTCGGAAACCTGTCCCTAGCAATGTGTTCCCGGAACACTTACATACTCCTTTGGTGCAAGAGGATCCTTTCACTGAAGAACTCCAACAACCGATAAGCACCTCAAATCCGACTGAGATTGATGTTCCAGCAGTCGTTGATTTGGTTATGGAAATTCTGGTGATCACGCCCGAGTGGATAGTACCATACATTGCATACATCCTGAGGCGAGAACTTCCGGAAGATGAAGCTGAAGCTAAGCAGATTGTCCGCAGATCAAAGGCTTTTACTGTGATGGACGATCAGCTTTACACGGAAAGTGTTACTGGCGTAGCTCAACGGTGCATCTCCCCTGAAGAGGGCCGACTGATCCTGGAGGAAATCCACTCGGGGACCTGTGGTCATCATGCGTCCTCTCGGACCATTGTTGCCAAAGCATACTGAGCTGGGTTCTTCTGGCTGCGCGCTAATGAGATGGCTAAAGATATCGTTGATCACTGCGAAGGCTGCAAATTCTATTCTAAATTGAAACACAAGCCTGCATCTGCCTTGAAGACCATCCCACTCGTCTGGCCATTTGCTGTTTGGGGTTTGGATATGGTCGGCCCTTTCCAAACGGGCCAGAGTGGATTCACACACCTGCTTGTTGCAGTCGACAAGTTGACTAAATGGATTAAAGCCAAGCCGATAAAGAAGTTGGACTCGCGCACCGCCATCAAGTTCATGAAGGAAATAACATTTCGGTACGAAGTTCCTCATAGCATCATAACAGACAATGGTTCTAACTTCGACTCTGAAGAGTTGAGACGATTTTGCTCTGCCCAAGGAACCCGGGTGGATTATGCGTCCGTCGCACACCCCCAAACCAATGGACAAGCTGAGCGGGCAAATGGCCTTATCCTTCAAGGGCTGAAGCCTTGACTCATGCGATATTTGGAACATGCAGCTGGAGCCTGGGTGACTGAACTACCATCTGTTCTGTGGGGCTTGAGAACAACTCCCAACCGGTCGACCGGACGCACACCCTTCTTGGTGTATGGAGCTGAAGCCGTCTTGCCGAGTGATCTCCTTCACAATTCTCCCCGTGTGGATTTATATTCAGAGGCTGAGGCTGAACAGGCGCGACAGGACGGAGTAGATCTCCTCGAAGAAGAGCGTGAACTGGCCTTGATTCGGTCGACTGTATACCAACAAGATCTACGTCGCTTCAATGCGAGGCATGTCAGGAGTCGGGCGTTCTACGAAGGTGATCTGGTGCTCCGAGTGGATCAACAGTGACCTCACAAGCTTGCCCCTACTTGGGAAGGACCATTCGTCGTCATCAAGGTACTGAATAATGGAGCCTACCACCTTTACAACCTCAAGAAGAGAGCCGACGAACCCTGTGCTTGGAATGCAAACCTGCTCCGACGTTTTTATGCTTGACAACCGATCGGTTTGATGTAATAAGAAAGTTTTCTGAACAATGTGCTTGTCAAAGTCATTTGTCGATTCCGATCGAGCAATTTCACACTCAAAATATACTCCGAGTGAAGAGCAATCCTCTCACTCAGGGGCTTAGCTGCGAACATGTTTTCGCCTAAGTTACAACCCTTCCGAGTGAATAGCAATCTATTTACTCGGGTACTTAGCCGCGAACCAGCTTTCGCCTAAGTTTAGAATATACTTCGAGTGACGAGCAATCCTCTCACTCGGGGGCTTAACTGCGAACATTTTTGCTTAAGTTAAAAATCCCTATTCACTCGGGTGCTTAGCCGTGAACCAGTCTTCGCCTAAGTTTAGAATATACTCCGAGTGACGAGCAATCCTCTCACTCGGGGGCTTAGCTGCGAACATGTTTTCGCCTAAGTTAAAAACCCTTCCGAGTGAATATCAACCTATTCACTCGTGAACTTAGTAGCGAATCAGTCTTCGCCTAAGTTAGATTCCACTCGGATACTTAACTGCGAAACAGATTTCGCTTAAGTAAGGAGTTTCCTTGAATGTCGAGAACATTTAAAAACCAAACAAACTCAACCAAATGCAGATAAACTCAAAGAAATCCAGCACGGATTAAAGTCGCTCAAATGGATGTATCTAGACGTATTTCAGTGCTAGATACTTCCGTTTAAGCGACAAGTAATATGGATCGGAGGGAGTACAATGGTGGGAGAGAGCTGTTCATACAAAATGAACTGAAGGGAAATCATTTTCTACTTCATCACAAACTATGGATTGATTGAGAACTAGGCAGTGGCCTAGTGGCAAGGGGTCACAATGGTGCATCCAGCGCCCAGAGTTCGAATCCCATTGGGATCGAATTTCTGGTGCCTCACCCAGGTGGAATTCTTCTATAAAAATATGTCCTGGGTGCTAGTGCCCATGGATCTCATTTTTTTCACAAACTATGGATTGGATAAAGTAATAGTGGGAGAAGGGAGCGTGTGGCTGCATACCCTTGGGTATGGGCTATGCTGTAATGGCTACAGAGGTAGAAATAGGGATTTTGGAGACAATCATATTAATCTCTGTTTCTGTTTATTTCTTGATGGACCCAAAAGCTGTACATCTTTACATTTTTCAATCATGTCGTCCTTTATGTAGGAGCCGACCCTATTTGGGTAGAAAGGACGCTTCCTCCTGGCTTTAACCTCCATTCCTAAATATAAGACGTTGGGGCAGTTTAATTTAAGTTTAATTCCAACTGCCCCAACGTCTTATATTTAGGAATGGAGGTAGTACGATACAAGCTGAAGACAGCGCAACAGCGAAAAGGTAGAAGGTTCGATACAAGCTGGGGAGAGTAGGAGCAGGCCCTATTAAGTTGATCTAATAAACTCAGTCTAAGCAATCAATTTGAACAACTTACATGGCTTGAGAGGAAAGCACCAACTTGGGATAAATGGCTTGTTTCTAAGATGCCTGGTGCTCATCTGCACCCATCTGGGCCTGAGATGCTGCAACCACACCCTCCTGTGCTTAGGGTGCTGATAGTATTGCTGGCCCACATGACATATCTTCCTTTTTTTTTCAAGGAACATATGTGTAATCTAAACTTCCAATGGGACATGTACTCATTTGTATTCAGTGTATTGTATGTGTATTTCTGAAAGCAGTTTGATCAAATTAAGCACATTTGATTCTTCGCAAAAAAATTAAAAAATTAAGCACATTTGATAATATAATCGAACTAACTTTCAATGTGCAGCGGCACGATCATTCGGTGAGCAGACGGAGGACGTCCAAAACAAATTTTGTTGAAGTTCGTACATTTTTGCATCTCTTCAGAAGTTTTGATCGAATGTGGGCCTTTTTCATATTAGCTTTCCAGGTATGGACCTAATTACTAATTGAAAGATGTCATGTTTCTTCATTTGCCATATCATGTGTTTTTTCTTCCTTTTAGGCCATGGTAATTATTGCATGGAGCCCTTCTGGATCACTTTCTGCTATATTCGAGGCAGCTGTTTTCAGAAATGTTATGACAATATTCATAACAGCTGCATTTCTAAACTTCCTTCAAGGTATGGATGCACTTCCTGTCTCAGGAACTTTGTGAATCTTGTAACCTTGCCTAGTTGTTTTATCCCAGTTTTAAGCAGTCCTTGCTTAATTACCTTTTGGTATCTGAGTAGAATTTGAAACTACTTTGGCTTTTGTTACTGATTCGGATGCTGCACAGTTTCTCAAACTGGTCTCTAAACTTTTTCAGCCACACTTGAGATAGTTCTTAACTGGAAGGCTTGGAGGAGCCTGGTGTGTTCGCAGATGATACGGCATGTTCTGAAATTTGTTGTAGCTATTGGCTGGTTGATAATTCTTCCAGTGACGTACTCAAGTTCCATAAAAAATCCCACAGGCCTAATCAAGTTCTTCAGCAATTGGATTGGAAATTTCCAAAGTCAATCGATATATAATTTTGCAGTTGCTCTTTACATGCTGCCGAACATTTTCAGTGCCTTGTTTTTCATGTTTCTACCAATGCGAAGGGCATTAGAGCGTTCAAATTCTCGCATTGTTAGATTTCTTTTGTGGTGGACGCAGGTATATTTGATTTGATCTATCTACATGGCTTCTTAGTAGAATTGATTATAATCTTTGGTTCTCATATGTTTTTTACTTATCAGCCAAAATTATATGTTGCCCGAGGCATGTATGAGGACACATGTTCACTTCTTAAGTAAGCCTCTCTCTCTCTCTCTCTCTCTACCATCTTTTCCTAACACGTAATGTTGTTCTTCATAAAAAAGGTACACGACATTCTGGATTCTATTGCTTATATGCAAGCTCGCCTTCAGTTATTATGTTGAGGTTGGTACAATCTAGGCACTATAATAATGTATTTCTAGTTTGAGTATCACGCTAGATTTATTACTGCTTCCGTAAGCAACTTTATGTTTTATTAATTAGTATTTGCTCAAACTAATCCACCAGTTTTAGTTTATTTTACACTTTACTTAATTTTGTGCTCGTCCGTTTCAAAATAGATCTGTCCTCTGTTTCACAATACAATGTTCAGTAATGTTCTACTTACATACTTATCCAAAAGGTAATGTTCAAACTTGCATATTGAATTGTCCAAAGTAAATTTTTTTTTGCAATAGAGGGAGTAGTAATTTATTCGTTGTGGTGCTTTTCTAGACCAGCTGAGCAGATATGTCCTTACTATATTATTACACTAGCTACCGATTTGATAATACTTTATTAAGGTATGAATGGATTTCCCATCTTTGTTGGTCAGAAAATCAACATGGTATTAGAGCCAGATGTCAGCTTCTAGGACTTGTCGGTACTGTTATGATGCAACTTATCTCTATTGCAAGCCCAAGGGGTATATATATATATATTACACAAGACTTGAGTTGCAAGGAAATGAAATACAGTCTAATAAGGACTCCTAGACTAATACTAATACTTTCTGACACCCACTCTCAAATGCAAATCGTATGCAATAGCATTGCATTCGAAGAAGTGTAACACTAGAAGAAGAAAAAAATTGGTAATCCCAAATTCACGTCTTGAGAGTGTCGTCGTAGCACGAAGAGTCTTCAAAACCTATCAAGTCAAGCCAAAGGGGATAACAAAGGAGATGGCACATATGAGGAAGACACCGCATCAGTAGAAGCCAAACGGGATAACAAAGGTTATAAGTCATCTTACGAAAACCAAATAATCCCGAAACATTAGGTGCAGTGCATTAACTTCCACCTCGTTTCTTGTTTTTTGACATGAATAAAGGAATCAACGAATAAGAGACGTGGGGCGTGTATGTTTTTAATGACTTGAGACTAACTAGCACGACATGCAGTGATCAATTCATTGCATGCAATGGTATTAATTAGCAAATTAACATTAATTTCTCTCGTTTTTCTCTTCGTTTTGGTCACGGTGCACAACCTAAGATGACTTATAAACCGAGACGGAGGGAGTACGAAGGGAACCAAATTCTCTGAAACTCTTTGTATTATGCTGGCTGACCCACAAAACACCTCTGAGTAGTTGAGGTTGATCCACGACCCAAAGTATCCTTAGACATCGACCATGCCCAAAGTTGTTTAACCTTGCCAAACTGCAGCCTTAACAGCCTACTGCATATCTGAAAAACAGAAGAAATGTGTTTGTTGTTAAGCTTCATGCACTAGCCAAAGTCCGAACTGATGGAAAGGGCAAGTGCAATTCACATATATTGTAACACCCCCTCTCACGTGTGACGGGGAAGACAAGTCAGCACGTGCAACCGGAAGAGAGCGACGGCACGCGAAACTCACATACGACTCAAGATGCCTCTACGTGGACACAAAGGGTGGCTACCGGCAATTTTTTAATAAACTGCGAAAATCAGGACTTGAACTCAAGACCTTAGCTCTGATACCATGTTAAGCTTCATGCACTAGCCAACGCAAACCAAAAGTCAGAACTGATTGAAAGAGCTAGTCCAATTCACATATACTGTAACATTTGTATCATAGATTCGTGACGAAATTGACAACAAAAATTAAACAAATTATAAAGTTTTACATACCATATGAAAATAAGATATAAGATGAGGTACCTGTTAGGAATATGCAACTTGTATTCCCATGAGGCCATAGACCGATATATATACATGTGCATGTGTGGACTATATGCAGAAAACCCCTTATACAATGGGATAAATACGAAGGGTACATGGCTATATTATATATACTCTAACACCCCCCTCAAACTCATGGTGGATGAACAACACTGAGTTTGGAGAGATAGAAGCCATGTTGCGCTCTAGTCTGGGCCTTCGTCAGGAAATCCGCCAACTATAACTCGAAAGGCACATACTGAAGAGCAATAACCTGATCCTGCACACCAGCACACACATAAAAAGCATCAACACCAATGTGCTTGGTGAGCTCATGCTTCACAGGATCACGCGTAATGCTGATAGCACTTGTACTGTTAGATAAGAGCAGAGTAGGTGTAGTGACAGAAACACCAAAATCCTGAAGTAATCACCGTAACCAAGTCACCTCTGCCGTCAAAAGAGCTATCGCTCGCAACTCAGCCTCTGCACTCGAACGTGAAACTGCGGTCTGTTTCTTCGTCTTCCAGGCAATGAGAGAACCACCAAGAAAAACATAGTAATCAGAAAGTGAACGGCGATCTGAAGGATCACTAGCCCACGTAGCATCCGAATAGGCCTGAAGTTGTAAAGAACTGGAGCGAGGAAAGAATAGACGGTGAGAGATCGTGCCCCGAAGATATCGGAGAACACGAAGGAGGTGACTATAGTGAACCGAGGTGGGAGCGGAGACAAACTGACTCAGAATATGAACCGGATAAGAGATATCTGGACGAGTGACAGCTAGATAGACAAGACCGCCAACAAGATGACGATAACGCGTCGGGTCAGGCAGGGGGTCACCATCAGTATCACGAAGGTGAATATTGAGCTCCATGGGAGTCTCAACAATGCGCTCGTCAGTAAGAGCAGCACGAGCAAGAAGATCCTGGATATACTTTTCTTGGGATATAAAAAAGCCATCAGAGGTAGAAGAGACTTCAACCCCAAGAAAGTAACGAAGAGGTCCAAGATCAGACATAAGAAACTGCTCACTAAGACGGGCCTTTACAAAGGCAATATACTCGTGGTCATCACCACTGATGATCATGTCATCAACATAGAGAAGAAGAAGAGTCCGACCACGAGGAGAAAGGTGGAAAAATAATGCTGGATCATGAGCACTGGCTGAAAAATCAGCAACAGTTACCACAAAGGCAAATCGCTCAAACCAGGCACGGGGGGCTTGCTTAAGGCCATAGAGAGAGCGACGAAGACGACATACAATGCCATCAGGAACATAATACCCAGGTGGTGGCTGCATGTATACCTCCTCACGCAGTTTACCGTAAGAAAGACATTCTTAACATCAAGCTAAGATACAGACCAGTGACGTGCAGAGGCCACAACAAGAAGTGTACGAATAGTGGTCATATGGGCCACAGGAGCAAAAGTCTCGTCGTAATCACGACCATGCTCCTGCTGAAAGCCACGAGCCACAAGACGAGCTTTATAACGCTGAAGAGAACCATCGGAGCGAGTCTTAACCTTGTAGACCCACTTACAAGTGATGGGACGAACACCGGGGGGAAGGGAAACAAGATCCCATGTACCAATGCGTTCAAGAGCAGCAATCTCCTCTGCCATTGCAAACTGCCATTCAGGATGAACAACAACCTGACGATAGGAAGTCGGCTCAAGAACAGCAGCACCAGCGGTGGGAAATCCAAGGCAATCAACAGGCGGACGAGGACGAGAACGCAAGTCATAGGGAGGCTGAGACGAGGATGACGACACATCCGCAGAGGCATCCACATGACGTGAACGACGAGTGTAACACTGAGGAAAAGATCGAACAATGCAAGGAGGGATCGCCAAGGTAGAATCGGGGGGTGAAGACGAAGAAGTCACCGGAGATGAAGGTGCAGAATCCGGTGACATGCTAGGGGAGAAAACCGTGGGAGGTGGTGGTGGCAAATCGGCAAGAGGTGGAGAAGCAGAGGTAGCAGAATGAATAGACAGAGGCTCGATGAGGGTGAGAGGTGTGTCAGGAAAAGTGAGGAAAGAGATATCCTCCACTGAAAAGGTCGAGGAAGATGGACGCGGGTAGAAGGACGAGACTCATCAAAAGTCACATCCCGAAAGATACCCATCCGACGACCCATAGGATCCCAACAATGATAGCCCTTATGCTCATCACTATAGCCTAAGAAGACACACTCAACAGACTGAGCGGTCAGTTTGGTGCGTTCTCGAGGGGCAAGAAGAACATAGCAAACTCAACAAACAAGCGAAGCATCGAATAATCGGGACAACAATCAAAAAGACGCTCGAAAGGAACACCACCCTATAGAGCAGCAAAAGGTTGTAGATTGATGAGATAGGTGGAGGTGGAGACGGCCTTAGCCCAAAAATGAGGCGGGAGAGAGGCAGCAATCATCAACGCACGAGCCGTCTCAAGAAGGTGACGATGTTTGCGCTCAGCCACGCCATTCTGAGCGTGAGCACCAGGACAAGAGAATTGAGAAAGACATATGAAAGTAAGCTCGAGAGTCCAGAACCCATGGGGATGTACCTGATTGTGTAGAAGGTGGTTGCTCAGTGCGGGAAGCATCAGTCACAGAACCAACAGTACCCGTCGAGGAAGAACTTGATGTAACGAGCAGATGCTTAAGTCTCAGAATATCCTGCTCAGTCAAAGCAGTGGCTGAAGATGTCGAGTAGTAGACGAAGTCCTTGAAGATGATGATCGCGCCTTACGCAGGTGTTTCTTCTTCTGGAAGCACTGAGACTCGACATGACCATCCAGCTTGCAGTAGCCGCAATGTGGACGGGGGCGGCCCAAGCCGCCAGGAGGAATGGGCAAGAGTGGCGGAGCACTCGAGCGAGGAGTCGGTGTAGCATGTGGCGTAGTGGGAGCTCGAGCAGCGAGCACAGAGGGAACCTCTAGTAAACCAGCGCCACATAAGCGAGTCTCCTCAACACGAGTCTCAGAAAGCGCCTCCATGAGAGAGATACGGCCATGAGCAAACAATTGAGCACGCTGGGGCTCAAACTCCTTACGAAGCCAAGACAAGAACTCGTAGACACGATGGAACTCCAAATTGGCCTGCACAGCCTGGCAACACGGGCAAGTACGACAACCGGCACTACGGAGAGAATCAAGCTGGCGCCATATAGCAGAACTCTGTGCATAGAAATCATCAACAGTGGAGTCACCTTGCTGAAGAGCATGCTCCTGACGGACCACAGAGAGGTATAAGGCATCACCAGAGGGCTCATAGCGCTGACGAAGACAGGTCCACATCTCAAATACAGTAGGAAGGCCCAGAAACTCAGAGGCAAACTGAGGCAGAACACTAGCAGTGAGAACAGCTGCAGCACGAGCGTCATCATCAAGCCACTGGGTGTAAACAGACAGAGCACCATGATATGCCTGAAGAGCCTCCTCATAAGTCAAAACCTGCTCATCATAAGTACGGACCGCGGCCTCATCAGCAAGCTTAGCTGCATCCTTCGCAGCCTGATTAGCATCTGCAGGAAGAACCAGCGGCGTCGGCGGAGTGGGGGCCATAGGAGGAACCGGACGTGGCGGACAACAGACCTCGCCAGAAAGAACGCCCCATAGTCGGATGCCACGCATGTGAATGCGCATGAAGCCAATGAACTCGGTGTAGTTAGTGCCATCAAAATTCACCGGACAACGAGGAACAACAACGTAGCCTGATGTAGCAGACATTTTCTTTAGTCAACAGCCCTCAGCAGCAACAGCCAACAGAGAGTCACGGGATCTAGCGATAGGAGACCACGAGATCTGGCGGAAGCAGGGGTTGACTAGGCGACGGGAGCGGACGAGATCTGGCCTGAGAGAGAGGAAACGGAAGAGAGGGCTTCGGCGCGGACAGATCCTGCGAGAGGAAACACCACCAGAGAACGACGGGGGCGGACAGATCGTGCGAGCGGGACGAGATCCGGCCTGAGAGAGACGAACCAGCGGTGAGCACCCGCAGAACCAATCCAGCACCAGAGATCGACGGGGGCAGACGAGAGGAACCAATCCAGCACCAGAGATCGACGGGGGCAGACGAGAGGAACCAATCCAGCACCAGAGATCGACGGGGGCAGACGAGATCTTGCGAGGCGGACAGGCGGCGGTGTGGCGACGGGATGCTCTCCTTATGACGAGAGCCCGAGATTGAACGCACCTGGCCTCGAGTTCCAGCGGGACTCGAGCACGGGGTCGAACAGGACTTGGGAAGAAGAGACAGCTGCGACTATGGATCGGGAAGAGCACGAGTTGCGCGTGTAAAAAAAGAACCTAGGCTCTAATACCATGTTAGGAATATGCAACTTGTATTCCCATGAGGTCATAGGCCGATATATATACATGCACAAGTGTGGACTATATGCAGAAAACCCCTTATACAATGGGATACATACGAAGGGGTACATGGCTATATTATATATACTCTAACAGTACCAAACAGGAGGCTCGCTAATGAAGTTCCAGAGGAGCGGCGGGTGTGATGTTACTTCACGTCTAGGGTGCTCTGGGGTTGCAGCCTTTCGGTCGATATAACTTGTTAAAATTATATCTATCGATGAACTGAAACACAATGATTTTCCCTATTTGCTAAAAAAACCCGGTTGCAAAGTAAACATGTTATAGTAGCCGAGATATATTGAATGTGTCTGTTGTAGATTCATGACGACATTGAGAAAAACAACTAACCAAATTATATATTTTTACACACCATATGAAAATAAGATATAAGATGAGGTACCAACAGGAGGCTCGCTAATGGAGTTCCGGGGGAGCGATGGGTGTGATGTTACTTAACGTCTAGGGTGCTCACTCTCGCCTCAAGCACAGTAGGAACCCTTTTTTCCTAGCCAAATCACTTTCCTCTGTTTCTCTGAAGAGATACACACACACCTACATGGGCCGAATGGGCTCTTCCACTTTTCTGCAAAAAACAGGATATACACCTAAGGTCCTAAGCTATGCTCTTAACATGCACGCACACTTAAGCTTTTCAAACTCACATCTATTAAAAGAACACCAAAAGTTACAACAATGATAGTTCTTTTATCACTATTGGAGTGCTTTGCCACTCAATATTTTCATCTAGTGGGCACCTTCAGCCTGTGGGTTCCTTCAACACAAGATTGCAAGCAAGTAATCCTACCATGAGTTCCTACCTCAGCTGCTTGACGCTACTTCTTTCCTTGTTGGCCCCATGTGAACATTTTCTCCCCCTTTCAATACCCACCCTCCCATCCCTGCTGTGGTGTTGTTCTTGCTGTCATCAGTGTGTCTAGCTTAAGTTTTGTTGCACTGGGTATCTTGGCGTTCAGGTTGATTTGGTATGAGTCAACGATGCCGCTAGCTATGCCACATCCTTGCGTAGGAACACATTGTTTAGAGAATAGTCCATGCAGCGCACTCGACCCTTAGAGGCAAAGCTAGGATGAAAATTGAAGGTTGCAGTTTGTATATTTAGTATAGATTTTTGGAACCAACTACACAGCGGCGCCGCATATTTGTCTTCCGATGCAGCGGCTCTCTCTCATCTATTTCTTGCATGCATGGAGCAATACACAAGTATGACATAACCAAATATTCTTTTGATCTGCATTTTCAAAAAGATTTATCTCCCAAACTGTTATCTCAATTGATGATCCGTTTTCACAATTGGCTTTCTCGCGATGAGATCTTCAAAACTAGATCCCATGTTAACATGTTTTGCTAACTTTTTTTTTTCGTCGATACTTGCCAGATTATTGTTACTTACTTGTCACATTATTATTCACTTAGTTGTCGAATTAAATCATCTTGGTTGTCAGCTTGATGAACAACAATATAAACCACTAAAAAACTTGAAGCATGGTACTTTTGCATTTTCTATCTTTTTTGTACCAATTTAATGTCCACTTTGTAGCTTCACATAGCACTGCAATGCTTTGAAAATATATAAAATGTTTCTGTAACTATGTATAACTTTTATGACAACTGCACATGTGTAATATGACAACTATGATGGTGTAATTGTGGCAACCGGTAACACACAAAAAAAATTCATCAAAACATGTCAATATAGGATCTTGTTTTGAAGGCCTCACCGAGATGAACATAGCGGTGGAAACGGATCTCTAATCGAATTATTAGTTTGTGAGATAAATCATTTTTTAAATTCAAAAACAATATTGTGATGATACGAATACGAGGTAGAAGATTCCGGCAAGCATGCATGTCCACTCTATATTTTGTAGAAACAAAATTGCATTGAACATTGGATAGTAACTACATGAAGAAAAAAGTGCATGCATGCATGCATGCAGCCCTGGGCACAAGCCGCCGCACGGGAATGACCTAGTGCTGCGTCGCTCATTAGAATTTCCCTAGATTTTTTTATCTGAGCAAGGTACTTTATACCTCTTAATTAGGAACAGGCATCAGTCAACTTAAAAAAAGAAAGAAAAAAAAACTAATCCATCCCCAACTAATCTTCACAAATTCAATTATCTATTGCTAACCCCTGCTACCCCAAATAATGAATCCAAACAGTATTTTTGATTAACCTGCCACATACAATCCTTTGTTTTTTTGTGCCACATGTAATAAATATTTTTTTGAGCTTCAAATATTAGAAGTGTACCGACATTTGTGTTATGTTGGCAGATTTCTCCTCTAGTTGGACCTACCAGGACAATTATGTTTTTGGGACGGGGGAAATACATCTGGCACGAGTTCTTTCCATACTGTAAGATTTATGTTGTAGTAGTGCATTATCACGGTAATTCTTTATATAAGGTTTCAAACACTGATTGGATGCTAATTTTTTAGTGCAGCATAATTTAGGTGTTGTTTTTACTATATGGGCACCAATTGTCATGGTATGTGTCAATTCGTGCGTTTTGTATGTGTGTGTGTGTGTGTTGGGGGGGGGGGGTTAATACGAAGCTGCTCATTTTTCCCCCCTATAGGTATACTTCATGGATACACAAATATGGTATGCTATTTTTTCAACAATATGTGGTGGAGTAAATGGTGCCTTCAGCCGCTTGGGTGAGGTTAGTACCATGTCTATTGTTACCTTTTTACCCTTGGAGTGTTGAGGCTGTAGCTACTGCTGGTAAAGCTTGCAGAATATTTACCTTCCTGCAGATACGAACTCTTGGGATGTTAAGATCAAGATTCGAGGCAATCCCAACAGCGTTTGGTAAACATCTTGTGCCTAGACATGGTAGTCAACCAAAGAGACGTGAGCGTGAGGTCCAATATTACTAAATTTTGTTACCAATCATTTTTCTGTCACTTTTTGTCTGGCATGATAGCTGATTTATTGTCTCTTCTAATACTTTGTGTAAACTCTTTTCAGAAGGAGGACAAAAATTTGCATATTGATAAGTTCTCCGACATATGGAATGCATTTATTATCTCTTTGCGAGATGAAGACTTGATAAACAATAGGTTTGCTGTTGGTGCCGGCGTCTTTTTCTTTTTGTTAACATGCTTTGGCTATTGGTGTTGGTCTTTTCCTTTTGTTAACATGCTTCTAAATTTGTTTTCCATTTGTTTCTAGGGAGAGAGATTTACTGATTGTTCCATCATCTGCGGGTGACACTAGCGTTTTTCAGTGGCCTCCTTTCCTTCTCGCTAGCAAGGTACATTTCTTTTAATCATGCACTAGGTTAAGCACTCGATTTTCTCCCTGAGCTAATACTGTAGTGCTCATGGCTACAATGTTCTAGATTCCAATGGCACTTGATATGGCAAAGAGCGTCAAGAAAAGGGATGAAGAACTACGGAAGAGGATAAACCAGGATCCATACACCTTTTATGCCGTAATAGAATGCTACGAGACTTTGTTAAATATTCTGTATAGCCTTATGGCAGAAACAAGTGATAAGAAGTAAGGCATATTTTGTTTGTTCTCACAAAACTAATTTACCATATGGTTATGGTTCTAACTACAGTTACTATCGATTTGCTTCATGGGTACAGAGTTGTTAATCGAATACGTGAAAGTCTTGAAGATAGCATAGAACGTCAGTCACTCGTGAGAGAATTCCGATTGGATGAACTTCCCCAGCTAAGTGCTAAGTTCGATAAGCTGCTAACTCTACTATTGGTACCGATAGCTACTGTTCTTGGATTTCTTAGCAAGATATTTTTATATGATATTTCCATTACAACACTCCAAAAACTGTTTACTTGTTTTACAGAAAACTGAAGAGGAGCATGACACAACAATAAAAACACAGATTGCCAATCTATTACAAGATACAATGGAAATCATTACACAGGATATCATGAAGAATGGACAAGGGTAAGATCTATGCTGATCGCTGAGATGTGCGCCTTCAGGAATACTTTTTGACAACCAACTCTCTTTCAAATCCCAGTATTTTGAAGGATGAAAATAGAGACAATCAACTGTTTGCAAATCTGAATCTGAACTCAATAAAGGATGAAGCTTGGAGGGAGAAGGTCATTTATCTTTTTAGCAACTTATTTCACTGGTAGTATTCATTTCTTTAAGTTCACAAGCACTAGTGTCTTCATTAACCATTGGAATTCTGTGTTACCAGTGTGTTAGGCTTCAGTTGTTGCTGACAACGAAAGAATCTGCAATTTATGTACCAACAAACTTGGAAGCTCGGCGCAGGATCACTTTCTTTGCAAACTCACTATTTATGAAAATGCCAAGGGCTCCACAGGTCCGAAGCATGATGTCCTTTAGGTAAGAAACCCACCTTATTCTTCCACCAACCCATTTTTGGTTCTTGGTTTTATTGATGCAACTTAGAGCATTTCCAGCTGCACCCCCAACAGCCCCCCAGGACCTTGTTTTTCGCCGGTTTGGACCGAAATTAGCGCCGGCGGACCCAGGCCGAACCAGCGCGTCGGGGGGCGCCTGTTGGCGTCGGTGGAAATAAATTTGGCGCGAAAACAAACCGCGCCAAATTCCTCCCGTGTGGACCGGCCGAGTCAGCGAGACTGGGCGCCGCCGAGAACCTTAGTCCTCCTCATCGCCTTGGCTCTCGCGCCTGTTCAATGTGCCGGATTCCAAGGTCTGGCGGAGCAGTGATGGCAAGCCGCCGCGCATCCCGCCCTTTCCCGCCATGCGTGCACACCACTCCCACCCCTTCCCCGCTCTAAAAGCCACGTGTCGCCGCACACTTGCCCCTCCATCCTCTTCTCCCATCTCTCTCGCCTCCACCATCTGAAAACTTCCCCGCGTCCATGGCGGAGCGGTTCCCGGCGGCCGAACGGCTACCAACGGCTTCGGCCGCCGGTCGTTGCACGAGTGGGAGGCACACACCCTCCATGAGGCCAACTACCCGGTGCCGCCAGACATGCGCGTGCCGGGCACCTGGAGACCGAGTGTCAAAGGCATCCCCGTGCCCCCTCCACCATCCGCTGCGGAACGCCGCGGCGAGATCACGTGCATCCGGGCGTCATTGCCAGAGCATGCGCGGCAGGAAGAAAGGTACGCCGCAGACAACTTCCCTCTCTGGACGGCGTACTTCCAGCGTCGCCACGCCGACCAGCTTGCCTCCACCAACGGCTTTATGGCTCCAAGGGGGCGCCACAACTCCGACGTCCGCTGTCGGTGGTGGGCCGTCCCCGGGCGCACACTCCACGCTGTCCTCGAGAGCCGTCGTTGGAGTACCCGGCGCCGTCGCTCTCGCGCTGGAGCGGGAGCTCGTGGCTGCCGAGGCGAATGGCGGGGCCCTTCTCCTCTTCCTCCTCCCGCTCCTCTGGCACGACGCCGCCGTTTGCCACCGTGAAGGCCGAGCCCAGGAGACGTCGGAGCGCCGTCGCAGTCGTGGCGGCAACCTCGTTATAGACGAGGGCCGTCGCCAACCTTCACCTCCCCGTGGCCACCTTCGGCTGGTTAGGACAAAGGAGCAGGTGACGCCGCTGGCTGTCAAGCAGGAGCGCGTCGAGATGGTCGCCGACCTTGATACCGGCCTGAAGTGGTCGTGCGACGATTACGTCCGGGAGGAGATGGAGCGCCAGCGCCGCACTCTTGAGGAGATCGCCACGCGGCGCCACGGTCACGAAGAGGGTGGCGTCATCGTCCTCTCCGATACTGACAAGGAGACGCTGGCGCAGACTGCCCCCCTCCGCAACAGCGATCCAGGGCAGGGCTGCAGCAAGGACGACGACACGCAGGACGGCGACGATGAAGACGGCGGCGACTACATCGCCTTTTACCAGCTCCTCGGCTTGAACTAGGCTAGCGGCGGCGGCGTAGTTTTTTTTTTATGTTTTTATGTACTTCTTTAATTTTGTACAAATTTAAATGAAATCACCTAAATTTCGTCCAAAATTGAGTCAATTTCTTTGAATTCGGTCCAAATTAAATTTGAAAAACGACGTCTGTGGGGCGACCTTCGGGGGGGGGGGGGGGGACCCGAGCCCCCCAGGCCGATTTTAGTGCCGGTTCGCCCCCAAGAGGCGCTATTTCAGGCCCTTTGGGGGGGGAGGCGGCTGGAGAAGCTCCTATCTGTACTGCATAGCCCAAGGGGCATTACTCCTCACCCCTCCCCTCTATTTTAACATCACCGCACCATATTTTTATATCCTGTAAATTTTGTCTTATGTCGAAAGTCAAACGAGAACGTAAGAAAATATGAATTGCCTGTAAGAAATGTTTTACGCTAAACATACTCCTTCTGTCCAGAATTAGTTGTCATTCAAATGGATGTATCTAGCACTTCCGTTTGAACAACAACTAATTTCGGACGGAGAAAGTTGTATATAATATACATACAATGTAATTTTTTGTGGTCTTATGACTTATATTTTGATTTTTCTTGTGCCAAATTTTGCGTAGTGTTAATATGAACGTAACTATTTGTATAGCAAACACATTTTTTCAATAAAATTGTAATAAAATTACCTTGGGTGCAAAATAGTTTATTCCGCACCCTGGTGATGAATAACATTACTACAGACACACACACACACATATAGCAAACACGTGCACCCGAATCAATCCACCAAGATGACGATTGAAATATTGAAAGGACAATATGTAAATTACCATACCCATCAGTATTGCTAGCAGTCACCAGGTTGACTTTCTTGAAGCTCGTTTTCCCTGTGTGGTCTGCACATTCTGGGCATTCCTTAGAAATGTGCCTGGGCTTCCCATAGGCGCAACACTCTATCTCAGCCTTGTTCAACTTCTTCTTGAAGGTAGTAATCTTAACAGGCTTGTCGAAAATAGGCTTGTTCTTCTCTTTGTTCTTGTTCCGTGGGTATCTCTACACCATATTGGCGGTAGGTTAAATCTCACCTTCTTTCTCAGTAGTATCTTTAGCCCGAGCTTTCTCCTCAACATCATGAGATGCTATCAGATTTTCAACTGATATCTCCTGCCTCTTATGTTTTAAAGTAGTGGTGAAATTCCTCAATGGAGATAACTTTGCAACCATGCACCCATTCACAAATTTATCGGGTAAGTCACGCTTAAGGAGTTCCATTTCCTTCATAATGCGCTGTATCTGATGAGTTTGTTCAACTACAGAGTGGTTATTTACCATCCTATAGTCTTGGAAACTCTCCATGATGTACAGTTCACTGCCTACATCTGTTGCACCGAGTTTAGCATTCAGTGCGTCCCACAATGTCTTCCCATCTTGTATGTTCATATACTCATCACACACACGGTCACCAAGAACACTCAAAATGCAACCCAGAAAGATAGTATTGGCTTCTTTGGAACCTTCTCCGATCTTCAAAAGCTCCCTCTTAGATGCCAGTACTAACATGGAAAACTTTTAAAGCAGTAAGCCAAAGCATGAACTTCAACTGCCACCTCTTAAAGTGCAGACCGGTGAACTTACCCGGCCTCAGTGCATCTACGAATCCATCCATAGTTAACTCAGGAAATTGCCTACAATTAGGTTTTGGATTGTTGGAATATTAATAAAATTCATGATTAATTCCAGTAGAAATTGATGACTAGAGCAGTAATTAGCATGCATCAACCTAGCATAGTAGATGAACAGGAAAACATGCACAATAATATCGCACTTGTAACAACAACTACAAACAGAGGCATGGACAAATCACGACAGATGTATTGTTCGTTAGTAGCCATAGCTACTGCTGGAGCAACGTTGTTGATGACGACGTTGGTGACACCCTAATGCAACCGACGTTGAAATCACTGATGAGTAGCGTGCCTGACTTGGATGGAAGACAATCCATGGTGACGAACTTGAGCAGTCGCGCAGAGTGCTTCTCAAAAACCTAATTCGTCCTCTCCCGGTGTAGGATCACAATGATGAACGGTTTCGGACACCTGCTCTTTCACGGGCGATGCACAGTGGCGTTCAGGGTGGAGTAAACTACGGCGGCGGCACAAGTTGCGAGATGAGGCAAAACCCTAGGTGTTTTCGGTATGTCTTTGGCTGCGGCCGGTAAGCAGTATATAGGAATACCAGAGGCGGGTGTTAGGAAAACAACTTGTCTATATTGAAGGCCAAGGGGCATATATATATTACATATGACTTGAGGTGCAAGGAAAGTAAACATAGACTAATAAGGACCCCTAGACTAATACTAATAGACTAATAAGGACTCCTAGACTAATACTAATACTTCCTAACACCCCCCCCCCCCTCAAATGCAAAGCGTATGCAATAGCATTGCATTTGAAGAGGTGTAATACTAAAAAAAATGATAATCCAAATCCGCGTCTTGAGAGTGTCGTCGTAGCATGAAGAGTCTTCAAAACTTGTCGAGTTGCCGAAGGAGTGAACGAAGAGATGGCACATCAGAGGTAGACACCGCATCACTTGAAGATACAAGATAAGTATCAAGAGAAGATGGGTTGTCAAAAGAAGATAGCACATCAAGAGAATAAAGCATTGTGCAGAAAATCATAGTCCACGACAACCGTCGGCGAAAGAAGCTCGGCGGATAAGGCACGATGGACGTAGATCGACAATGCAAAAGAAGTCCAGAAAATCCTATAGAAAACAACAAGGGCAAATAGGCCACAAAAGTTGCATAGAAAGGATCAGGACCAAAGAAAAGGCTGATAGACTAAGGTGGACTCGCATGGCATGAGAAAACACAAAATATCAACGGATTTGGTGGACGCAGCGGAAAACAAAGAAAACTAGAAAACACACACTAGATTAGGGATGATGGCAGCGGAAGAGAAAAAATAAGATCATGGCGGCGAAGGCCAATTCCAACCAGAGTGTGCGTGAGACGGTCCTGACTGTGTAGAAGGTGGTTGCTCAGTGCGGGAAGCCTGAGTCACAATACCAGGAGTACTTGTCCAGGAAGAACCTGAAGAAGCGAGCAGACGCTTAAGTCGCAGAATATCCTGCTCAGTCAAAGCGATGGCTGAAGCTGTCGAGGTAGATGACGAAGTCTCTGTAGATGATGATTGCGCCTGGCGCAAGTGTTTCTTCTTCGTGTAGCAGTGGGACTCGATATGACCATCATTGTTGCAGTAGCCACAATGTGGACGGGGGCGACCTGAGCCTCCAGAAGGAGTGGGCAAGAGCGGCGGAGCACTCGAGTGAGAAGGGGTCGGTGCAGCAGGGGGCGTAGAAGTAGCCCGAGCAGCGAGCACCGAGGGAACCTCCAGCAAACCAGCACCACGTAAGCAAGTCTCCTCAGCACGAATCTTAGAAAGCGCCTCCATGAGAGAAATACGGCCACGAGCAAACAACTGAGCACGCCGGGGCTCAAACTCCTTACGGAGCCGAGACAGGAACTCGTAGACGCGATGAAACTCCAAGTTGGTTTGGACAGCTTGGCAACAGGGGCAAGTACGACAACCAGCAGTGCGGAGAGAATCGAGCTAGCGCCAGATAGCAGAACTCTGTGCATAGAAGTCATCAACAGTAGAGTCACCCTGCTGAAGAGCATGCTCTTGACGAACCACGGAGAGGTATAAGGCATCACCAGAGGGCGCATAGCGCTGACGAAGGCGAGTCCACATCTCAAAGGCAGTAGGAAGGCCCAAAAATTCAGAGGCAAACTGAGGCAGAACACTAGCAGTGAGAACAGCTGCAGCACGAGCATCATCATCAAGCCAGGACAGAGCACCGTGATACACCTGAAGAGCCTCCTCATAAGCCAAGACCTTCGCATCATAAGCACGGATAGCAGCCTCATCAGCAACCTTAGCTGCATCCTTCGTAGTCTGAGGAGCATCCGCAGGAAGAGCCGGAGGGATCGGCGGAGTAGGAGCCACAGGAGGAACCGGACGTGACGGACAGCAGACCTTGCCAGAAAGAACACCCCAGAGACGGATGCCACGCATGTGAATGCGCATAAAGCCAATGAACTCGGTGTAGTTACTACCATCGAAGATCACCGAACAACGAGGGACAGCAACATAGCCGGATGCAGCAGACATTTTTTTTTTACCAGAGAATCAGCAGTAGCAAGCCGAGCCGGATCCAATCGAGAGCAGCGCTGGCTAGCGCTGCAACTGGATCGGGGAATTGGAGCGGCGGCTGGTGACTAGAGAGCAGCGCTGGCTGTAGCAGGAGGGAGACGTCCTGGATCGGGCTGGCTGTAGCAGGAGGGAGACGTCCTGGACCGGGCTGGCTGTAGCAGGAGGGAGACGTACTGGATTGGGCAAAGGATCCCGTATCTGTAGCCGCCTCGATTGGTAGATGCGAGCCGCCTCGACCAGGAGTTGCTGGTACGATCCAGCACGATGCCGCCCGAGGCCCTGTACAGCACGATGTCGCCGGCAGCAGGCGGTGCCTGCGCGTCCTTCTTTTCTGCGGAAGCTTGGACGGTCTGGAGCTGTTGGGTGGGTCGCGGGAGTCGCGGGAGATGGGCCAGCGGCGGAGCAGAGACGAGATCCCGCGACGGGAACGGCGGCTGGAGCAAAAGGAGATCGGGAACAGCAGCTAGACGAACAACGGCTGCGTGGAGAAGATCGGAGCACGAGTTGCGCATGCGAAAAAAACCTAAGGCTCTACCATGTTATGAAAGCAACTTGTCTATATTGAAGGCCCAAGGGGAATATATATATTACATATGACTTGAGGTGCAAGGAAAGTAAACATAGACTAATGAGAACTCCTAGATTAATACTAATAGACTAATAAGGACTCCTAGACTGATACTAATACTTTCTAACAGCGGGCATCATGTCATGATCGAGATCTCAAACCGACTTGGTTTCTAAGTCGTATACTTACCAGACAAGAAACAACCAACTTATCTGTCAAGACATCAAAAAATAAAACGGCAAAATGAAGTTGCGCCCCTGCAAGATCACGGACTAGATTTCGGTAGACTATTCAGGCGCATGTTGCACGCCCTTGCCGCCTGAGCCCATGCCCGGCCCGGCCCGGCCAAGCTAGCGCGCATGTGTCGTCTTCTCTTTCTCTCCTCAACACATAGCTTAGTATGGTGGGGTGAACCCACTATATAAAAAGGTCAAACACTTTCTCCATTAGCGGAATGGGACTAAACTTTAGAACCACAACTTGCCATTTTATTCACGGGCCTATTTGAGATTTCAGAAATTGTACATGGGCCTAGCCCATTATTTCTAACAATCCCTCACTAGATTTCAAATACCTAATTAGAGATTTGCCTTTTCTCACTACTTGTTTAATATATCAGTGTTTCAACAAAGACTGTTAAGTTGAACTCCTGCCTAGAGCTTTAAGCTACATCCATCCACGACTTGAAAATGGACCATGCCTTGAATTGTAAGTTTTGTGTGAACAGGTTTTACTGAAAGTCTTAACCAGTACCTCACTGCCAATAGACTACCACGGGTTTGGAGCTTATTAGAGATCATCCAAGTCTTATAGACTACTTTGTCAGGCAGCATCTTTGCTAATCATAGCTAATAGACCACATTAAGGCATGTTGTGTGTGGACTTCACCCCGTCTCAGGTGTATGCATGGCTGCATGTCGGCAAAGCAAGAAAAATTTGTTTTTTACTTGAAGAGCTGCTGTTGCATTGCTTAGTAGCTAAGTAAGTAGCACAAGGCAGAGTTGGGCGAGGCTCTCGTAGAGGTGGCAAGTGCCACTACTGCAACAAACCGGGTCACTTGGTCCGGGACTGCCACACGAGGATAGCCGAAGAGGCAGCCACGACAGAGGCAAACCTCGTGCAGGCAGGCGTGGACGGTGGGTCGACAATGATGCTGGCAAGGGTCGAGCCCGTGTAGGAGAGCACGACGTCTCCCATGACCACGACCCCGACAACCACCCATTCCGCCTTAGAGGCACGGAGCCCGTCCACGGGAACCATCCCTTCAGTGACAGGTCACACCTCGACATAGACGTTCTCGGGGCCTGTCGACTGGGAAGTGATGAAGGCGTGGGTGTTGGGGAGCCACACCCCGGAACGGCGTCCCCAACAATCTCGGGACCTAACAAGCCCGCACAAGATGGCGCGACAACGACACATCTGGCAGCCCATGCTCCGGCCATGATGACGGCGGCTATCAAGTCCGTGCAGGAGCGAACGACGACTCTGGTCACCCACACCCCAACGACGAGTTGTTCGGGGCCTACTACGTTGGCGGGAGATGGCTCCCCAACAATGACATGTGCGTGGGACTTTATCTTCCTCAACGAGGAGAGAGCCATGACCACACCAACGCTTGCAAGCGGCAAGTAGAGTGAGGGTTGGTTCCTTGACACCGGCGCCATGAAACACATGACTGGTTTGGTTGACTTGTTTGCAGAGCTGGACCGCTCAATCATCAGGAAGATGCGATTCGTGGATAGATCCGTGGTGGACATCCACGGGCGCGGGACCGTCGTCTTCACCGACAAGGGGGGAGATCACAGGGCGTTCACGGATATCTACTTCATCCCGATGCTCAAGGGCAGTGTCATGAGCGTCAGACATCTCGACGAGGGCTGGTTTGACATCGGCATCCGGCGCAGTGTGCTCACCGTGTGCGGCCAGTAGAAGCTGCTCATTGAGGTAACCCACTCGCCAAAGCGCCTCTACAAATTCTTCTTTTGACCCGTGCATCCTTTGTGCCTTGTTGTGGGCCATGTCTTCGCACATGGCGTTGGTATGCCCGGCTAGGGCATCAACAATTCGACGGGTTGCGGAAGATGGCGCGAGGCAACCTTGTTCGTGGACTACCTCAGATCGAGCACGCCGACGAGCTGTGTGATGTGTGTCTTGCAGGGAAGCAGCGCCTGCCCTTTCCTGAGAAGGCATGCTATCGGGCATAGAAACCCCTGGAACTGGTTCACGGGGACCAGTGCGGCCCAATCAGCCCGGCAACGCCGTGAAGGCATCGCTGGGTCCTGCTGCTTGTTGACGACTACAACAGGTTCATGTGGGTGCTGCTCCTTGCCTTCAAGGACGAGGCGGAGCGAGCCATCATCAAGCAACAAGCGGTAGCAGAGGTCGATTGCGGCCCCGATGGTGTTCATGGGCTGGGAGACGGGCTCCAAGGCATACAAGATGTACGACCCCGTCTCGAAGCGTGTGCATATCTCGCGGGACGTCATTTTTGACGAGGATGCGTGATGGACTTGGTTTCGAAATCTTATGGGTTTCAACTCTAGCCTACCCCAACTTGTTTGGGACTGAAAGGCTTGGTTGTTGTTGTTGTATGCGTGATGGACTTGGGAGGTGTTGGGGGAGGTCCCGACAAGCAGCTCCTTCACTGTGGAGCACCCGATGTACTTTACAACCTCGGGAAGCCCGGGAGGTGTGGATCCGGGAATTGCAACCCCAAGAACACCGTCCTCGAGTACAGTGTCCCCGGACACCCTGCCGTCAAGCAAGGTGGTTCCCAGGAGGCAGTTCGCAACCCCGCCAACGGTGAGATCAGAGCTGTTTGACGCCGACGACAGTGTTGGCGCCCCCACAGGTTCCGACGCATGTCGGATCTTCTCGATGAGCCTGCGGCAATGCCGCGGCAGCCCAAGAACGAGGAAGTTGATGACGACGACGTCCTGCATCTGATGGCTGGCGAGGAGCCGACCACGTTTGCGGAGGCCGAGCAAGAGGATTGCTGGCGTCAGGCAATGCTGGATGAGCTGTTGTCGATCAACAACAACGTCACTTGGACACTCACCACACTGCCTGTAGGGCACCAAGCCATCAGTCTCAAGTGGGTGTTCAAGGTAAAGAAGGATGGGCACGTCGCCGTTGTTAAGCACAAGGCACGCTTCGTCGCAAAGGGCTACATGCAGCGCGAGGGAGTGGACTTTGAGGAAGTCTTCGCTCCGGTGGCAAGGCTAGAGTCTGTACGGCTCATCCTTGCCATGGCTGCTCACCGCAGGTGGGAGGTATACCACATGGACGTCAAGTTGGTATTTCTCAACGGCGACCTTAACGAGGAGGTGTACGTCTCCCAGCCACCAGGGTTCGTTTCCCAAGAACCACGAACAGGGCGTGTACCGGCTACACAAGGCCCTGTATGGTCTCAGGCAAGCCCCAAGGGCGTGGAACGCCAAGCTCAATGCAAGCCTCACATCCCTTGGGGTTCTCACGCAGTGCTTCGGAGCATGGTGTGTACTTGCGTGACACTGCGAACGCGCTGCTCATCGTCAGCATCTACGTCGACGACCTGGTCACGCCCGTGCAAAGCCCGAAGAGGTTCAACGCTTCAATGAGGAGATGAAGCAGTTCTTCAGCATGAGGGACCTCAGGCTGCTCCGGTACCGCCAATGTGCTCGAGCGAGCGGGCATGGTGGACTGTCACGCCGTGCACTAGCCGATGGAGGCACAGTGCAAACTCAACAAGGAGAGCAAGGAGAATCCGGTGGACGCTACTTTCTATCGAAGCATCATTGGCAGCCTGTGGTATCTCGTGCACACCCGATCAGACATCTCGTTAGCCGTCGGGTTCCTTAGTAGGTTCATGGAGGCTCCCGCCAGCGATCATCTCGTGGCGGTCAAGCACTCGCTCCGGTACATCGCATGCACGATCAAGCACGGATGCGTGTATCGTGGCGACGACGGGAAGCTGGTGGCTACAGTGACTCCGACCACGCTGGTGGCGTGGACTCAAGGAAGAGCACCTCTGGCATACTATTCTTCCTAGGAGCAGTCCTGTCAGCTGGCAATCGGTGAGGCAGAAGGTTGTTGCAACTTCTTCGTGCGAGGCGGAGTACATCGCAGCATGTCAGGGGATCTGGTTGGCTCGCCTCCTTGGCGAGATGCTAAACCATGACACCGCCCCTGCACTCATCTTCGTCGACAACAAATCGGTGATTTCCCTCTTCAAGAACCCTATGCTTCACGACCGTAGCAAGAACATCGATCTCCGTTATCACTTCATACGTGACTGCATCGAGAAAGGCACGGTGGTCGTGGAGTTCATCCGGACTGGCGAGCAGAAGGCGGACATCCCGACCAAGTTACTTGGTCGTGTTCTGTTCCAGGAGCTGCGCGACATGGACGGCATCGTCAACATCAAGCTCCTTCGACAGGGTTAAGGAGGAGATTGTGGACTTCACCCCGTCTCAGGTGCATGCATGGCTGCATGTCGGCAGAGCAAGAAAAAAAATCGTTTTTTACTAGAAGAGCTGCCGGTGCATGGCTTAGTAGCTAAGTACTCTCTCTGTTCCTAAATATAAGTCTTTTTAGGTTTCAGTAGGGGACTACATACGGATGTATATAGACATATTTTAGAATGTATATTTACTCATTTTGCTCGGTTCCCTAATGAAATATCTAAAAAGACTTATATTTAGGAACAGAGGGAGTAAGTAGCACATAGGTCAGCAGTGACGTGGTACATGTATTTGACATCAGCCTGTGCGTAGTATAGGCGGTTTGTAAGTGCTATATAAAGAGCACTATTCCACCCGTTGTATCTCATTCCACTCCAGCCAAAAGAACTACTACTAGTACTACTACGTGAGTCTCCTTCATAGTGTGTGTGTGCACGTACTAGCTAGTGAGCTTGAGCGTGAGTAGTAGTTGTACTCTCTGGTTTATCTAGTCCTCTTCGTATACACTAAGAGTCCGCTTCTAGTTTCGGTACCAGGGAAGCTAGCTAGACTGTAGTTCGGGCAACATTGCCAACCTGCCTTACCTTTCTAAGAGATTTGCATCTTCACATAGAGAGGGTTACATGTTACTCTCCTCTGTTAACCAATAACTTGTTCTTCACATGTCCTAATTCTTGATGATGTCCATTATCAATAGAATTATTTGCTTTAGCGATGACCGTTCGGTTGTCACAATTCATAAGAATAGCCGACATAGGTTTTTCAATCACAGACAAGTTCATCAAGAGCTCATGCAGCCATTCTACGTTTTGCTTCCATGATTGACTTCGTTAGTATGATGTGTTTACAAGACCTCCATGACACTGCGCCACCTCCATGAGTAAATACGTGCGCCCTTGTGGCGTCGAGATTCGAGACTGGGCTGCAGGAGAACAGATCGAGCGGCTGTTGGAGACCTTGAGGTGTTGATTGAAGACCTGCAAGGGGCGGCTACTCACCGGCACCAGATTGTGACTTACCTCTATTGCATAGCTCAAGGGGCATATATATATACGCACAGACAAGACATAGGGTACAAGGAAAGAGACGTAGCCTAATAAGGACTCCTAGCCTAATACTAATAAGGACTCCTTAACACTTGGCACGTAGGTCGAACCACCCTAAAATTATTTTTTGCTGGAATACTGGTTAATAACATTTCTGTTTTCACATCAGTGTTCTAACTCCGTACTTCAAAGAGGAGGTGCTCTTTTCGACAGAAGATCTGCATAAAAAAAATGAGGACGGGATTTCCATCCTGTTCTATTTACGGAAAATATATCCAGGTACTCATACATTCATTTTTCTCACAATTGTGAATGTTAATTATCTTCTGCTGTCAGCAAGTTCTCATCATGAACTATTGTATGCTAATAGATGAATGGAAGAATTGTCTTGAGCGCATAAAATTTGTACCAAAGGATGAGGAGTCCCTTAAATCAAGGATGGATGAGATCTCACCCTGGGCATCTTATAGGGGACAAACGCTCACCAGAACTGGTGAAGTCACTAACTCTCTTCTGTTGCATGAACTACATCTATCTTGTTGTTTAACTCTCTTTGGTACTGTGCTAGTGAGAGGAATGATGTACTACAGGAGGGCGCTTGAGATTCAGTGTATTCAAGATAAAATTGATATTGGTTAGATTAATCTTTTCTCCAGCATATATTTTCATCCTATGCAAATCTGCCCATGATTCTTTTCCCCATCCTTTGCAAATTTGCATATGTTTTTACTCCATCAGTATTTTGCAGCTAAATTGGACCGCCAGAGAAGAACAACATCATATCAAGAGGGTGGGAACATTGTAGATATGGCACTGGCCATTGCTGATATCAAATTCACCTATGTTGTGTCTTGTCAAGTTTATGGCATGCAAAAGGTGTCCAAGAATCTCAAAGATAAAGCTTGCTATCTGAACATCCTTAACCTCATGATAATGTACAAAATCTAGTGCATTCATCTTTACACGGAGATCTCTTAAATAGTAAGGTTACTACAATCTATCTGACATTTGAAATGCACAGGTACCCATCCTTACGGATTGCTTATATTGATGAGGTAGAAGCTCCGACCAAAAATGGAACAACAGAAAAGACTTATTATTCTGTTCTTGTCAAAGGAGTGGGTGAAAAGTATGATGAGGTACTTACTGAATATAAACATAAATGTTTTCACATAGCCTCATTTCCATCAAAAGCTTGATTGGTTTCTCTAATTAAAGGTAGAGAACTCGAAAATCCTACTCTTCATTTTTTATGTCCCTTTTCTGGATAATATTATTTAAGCAGAAATTACACTTGTATGTTAGTATTTGAAGTCTGTTCGTAGTTTTTCATCAATTTGTAGTCACCTATTTCTGTGCACATTCACAAACTTATAAAGCATCAACTCGCCACCTTTTTGATATGCATATTTAGTTCAGTGGTATTTTAATACTTTGTGCTGTAAACTTTATTTAGGAAATTTACCGCATCAAGCTTCCCGGCAAACCCACAGATATTGGAGAGGGTAAACCTGAAAATCAAAATCATGCCATAATCTTCACCAGGGGAGAAGCACTCCAGGCCATTGATATGAATCAGGTACAGTTCCCATTTCCACATTGTATGTGTTGAATTCAGCTTAACTTGTTGAAGAAGGCCAACTAGGCTAATAAGGTAGGCTTGTATCGTCTGCTGCTGTGATTTGGTTCATTCCTATCCGTCCTTGGCCTCAGCACTCAGATTTGCCAACCATTAGTAAATTTTGAGGCAAAACTGGGTAAACTGCACTTGGTCAACATTGTCCAAATACACCTCAAAACAGTCTCACAACCTAATTGTACTACCGAATCATGTTCATTTGCTGGCACACACTCTTCTCTGTCCAAACACACTAAAAATCATGTTGACATGCCGGCATACACTGCTGTGGCATTTCCCAATGCTTTTCGCTCTGATACCAATTCCATGTTAGATTTAAAGAGAAACAATGATAGTCTGCAATGCAGACCAGCTGGTCAATATATTCATGTAGGAGTCATAGAGACTATGTGGAACCAGTTGAAAATAACCTAAAGGCCCTAAACTGTTCCTGCATATTTAGAGTAACAAGACAATGGATAATAAATTAGTGGTAACTTTTGCCCCTTTACTTCTAGGATAATTACCTTGAAGAGGCATTTAAAATGAGAAATGTGCTGGAGGAGTTCGAGAGTGACAAATATGGAAAGAGCAAGCCCACTATATTAGGTCTTCGGGAGCATATTTTTACTGGAAGGTATATCCATCTATCCAAAGTTCTGTGCAATTTTTTGTTCATGCCATTTATGCTTCCCCCCCCCCCCCCCCCCCCTATATAAGTAACTTTTCTTTTCTTTTCTATCTAGTGTTTCATCACTTGCTTGGTTTATGTCAAACCAAGAGACCAGCTTCGTTACGATTGGACAGCGTGTTCTGGCCAATCCTCTCAAGTATGTAACCCTCTTCTCATTTTCATTTCCATGTAGAAGCTATTAATCCAATGCTTTTAGTTAGAATAAGAATCTATTTGAGTTCGCTGTCAGTTCCACTATATCGTTTTGGTGAACCATGAACCCAGGACCATGGGTAGTGCACTTGTAATCAATTCAGATTTATCTTACGAGGAATTCATGTTAATAAACTTATAGTTGTAGGTTGAATTATAAAAGCAGGTTACATTATAGTTTCAGATTTATCTTACGAGAAATTCATATTTATAAAGTAGATTCAATTATGTACATTCTCTACACTAAATTCCTAATCTGTCAAATACAGTTGTATTCTAGTAAGAATAATACAACGTGCTACCAAGAAGGTAAGAACTTTGGAGTCTTTTTTTGTAAAATTAGAGATTATAAGTCTGATATAAAGATTTGAAGTTTTGTCAGTTCTCGTTAGAAAAAAGAAGAGCGGACCATGGTTGGTATCCTCTTAAGGCCATAACGAGTCAAATTAGTTTATAGCTTTTTTTCAACTAAGAGAGATTTTATCGACTCTCGACGTCACATCTGTTGAAGTGTACATGTAGATTGCCTAACATGGTACCAGAGCTAAGGTCTTGAGTTCAAGTCCTGGCTTTCACAATTTATTCAAAAAAATTAGATGTTGAATTGCTTTCAATGATTTTAGGGCGTATGGTGGTTTAGTTAGTGGGGAAAGAGAGCAATTCAAGATGTGTGAAAAGTTGTTGCATGTGACATCCCTGCTTAATAGTAATGATAGGCTACTCATATCAACAAGGTGCACCTTCTTTTTCGGTAGCCCACCCGAAAGAAACCTCAAAGTTAAGCGTGCTTGGCTGGGAGCAATTTGAGGATGGGCGATCAACTGGAAAATTAATTCCAAGTACGCATGAGTGAGGACAAAGTGCGCAGGAAAGACTAATGTTCTTTGTGGCCAGTCTAGATCCTAGCCAAGAACTGATCTCCTGTGGGTTTTGTTAGCCCAACTACAAGCTAGAGATGGACTACTACTAGATAAAATGCTACGTAAAACTGGCACATACACTAGTGAAGCACACACACACTAGAATTGAGAGGACACGGTGGTACTAGTACTACTAATGAAGCTAGCTTGCTTCGTTGCTTCTTGCGCTGATGGAGTGGAGTGGAATGCCTACAACTGGTGATAGACGGGTCCTTTTATAGATTCTATGAACCGACTAAGAGCTAGATATTTTACTAGCAAAGAGGGAAACACTTGCGTCATTTCCAAAGCCACATCACTGCTGAGCTATCTACTAGAGGATTTACTACTAGCTAAGTAATGCTGCCGCTGGTGCTGCATGCATGCATCCCGAAGATCAAGGTTGACTCAACATTCTTCCCTTGTCGAAGGAGTTTGATGTCGATGATTTCGATCATGTCGTGATTCCGATCTTGTCGCGTAGCTCTTGGAACAGGACACACCAAGTGACTTGGTTAGGATGTTCGCCTTCTGCTCGCCAGTCCGGATGAACTCCGTGACCATCGTGCCTTTCTTGATGCAGTCACGTATGACGTGATAGCGAAGATCATTGTGCTTCCTGTGATCATGAAGCACCAGGTTCTTGCAGAGAGAAATCGCTAATTTGTTGTCAACGAAGATGAGTGCAGGGGTTGTGTCTTGGTTCAATAACTTGTCGAGGAGGCGAGCCAACCAGATCCCCTGACATGACGATGTCGCTGCCGCGATGTATTCACCTCGCACAAAGAAGTTGCGACAACTTTCTGCCTCACCGATTGCGAGCTGATGGGACTGTTCCTGAGGAATAACAGTATGCCAGAGGTGCTCTTCCTGGAGTCCACGTCACCAGCATGGTCGAAGTCGCTATAACCGACCAACTTCTTGCCGTTGCCACGACGATACACGCATCTGGAGTAGGTGCTTGACCGCCGCGAGATGATCGCTGGCGGGAGCCTCTATTAACCTGCTCAAAAACCCGACGGCGAACGAGATGTCTGACCGGTTGTGCACGAGATACCTTAGGCTGCTGCTGATGCTCCGATAGAAAGTAGCATCCACCGGCTTCTCCTTGCTCTCCTTGCTAAGTTTGCACCTTGCCTCCATCGGGTAGTGCATGACATGGCAGTCTACAATTCCTGCTTGCTCGAGGGTCTTGGTGGCGTAGGCCGCCTGAGTGATCGTCGTGCGACCACGCTCTTGGTTGACCTCCAGCCCGAGGTGGTATCGGAGCAGCCTGAGGTCGCTTATGCTGAAGAGTTGCTTCATTTCCTTCTTGAAGCGTTGAACCTTATCGGGCTCTGCCCCGGCGATGACCAGGTCGTCGACGTAGATGCCGACGATGATAGCGTGTTCGCAGTGTCAAGCGAGTACACGCTGTGCTTAGAGGCGCTGCGTGAGAACCCAAGGGATGCGAGGCTTGCATCGAGCTTGGCGGTCCACACCCTTGGGGCTTGCCGGAGACCGTACAGGGCCTTGTGTAGCCGGTGCATGCCTTGCTCGTGGTTCTCGGCAACGAACCCTGGTGGCTGGGAGACGTACACCTCCTCGTTAAGGTCGTCGTTGAGGAACGCCAACTTGACGTCCATGTGGTGTACCTCTCACCCGCAGTGAGCAGCCACGACAAGGATGAGCGCTCCTTGTGCTTGACAATGCTGCCGTGCTCGTCCATCTTAAACTTGAACACCCACTTGAGACCGATGGCTTGGTGCTCAGTAGGCAGTGTGGTGAGTGTCCAAGTGGCGTTGTCATTGATCGACGCCAACTCATCCAACATCGTGCGACGCCAACAATCCTCTTGCTCGGCCTCATCAGCAAGCTTAGCTGCATCCTTTGCAGCCTGATTAGTATCCGCAGGAAGAACCGGTGGCGTCGGCGGAGTGGGGGCCACAGGAGGAACCGGACGTGGCGGACAACGGACCTCGCTAGAAAGACCGCCCCATAGACGGATGCCATGAAGCCAATGAACTCGGTGTAGTTGGTACCATAAAAAATCACCGGACAACGAGGAACAACAACATAGCGCGATGCAGCAGACATTTTTTTTAGGAATATCTGTTGGCGGCAGCAGAGATGTCCAGCAGTGGAACGGAGCGAACTCGGCTGGATCTAGAATCAGCAGCGACCAGGGCGCTTGTTAGAATAATCCGAGGCTCTCCGTGGATCTAACGAGGACCAAGCAATCACGAGAGCACGACACCGAGATTTGTTAACGAGGTTCACCGATATGGCTACATCCCCGTCGATCCATTAGACAGTCCAGTCCGACCCAGCCGAAAATTATCCGACTGCACCCATGCTCCACCTTGCGTCGTGTCCGCCCGCACATCTACGTGCATTGTTTGACGCCCTGTGTATGCATGATCCCTGTACAATGTACTTCGCCTCCTCCGAGACTTGTAAGCCAATCCTTGCCATACATCCTTGAAGCTTCTTAGCAAAGTAGACCCAAAGAAGAAAAAATATTCGTGCAAAAAACTTGACCACGCTAGATCCTTTCTCTACGCAATTTCTTCTTCTCTTCTTTCCATGCTATTAGCTTCTCCACGTACCTGACTTTTTTCTTTAACAAATCTACCAGCCTGATACACGTTCGGACACATGCATCCAAGCCCATCTGCTGCTCCGCTGAACTGCGGAAGCCAACGCAACAGAGGCACACGTCGCTCCCTTGTGCGCGACACACGTGCAGAGGCACGCCTCGACCTCCACCTATGTCAGCTCCCACACAGCAGCCCACGGCCTCGATCTTTTCGACCAGCATGCTGCCTTGCTCGGCACCACGCGCGTACACACCGCCTGCCCTAGCCCGCAGCGATCCCGCGATCGAGCGCTGCCGAAAACGACCAATCGCGAGATCTCATCAATCAACGGCCGCCGTCTTGTGCTTTGACCAACATCCCGTCTGAAACTTGAAGGAATTTCACCATTGCTTGCAGTCATCTCGAGTCAAATTCGCAGTTGTCTTACCACATGTATGACCACCAGAGCCGTAGCCCGTCTCCATGTCCCATGCGTACAACACGCCTCGCCGCTATTACCGCGTTGAGCCTCTGCTGTCCCGGTCGAGTCTCAAGGGCCGCGAACCCGCACCACTCAACCCCCACTGCAGAGTACCACCGATCATCACCGACCGGTGCTGAGTATCACGTCTCCATCAGACCACTGGTACCCAGTCCGATCCACGTGTCTCTCGCTATCCGCTGAAATAGGCTTCGACTCTCCATGCATATACGCCGTAGCCCCTCCATCAACACAGAGTGAAATCTTCCACTAGACTCCAGCTCCACCTTCAACATGACTCCATGTAGCTGGTTGTGCTACCCGCGGCTCATTGACTTCAAGCTCTCATGTGTACACTGCCTTGAATCAACCCTGCAACATAGTCCGTCGAAGCCGCACAAGCCCTCACGCCTGCACCACGTGGCAGCAGGATCCGACGATGAGAGGAGACCTGGCGGCGAGGTTGACTTGGGGAGGGAGTTGCAGCCGACGGCTCGGGAGGGAGTTGCGAGCGACAGCTATGGTATTCTTCGATCTGGAGCGGGGTTGGATCCCACGAGCGGATCACGATCCGGAGCGGGGTTGGTTGCGAGCAGCGGCTGGAGCGGGAGTTGCGAACAACGGCTGGATCCACGAGCCTATCCATGAGAACGTGTGAGAACGACGGCTGTATCCACGAGCGGATCCCACGAGCAGCGGCTGGAGGTGAGCTTCGATCTGGAGGCTGACAGCAGGGCGCAGCAGGCCGACGAGCAGATCGGGCGGGATGAGCAGCTTCGAGCGGACGAGTAGAGGCTTCGAGCGGAACGGGCAGGAGGAGGAGATCGAGAACGGGCTTCGATCTGGGAGGAGAGATGGATCAATCGCACGAGTTGCAGCGTGCAAAAAATTGACCTAGCTCTAATACCATGTTCGGAATATGCAACTTGTATTCCCATGAGGCCATAGGCCGATATAAATACATGTACAGGTGTGGACTATATGCAGGAAACCCCTTATACAATGGGATAAATACGAAGGGGTACATGGCTATATTAAATATACTCTAACAACTTTAAATAGAGAGGTTGAAGTGCACCGTGGGCAGGGAGTTCGGTGAGGTCGAAGCCATCACCAGAGCTCTCGGGGGCTCACCAGATCGTGCCTAGGGCGTTCCTGGACGTGGTCTCGGTCCAGAGGAGGGAAGGGAAGGAGTGGGGAAGCGCCAAAGGCCTACGCGTGCGAGGCCGGCCATAGGCCGAGCCGGGTGTCGTCGGGCAGGCGCTGCAGAGGGAGGAGGGGACGTGGTTCTGGCTCGACGCCGACGTCGAGACACGTCTTCTGGCGCGCGGGGGAGGACCCGAGGTGGTCGGGGGCATGGGGTCAACCCTCTGGAGCACGATTGCATGCTCTAGAGCGCGACTTTGGCCGGCATGCGCGCGTTCTCACGCGCCTCTCTTGTCCTGACGCGTCTGGGAGCTACTGGAGATGCCCTGGGTGGCGTAGATGGTAAGCAAAGGTATGAGAGTGCAGAGAGGAGAGAGAGAAACTTGCTGTCCACAGGGGGAAATGAGGGTTTTACCCCATCAATAATTGAGCAACGGCCAGGGCAAGGTTGTCGGAGTTGAGTACGGTCTAGGGAGATGTGGTAAAAGTTTGAGGCCTAGGAGAACGCTAGAAGAGGTCAGAATAGCAACTTTGGTTTTCTGCCAGAAGGTGTTTGACCAATGCTTGGGCTAGTTAAATTGCTTTGATTGTCATGAGACTAAACAAGAATGATTGGAAGGTAGAAATGAGGTTGATCACAAAGTTTGAGCCCATTTGAAGAAAGTTGCCAATGTAACATTTGCAAACCTTAGAAATGGACAGAAACAGGTTTGCTTATATCTTGATAGGCTATCTCATTCTCCTTGATGCACCACTTGGTGTAGTTGCACCATTAGGGGTTTAGAACATGTCCACAAAATTTGGGATCAAATGGAGTTACTTGGCAATGTAAAGTTGCTCAAATTTGGTTCTGGTCAGAGAGGTTTTTTGGGGCATTTTGGTGAACCAAAACTATTGGGGTTGAGATGAAACTTGACAGGGTCATCACATTAGGCATATGTGACTTGATAGAATTTTCTTGGATTTGTTTGATGATATTTCTTATAGAAACATTTCAAATACTTGAAATGAACATAAATGGTTTTGAAGGGTATCCAATATTTTGAACATGACCATGTGTTGAAACTCATATAGGTCTAGTGAGTCTCCCTAAAAAAATTCAATTTTTTTGAAAGCATTAAAAAAAAATCCTTATAAAAGACCATTTCTGGCGTTAGAAAAAGGTATTTAAATAAAATACAAAAATACCTTTAAAAAATATTTTTTGTGGTTTTGCGGAGTCTTATAGGTAATAGGTTCCAAATAAAATATTACTCCCTCCATTTTTATATACAAGGCCACAAACCCATATTACAGGTATCACGACAAAAGTTAATGCCTTTTAGGTCAATGTTGCAAGACAACTTGTCTCCTTATTTGTCTCATGCACATCAAGCCAATGATCTCACTCCTGCATGCATGCAAGGGATAATTAATGTCCTTTGTTAGTACTACGAGGCAAACACCATTAATATTGCATCGATTAGTGTTAGTAGCCTTGTATTTTTGCAAATTGTAATTTGATAGTGGCCTTGTATATAAAAATGAAGGGAGTACAAACCTCAATTCAGGGGGTTTTGAAAACCTAAATTAAATAAATGCCTTTTGGCCAAATTAATATTTTATAAAAATAGTTTTATGTCCTGTACACATGGTATGATCATTGGACAAGGATTTAGATCAAGGAGATGAGTTCTGAGAGCAGGAGGTTTTTTGTGAATTGAAACACAAACAAACAAATAACAATCAACTCAAGCATTCACATCAACACAATTTTTTTTAATTGGTCCAAATTTTTAAAATTATGATTATAGCAAGGTGATACAAACAGAGGGTGTGATACCAAGGTAACTAACCAAATTACGAGACGGAAGCAGCAGCAACAACAACAACAACAAACAATAACCAAGCCTTTCAGTCCCAAACAAGTTGGGGTAGGCTAGAGTTGAAACCCATAAGATCTCGAAGCCAAGTCATGGCTCTGGAACGTGGATAGCTAACTTCCACGCACCCCTGTCCATGGCTAAGTCTTTGTCCCAAACCTTTAGTCCCAAACAAGTTAGGGTTAGGCTAGAGCTGAGACTCATAAGATCTCGAAAACAACTCATGGTTCTGGCACATGGATAGCTAACTTGCACGCACTCCTGCCCATGGCTAGTTCTTTGGTGATATTTCAGTCCTAAGCAAGGATCACTAAACTTTTTTTGTCACTAATAATTGCCCTTGCATTGCAACGGGATACAAATATTCTAGTACGTTATTTACCTGCCCATATTAATGTGATTGTGTAAATAAATGTTATCAAATCCTGCCCATGATTTACCTACCTATATAAATTTTAGGATTTTATTTGGTAAAATTTATTGGCTTACCAAAGAAAACATAATTTTATTTGGTAAGTCAATAAAAGGTGGGACAATTAAGATGGTTTTCAAGGAACACCTGTGAATAAAAACAAAAATAGGAGGGAAAAAATCAAAATGGAAAGAGGGAGTAGGAACGTACGTAAGGTTGGAGGAAGCACTCTGCCTGGCAGGTAAAGGAAGCTGTTCCTTTTTGAAGTAGTAGAGATGTTTGTATGTTCATGTATGTAAGATGCACCATTTTCTTTTGATTATGAGGCTTTGTATCTCTCTAACCCATTGTAATGTACTACAGGGTTCGTTTCCATTATGGTCATCCTGATATTTTTGATAGACTCTTCCATATTACTAGGGGTGGCATAAGTAAAGCTTCGAAGACTATAAATTTAAGCGAAGATATCTTTTCAGGTAAGTCTATTTAAGTGAAATATCTTTTCAGGGAAGTCTACATCTCTTATGAACGTTTCAGTCATCCCTTACCTAAAATGCATTTATTGAATACATTTTCTTAGGTTTTAATTCAACAATGAGGGAAGGAAATATCACACATCATGAGTATATGCAAGTTGGTAAAGGACGTGATGTGGGGATGAACCAAATTTCAAGCTTTGAAGCTAAGGTTGCCAATGGAAATGGTGAACAAACATTGAGTCGTGACATCTATCGTCTTGGACGCAGATTTGACTTCTACAGAATGCTGTCTTTCTACTTCACTACAGTTGGCTTTTATTTCAGTAGTATGGTAAGAATACATTAACTGACCCCTGAAGGTATCTAGGTGTAACATTCTCTCTAAAAAATGCTGATGTTATTCCTTGTTTCTGATGCGTTTATTATTGGACTGTATGATAGAACCATGCTAAGCATTTAGATAAAAATCCAATTGTGAGGGCTCTTTATAGATTATTAAAAAGACTACACAAAACAAAACGTGAGAATTAGATGGAGATGATCGAAGTTCAAGCCATTTATTTCATTATGACCAGTATGTTAAAATGGTAATTAGCAATATCATCCTTTACAACAAAATCAACAATATTTGCATTCATGGGATATTCCTAAAATGGCCCTTTTTAGGATTTTAGTTATTATTCATAGACGGAACTTATAGTTTAGCCATGGTGTCAAACACACAATGTGCTCATTCTGCATATTTTGGGATACTGACATCCATAGTTACTTCTTTCAGGTTACTGTACTTACAGTCTATGTATTTTTGTATGGGAGGTTATATCTCGTCATGAGTGGTCTGGAAAAGTCTATTGTGCTGGATCCACGTGTTAAGGACGACATCAAGCCTCTTGAAAATGCACTCGCTTCACAGTCTGTCTTCCAGCTTGGGTTGCTGCTTGTCCTCCCTATGGTCATGGAAGTTGGCTTAGAGAAGGGATTCCGCACAGCAGTCGGAGAGTTCATCATCATGCAGCTTCAGTTGGCCTCTGTGTTCTTCACATTCCAGCTTGGCACCAAAACACACTACTATGGGCGAACAATACTCCATGGTGGCGCTAAATACAGACCTACGGGCCGTGGATTTGTTGTGTACCACGCGAAGTTTGCTGATAATTATCGCATGTACTCCCGAAGCCACTTTGTTAAAGGACTTGAGCTGTTAATACTTCTGGTTGTATATCTGGCCTATGGAAAATCCTACCGCAGCACGAGCCTGTACCTATTTGTCACCTTTTCCATATGGTTCCTGGTGGCATCTTGGCTATTTGCACCATTTATCTTCAATCCGTCATGCTTTGAGTGGCAGAAGACGGTTGATGATTGGACAGATTGGAGGAAATGGATGGGTAACCGTGGGGGTATCGGTATGTCTGTGGATCAAAGCTGGGAGGCTTGGTGGATAGGTGAGCAGGAGCACCTCAGGAAAACCAGCATTCGCGCTCTTGTCTTGGAAATCCTCCTCTCTCTTCGTTTCTTGATCTACCAGTATGGTATAGTGTATCATCTCAACATTGCACGCCGCAGCACAAGCATCCTGGTACTTTTCACTACATATAATGTGCTGCCTTATTTGCTTAATATTTAGTTCATAGAGTTGCAGCGTATCATAATATACTTTCCATTTGCTATCGACTTGTAGGTCTATGGATTATCATGGCTGGTTATGCTGACGGTTCTAGTAGTTTTGAAGGTAACACTTTGGCCTTTGGTCTTGACCAGTTTCCTCCAATGCTTAAAAATCTTACTATCTGGATGTTGTACCTTGTCTTCAGATGGTTTCAATAGGACGGCAGAAATTTGGGACAGACTTGCAGCTTATGTTCCGCATCCTGAAGGGCCTTCTCTTTCTTGGCTTTATCTCTGTGATGTCGGTCCTATTTGTTGTATGCAGCCTCACAATTTCAGATGTCTTTGCTAGTATTCTCGGGTTCCTACCAACTGGTTGGTGCATTCTTCTGGTGAGTAAAACCTTTGTTTACCTACTTTTGCATAGCGAAGTGTTCTAAAAAAGATGGAATTCCTTGCATTCCTACCTGCTTATGAGCACGGAACCAGATACTAACAAACATTTAGCCTCTTAATTCTCAAGCAGTTGATTGACAAGCTCATTGAACAGAAGCAAACTCAGCTTATGAGTGATATATATTGTTTATTGTGCACAGATTGGGCAGGCATGCGCTCCACTGATTAAGAAGACTACGCTGTGGGACTCCATCATGGAGCTAGGGAGGGCATACGACAACATCATGGGTCTCGTCCTCTTCCTTCCAATCGGCTTCTTGTCGTGGTTTCCCTTCGTCTCAGAGTTCCAGACACGGTTGCTCTTCAACCAAGCCTTCAGCCGGGGCCTCCAGATCTCAAGGATCCTTGCCGGCCAGAAGGACATTGGGGAGTTTGAGTGACCAGTGAACTCGCATAGGCAGGATACATGTTGCATGTGAATGTGCATGTGCGATGATCAATTTTTTGGGCGTATGTAACATATGTTCAGTGGTTTCCGCTGAGGAGAACGCCTTTTTAAATGCTCCCTTCACTCAAGAGGAGATTAGAGAGGCGGTCTTCCAAATGGAACACAATAAGGCACCATGTTCGGATGGATGCCCTGCGGAGTTTTATCAACACTTCTGGGAAGTCATCAAGCCTGACGCTCTATAATTATGCGGATGCTTGCATTCCGGACAACTAGAATTGTCCCGCCTGAACTTTGGGGAGATCATTTTGTTACCTAAGATTTGGGAGGCAGAAAGGATACAACAATACAAATATATATGCCTCCTTAATGTTAGTTTCAAAATCTTTATGAAAATTGCAACCATAAGGCTAAATTTTGTGGTTGATCATGTGGTTAAACCTACACAAATTGCTTTCATGCAAGGTAGGAATATCCTGACGGGGTCGTGGTGTTACATGAAACCGTACGTGAGATGCACACAAAAAAGCTTAATGGTGTAATTTTTAAGATAGACTTCGAAAAAGCCTATGATAAGGTCAATTGGTCGTTCCTTCAAGAGATTCTGAGAATGAAAGGATTCTCACGAGAATGATGAGAATGGTGTACGCTGATCCATAGCTTTGTTTTCGGAGGTAACGTTGTCATAAAAGTCAATGATGACATTGGGTACTATTTTGAAACGAAGGGATTAAGGCAAGGAGACTCTATATCTCCACTATTATTCAATCTAGTTGCGGATATGTTGGCCATTATTACTGACCGGGCTAAGCAAGACGGACAAATTGAGGGGTAGTCCCACATCTGATTGATGGGGGACTATCAATTCTTTAATATGGAGACGATATGATTCTTTTTATGGAACACGATTTGGAGAAAGCAGTGAATCTGAAATTAATATTATCAGCTTTCGAAGAACTATCGGGATTGAAAATTAATTTTCATAAAAGTGAATTATTCTGCTTTGGCGAGGCTCAGGACGCAGCTGCTCAATATGCTGAGCTATTCGGATGTGAGCAAGGACAATTTCCTATTAAGTATTTGGGTATACTAATACATTATAGGAGATTAACGAATGCCGAATGAAAACATGTCGAAGAACGTGTGCAAAAAAGACTTGTGAGTTGGAAAGGAAAATTACTATCCTTGGGAGGAAGACTGGTTCTCATAAATTCAATACTCACTAATATGATACTCTATATGATATCTTTCTTCCAACTACCCAAAGAAGTATTGCAAAGATGGGATTATTTCCATCGAGATTCTTTTGGCAAGTGGATAGTGAGAAAAAGAAGCATCGACTGGCTAAATGGAACGTCGTATGCCGACAAAAGATCAGGGAGGACTGGGGATACATGACCTACAGGTTAAGAATTCAGCCCCCTTGGGTAAGTGGTTGTGTAAACTACTTACGGAGGATGGTGTCTGACAAACACTCCTTAAACGAAAATACATAGGCACAAAACCGCTATCACAGGTCCAGCGGAGACCTGGTGACTCACATTTTCGGGCTGGCCTAATGGCGACTAAGAATCATTTTTTCGCTTTGGGGTATTTAAGATTAAGGATGGTTCGAAAATTAGATTCTAGGAGGACAAGTGGTTATGGAATACCACCATCCGAGAACAATATCCAACTCTATATAATGTTGTGCGACACAAAGGTTCTACGCTTGCTTCCGTTATGCAAGTTTCGCCACCGGTCGTGACGTTCAGACGGGACTTAATTGGTACGAGACTACTGTCTTGAAATGCCTTGTTGGGACGCATGGCCTCGGTTCAGCTGTCACAAGGTTCTGATGAGTTCCATTGAAATCTATGTGAGAATGGGAAATTCTCGGTGGATTCCATGTATAGGGCACTGGCACAGGCTGAAGTGCCAGTCGATAATAATAGAAAAATATGGTGCATGAAGGTTCCACTAAAACTAAAGATATTTAGGTGGTACCTTCGGAAAGGGGTCATTTTAACTAAAGATAACCTTGTCAAGCGGAACTGACATGGCAACACGCAGTGTGTATTCTATCCTCAAGAAGAGACAATAAAACACTTATTCTTTGATTGCCACTTTGCACAGTCTATTTGGTCACCTATCCATATGGCTTTCAACTTGTATCCACCTACTTCAGTTGTCAATGTTTTTGGTAACTGGTTATTGGGGATTGATACTAAGTTTAGAACCATTTTAAGGGCAGGAGCGCTTGCCGTTATATGGTCGCTATGACTCAGTAGAAATGACAAGGTTTTTAACGGTAAAAATTACTCTCGTCTGCAGGTTATCTTTCGATGCACAGGTATTCTCCGTTCGTGGTCCACGCTACAACGGACGGAGTTTCGAGACCTTTTTACGGCAGCTTCGGTGCGATTGGAGAAAGTGGCCAGGGATATTTTTATCCCACATGGATGGCAGCGTGATCTCCGGATAGGCCCTCCATAGGCGACGACGATTTACTCTTACATGATTGTATTACGTCGGTTGCTGTATTACTATTTTTTGTTGTTTTTTGAACTGTGACTGTGTGCATCCTAGTTATGCAGAGCCGGGTGTAATGCTTAAACTTTGAAGTAATAAAAGCCCTTTATAAAAAATAAGTAACATATGTGTGGCACGAAGCAATTTGGGCCAAACACCTCATCACCATAGATCGCATCACGTCACCGTATGCATGCACAAATAACGAAACTGATGTGAGTAGGAATCTTTTAGGTTTTCAGTTTTTTAAAACTTTTATTTATTAAATAAAAATGGTGATTAAAATCTGTTTTCATTATTAAATCTGCCTTGACGATATCTTTGAAACTAGATCTCATATCGTTATGTTTTGATGATTTTTTTATTATTAAAAGTTGCCATGTGTATTACACATAAATTACCATGGTGTTTGCCATGATCTTTTTTAACTATTTTTTCTTCTATGTTTAAAGTAAATTTTGACATGTTATAAAAAATAAATTAAGAAAGTAAACTTTTTATGGTGAATACTAAAATTTGCTATGATCCATGAAATTATTCTGAGATGGCTCATAATTAAAAAGAAATTTGTTGTTAATAACTTAAAAGATGCATGTTCAATGGCTTAAATTTTTAGTGAACCATAAACTAAAGTTGTCATGCCGAATTACTTAAATTTGCCATGATTCATGAACTAAAATTTGCGATGATATATGAACTAAAATTTGACATGGTTTAGAAGAAAAAGCTAGATGAAACATACCATGGCAACTGTGGTGCGAACACTAGTAAAATCAGTGTATATGTACCAGGGCATTTTTCGGGCCGGGTCAAAAAGAGCCCGGTGCTAAAAAGCCAGGCCCTGAATTTCGGGCCCAAGCCCAGCCCGAGACGAAAAAATCCCGACTGGGCCCGATCGGCTTGGCCCGACTACGGCTTAATTTTATTTCTTGATAGGCTCGAGCCCGACCCGACGTGACCATTGGGCTCAACTTTTCGACCCGAGCCCAGCCCGATGGGACAAATATTCCCGGCTCAGCCCGGCATTTTCGGGTCGGGCTGCCCATGCCGAGGTATAAGTGTATATATCATGGCAACTTTTGCCCCCCACCTTCCCATAAAAAAAGTTGTCAAAACATATCAATGTCGGATCTAGTTTTGTAGACCTCGTCGAGCTGGATTTAATGATGAAATCAATTTTTAATCGGATTTTTTATTTAAGAGATCAAATATTTTTAAAGTCCGAAAAACCAAAAAGATTTCGCTGATGTCTTTCGTTTGATGTGGCAAGATGAATGATAGTCGAAGCGTTTGGACCATGTTGCTTCGTGTCGTACGTATGTCACTTATCATTTTGATGGTAAAGAATAGTATATGACATGCTAGGAGACTAATATCAAATATTGCTATATAACCAAGGTGCTTACAAAATAAGTATTTGTATATTTTGTCATTATGTGCCGCCATATTACATATTACTACTATTCTTCTTACTTTTGTTTAACTGTCTCAGTTGGAATTATCATTCTTTTGGACTCTTGACCTTTTGAAACAATTCTTTCAATCAACCTATTTTCTGTTAAAGAGTTTACTATCATTACAACTCGGTTTCACCGAATTGGAAAACTTGGTCCAACCGATTTCTCCAAGAGGCCTAAATATCAATCTCGGTTCTACCGAATCATTATGCCTCGGTGACTCTGATTTTTCTGACTTTGTTGCTCTGATAATTTCTTCCGAACTATTGTCTTAGGGGGGGACAACTTCTCTAGGGGGAGAAAAATCTCAGTGATCCCATGCAATATAAGAGGGAGAATCCTCTAGGATCCCTAACTTAGGGGGAGATCATTCAAGGAACTCTTATCCATACGTAAGGGGGAGAACATTCAATGAACCCTATAAAATATCTAAGGGGGAGAAAAGGCAAATTCGAGGAACCCTTACAAAAGAGAGAAGTATGTAGGATCCTCTTTTTTTCTCTCAATGAGCCCTTACCCTCTGACCTTTCTTTTTGGTAATTGTGCCAAAGGGGGAGAAATATCATCAAAGCTTCCATTCACTGAACCTATTTATAGGGGAGAAATACTATCAAATACTATCAAGAAGCTTATACAAAAGAGGGAGCAACAACACTAAGGGGAGATACTTGTATCAAACCCTACACATTAAGAGGGAGAGAGATAAATACCGTTTTAATTGGCTTTATTGGTTTGAACTTATTTTTCCGACCTACTCCCAATATCTACATACCATGATTCAGGGGGAGAGGAAACTTTACATACTAACTTTTAGGGGAGAGAAAGTTCTTGTACCTTGTAAACAAATTCTTTCATAAAATCCTATCTTAACTATGTCTTCAATTTCTTGGTACTTTTGAATTTCTTTGCATCTTTACAATAGGGTACTCTTGTGTTCTCTAACATTTGTTTTCCCAAGTGTACTCCTAGGCCAAGACGCTCAAGATCCTCAAGGTAAGTATATGCATCATATCCTTGTTCATGATGACCTCTTGTTTCTTGCACATATTGTTTGCAAGAGGGAGTTTTAAACATGGAAGTCTTTCATTCACATATGTTTGATGCGTATAGCCAAGATTACTATGACTTGTCTTGTCCTTCTACCTTGTGTGCGCCCATGCGTTCCAAAGCAACTATCCTTTAAAGGGATTGGACAAATTTAGGGGGAGCTTTGTCAAATTCCACATTCACAAATTCGGTGTCACCAACATTTCCATATCGTACCCACCGAGTTTGAGCTCAGACACGAACCCTAGCCATTCCCACCAAGTCGGTGCAACCAAAACTGCATTGGTGCTACCGAGTTTGGGTGACCAACATTCTGTTGCCAAGGTACACAAAATCGGAATTTCCGAGTTTGAGTATTAGTTCCACCGAGTTAGGCCATCTGACCGTTAGTCGGTGCCACCGAGTTGTATATATCGGTCTCACCGAGATTCAAAAGTTCACACCCTTAGTGCTACTCGGTACCACCGAGTTTCCAACTTTGGTGTCACCGAGTTTGCTCTTTTGTGCGTAACGGTTGGATTTTGGCTACTGCCCATATATACCCCTTCACCCACCTCTCATTCGTGGGAGAAGCATTCAGAACACACACTTCATTACCAGTTCCATTTTCTGAGAGAGAACCACCTACACATGTGTTGAGAGCAAGATATTCCAATCCAATCATTTGAAACCTTACCTCTAGCCTCCCCAAACCGCTTTCCACCAAATCAACCTCTCCTACCCATGCATATTCTGTGAGTGAGTGCTTTGTGTTTAGGAGACTATCTTTAGAAGCACAAGAGCAATGAGTTCATTGATCTACCACATCTATTACCTTTTGGAGGGTGGTGCCTCCTAGATTGGTTAGGTGTCGCTTGGGAGCCTCCTACTTCGTGTTGTGGAGTTGAACCAAGATGTTTGTAAGGGCAAGGAGATCGCCTACTTTGTGAATATCTACCGTGAGTAACGCTAGTACTCCGTGGACGGAAGCCATGGTGGGATAGATAAGGCCGCTTCTTTGTGGACCCTCCGTGGGTGGAGCCCTCCGTGGACTCTCGCAGCCGTTACCCTCCGTTGGTTGAAGTCTCCAGTAACATGGACGTACGATAGCACCAATAATCGGAACCATGCCAAAAATCGCCGTGTCAACCTCATGCGTTTGATCTCCCTACCTTACTCCTCTACATTACACTTGCATGTGTTTACTTTCCGCTGCTATACTCTTTGAACTGCATGTGTAGGGTGACCAAGACTTGTTACAACTGCTAGATTTCCGCCCTCCTAGAAATTAGGTTAGGCTAGAATTTTTATCCTGACAAGTACTCTATTCACCCCCCCTAGACACATCTTCTATCGACCCCTTAGGATGAAACAAATGAAAGAAGACTAGTCCACCCTTCTAATCCCAGGCTACCAACTAGGAACCAATCCTATGATCGTCGAAGAAGAATAAGAACTCCAAATAGAACAAGCATCATTCTCATGTCAAGCATCACATTACCTATACCTGCACATGTTGTTATAGTAATCCGTGAGCCTTTAAGAGACTCAACAATCTCATTATCAAGGGTATAAAAACTAGCAAACCTTAACAGGTGAGAAATGGTTAAGTGGTGAGGCTGCACCAAGCACTAACCATTTATATCTCACTAACTTACGAGTACAAGAATAAGAAGAATGATCTACATATAAATAGACGTGAGCTAGTATTGATCAAGAAGTGATCCTGAACACCTGCGTACGAGTCAATCATAACCCCACCATGTTCACTTCTTCGACATGCGTGGAATCTCGCTTTGAAGAAGAACGATCCGTGAAGTAAACGAACGAGCGTATTCAACGAATCCTCACACTCTGAAATGTTCTTGGAAATCTAGCGAGGAGAAGCATAACCAAAACTAAACAAATGACATGGTAAACACCACAAAATATTCATGACATGATGCACAATCAAATATGATGAATTTGCATTCAATTATGCATGAGATGGCAAGACACAACAATCAACCACTACACATTAAGTTAAGTCAATATGCAGTGAGTCACATATTGACGAAACTCTACATTTGAAGTATTTAATTCACTCTCGTATGTTTATTCGACAAATTTAAATGTTGTTAAACGTCTCAAGAGGTGAAGCATAAATAAACTACATATCTAGGCAATTTAAATGTCTCCGTAAACATGATATATTCTTTCTCAAACTACCACATATGTGAATTGCAAATTAGGTGGTGTTCTGTCCTAAACACAATTTTATTATTGTTGAACAAGAAGTTAAAGTGCACCATGCTATTCTACATGTATTTCTAATAAATTTACATATATAGATCATTTTATTTGAAGCTTTGGTTAAATAGATATGAGACCAACCGTTTAACAAGACATGAGTGCAAAAATGCATGCAAACAACAACGACAAACATTTTAGTCATGGATGAAATTGTATATTGTGAATCTACATGAAATTATAAGCAAGTTTGATATATGACATGATCAAAATGGAGCCATGTTTCACAAGATGCAATAAACATAAGTTTTAGTTATAATCTACCAAAACATTGTGACGCCTAATTAAGAGCAACAAAACATCAATCTACATGATACTATCATGGATGAAAGTGATATGCACTTAAATTAAGGTTAACATTCTACAATTTTCATAAAAGGTTCAGGTTTGTAGGCATCAAGGTTATTTTAATATGATTTTTTCCAAAATGCAATGTTCTCTTAAAGTTTAGGGAAACAGTGAAAATCTAAGATGCCAAATAGTAACTTCATGATGTTATTTTGAGATGCACAAAATAATAGTTAAAGCAAATCCAATATTTATGAAAATGATATGTACAGGAAGAATACATGGCAATGTTCATTTTATTTCGTTGCCACAAATTCACATGTTGCGTGGATTAATTATTATGAATTGTACAAAATGGAACTTTCTGTTAACATGACAATAGTTTTAACATGACAACCACTTTAGTGCAAGGAATTAACATGGTAGAAATCTTTATCGTGGAAACCCAGGGCAATAAATCAAATTACACATTAAAAATATCAAACACATGAAGAAATCACATGCATATGAGATATGGATTTGTGGCAATGATCAATGAAAGTTTGTATGTTTTAACTATTTCTGTAGTTTAGTTCATGATGCACTTTTGCAATAATGATTACATCATATAGATGAATCCTATCATGGCCGTATATTCCACCACCTTGTGGAGCACAAAGTGTTGATAATTTTTTATATATACAATATTTTCAACGGGTGAACATGCACAAGGTTATAGGCATTACAAAATGCTATTATGCTGATAAAACGGGCAATTTTCTAGACTTGGAGAAAATACACCCTCATGGAAAAACGGAATGAAGCGGTTCCAGATGCCGTTTGGATCAGGGATTGGAGCGGGCCGGGGACGGGGCAACCCGTAGGTGGCGCAACGGTAGAGGCGAGGCATTGGGGTCACGACGAGTGGGAGCGGAGCTCAGGGATGGGCACACGACTTGGGCACAGAGCGCAAAGCGCACGTGGGTCGCGTAAGCTCGGCGATGATGTCCCCAGAGGGTCTGCGAAGGGTATCGTCGGGTCGGGCGCGCTGGAAAGAGGCTGGGCGCGGCGGGTGACCAGGCAAGGTGCGCCAAGTGGCGGTGAAAGATCGCCCGACGCTGAAAATGAGGAGGGGGTGGCGGCTGAGTGGCTAGTGGCTAGGTTTTCCCTTTAAGGAAGGGGATGACCTTCCTTTTATAGCATGAAGGTCTAGGGTCGGGGTTTTGGTGTGTTTCGGAGCCCTCCGATTGCGATGCAACGGTTTCAATTAAAAGGGGCCTAGGATGGGCTAGTGGGCTGCGTAGAGAGGACTTGGTCTTAGAAGAGAGGGAAGAATGGCAGTTCGGCAACACGTTTTAAAAACCAAAAATGTGTTTGATTCCAACCAGCGATAATGTCGCTATAGTTTATCCCTTGGGCTATCGAATGACTTTTGAATGTGACGAAACTTGGTAGGTGGTTTACCTAAAATACATTACGACGACACGCCAACTTTCACCCCATTCCAAGAACGTTTTGTTCCCACTTATAAAAATAATAATATTGTAATGTCACGGGCGTGTGCAACTGTGGTTGATCTCGAAATGGTCAATGACGACAATAGGGAGAATAAGCAACTACAAATGCATGCAAGTTTTGGAAAATGACGGTAATAGTGACGATCCAATGCAGATGGTGCGACGAAGAATGCACCAAAAAATTAAATCACACAGCTATAACGAAAATTAAATGTAAGGTATCTGGAGCGCCGGTCTCGGGCTATTACAACTCTCCCCCACTTACAAGAGATCTCGACCCAAGATCTTGGAATGAGAAGAGGAATAGGAAGAGTTAAAACTAAGTTGTTTCTTTGACAAACAAGTGAAACCATCGAGCCTTGGATATTGCAAAGAGATGAATAATGACACGAGGAACTAAGTTGTTGAATTTGAAACCACTTGTGTTAAAATGAGATAGGCAAGGAATGAGAAATAATTAATTTGGGCATCACTCCGGTCGAAAAGAGAGTCACAACTTGATAAGACGAAAAGAACTTGAAAAGATGACGCTACACTCTGGTTAAGTCGATAAGCAAGGATAAGAACATGATCTTGACAAAACGAGATGATGTGTCGAAGAGAGCGACATCACAACATTTGTAGAACAAAAGAATAGAAGCTAGATCGTTGGAAAGATAAGAACTGGGAAGAAAATGACAACTTCTACCACAATTGGATTTGAAAAGCGTCCTTACAAAGAAAGATTGAAAAAAGTTATTGGAAAATCAACAACGAAAAATATTAAGCTTGTAGTGGGCTTACGAAAAACATCCCAAAATTATGAGGTGACAACCGGCCACTAACAGAAGCAATGATTTCTTGGGAGCAACAAGAGATGGGAAACTTCTTTCACCAAGAGGATAAATTGATAACCTGGATCGTTGATAAGCACCATAATAGAAACAATCCTTAGGAAATGCTTTAGGTGAAATCCAATCCAAGATAGATCCTAGAAAGAAAATTAAAGATGGGTTGCAAGATCTCATGGTAGAGAAAATGATGGATTTAAATATATCATTCTTTACAAATTTATGTCGAGACTCCTCATGAATCAAGAATGATATAACACCACCTCAAAAGATAATGGAGAATGAATTGCACTTTGAAGTGCAAGACAAATAATACTTGAGCTCCTCCAACAAGAATCTTGAAGAACACTTTGAGAATGAGTTAATTCCTTGACGACCACCTTATAGAACCTCTTGGAGAACACCATAAAATAAAGGAATTGTAAGGAGGAAGTGAAGGTTGAAAATAAAAATATGAACCTTGCGATGATTTTCTTCCAACACCTTGCTAACAAAGAAATGAAGTTTGGAAATGATATAACCGAGAAAGCTTGGAACTCCGGAAAAAGGAAAGGTGTAAGCACTTGCAACCGAGAACTTGTTCATCATGGACAAACTCCAGAAGAAGGAATTAAATCTCCTTGATGAAACACGAATAAGAATTAGGGATTTCTATCTCTATGCCCTCGGTTGCTTATCACTCCTTAGTTTTCCCCTACCCAACTAACGGCCCTCACTTTTCCCCTCCACCACTCGGCCCGCACTCAAGTGTGCCCAAAATGGAGCGTTTCCATTGGGTCAACGTAGTTGACCGTTACCTGGCGTATATGCTGATGTGTGGGACACACATGACCCATCTGTCAGTGTATAGTATAGTATTAGTTAAAAAATAGCTAGGACACCGCAGGACCCACCTATCAGTGTCTGATTTATTTGCAAAAGGAAGTGGAATAATAATGCCTCCCGTGGGGGTCCAACCCGGGACCATAGCTGGGGCTAGTTGACTTGTCATTTCTATTTACAGAAGGGCACATGAATCAGTGGCACTGGAAAGAGAGAAGGTTCATACAGTAAGAGAGTGTTCACATGTTAATAGTAAACCACAACTTATAAATGTGTTGGGTAAACTAATACGTCGGATTAACTTAACAAACACGTTCATAGATTAAGAGACAAAACTAATATAGTGACATCACACTAACTAATACATATTTTAAGGGAAGGGGCGGCATGAGATGGCCATCCCACAACGACAACATATGGATGGTTACTTGTCTTCATCATCTAAAAGGACAATGGTTTCATCGTCGTTGTTGTGGTCGTCATCATCGTCAGAGGATAGGATGACGACGTATGGTTCCTCGCCTTACGCCTCGATGGTGGCCGATGCATGTAGAGTATATGGAGCTCGTGGTTCTCCGGCAGAGCTTCGCTAAGCGCTACAAAGGAGGAGGAGGAGGTGTAGGAGGAGGGAGGGCTGCGCCAGGGGCTAGGGGTAAGCTCCCATGTGCCTCCCCACTATATATAGGGGTGGAGGGGGATGGTTTCTTGCTCTCCAAGTCCATTGGGGCGTTGGCAAAGGCGGAAGGAAAGAAATCCCGTCCTTTCCCTTCCCCATCGATTGTTATCCCCCTTTTTAGGGACCTTGATCTTATCCCTTCGGGATATGATCTTATTCCTTCTAAGGGGGATCTTGGTGGACCTTGACTAGGGGTGTGGGGCCCTGCCCCCACTACCCACGTTCATGTGGGTCCCCCATGCAGGTGGGCCCCACTTCGGAACCTTCTAGAACCTTCCCGGTATAATACCGAAAAATCCTGAACTTTTTCCTATGGCCAAAATAGGACTTCCCATATATAATTCTTTACCTCCAGACCATTCCGGAACTCCTCGTGATGTCCGGGATCTCATCCGGTACTCCAAAGAACTTTCGGTAACCACATACAATTCGGATTACAACTCTAGCGTCACCGAACCTTAAGTGTGTAGACCCTACGGGTTCGGGAACTATGCAGACATGACCGAGACATTTCTCGGGCCAATAACGAATAGCGGGATCTGGATACCCATATTGGCTTCGACATGTTCCACGATGATCTCACTAGATGAACCGCGATGTCGGGGATTCAGTTAATCCCGTATACAATTCCCTCTGTCCATCGGTATGTTATTTGCACGAGATTCGATAGTCGGTATCCCTATACCTTGTCCAATCTCGTTACCGACAAGTCTCTTTACTCATTCCGTAACACATGATCCCATGACTAACTCCTTAGTCACATTGAGCTCATTATGATGATGTATTACCGAGTGGGCCCAAAGATACCTCTCCGTCACACGAAGTGAAAAATCCCAGTCTCGATTCGTACCAACCCAACAGACAGTTTCATAGATACATGTAGTGCACCTTTATAGTCACCCAGTTACGTTGTGACGTTTGATACACCCAAAGCATTCCTACGGTATCCGGGAGTTGCACAATCTCATGGTCTAAGGAAATGATACTGGATATTAGAAAAGCTCCAGCAGACAAACTACACGATCTTTGTGCTATGCTTAGGATTGGGTCTTGTCCATCAAACCATTCTCCTAATGACGTGATCCCGTTATCAACGACATCCAATGTCCATGGTCAGGAAACCATGAACATCTATTGATAAACGATCTAGTCAACTAGAGGCTCACTAGGGACATGGTGTGGTCTATGTATTCACACATGTATTACGGTTTCCAGTTAATACAATTATAGCATGAACAATAGACAATTATCATGAACAAGGAAATATAATAATAACCATTTTATTATTGCCTCTACGACATATTTCCAATAGTCTCCCTCTTGCACTAGAGTCAATAATCTAGTTCACATCACCGTGTGATTGTAATGAATCCAACACTCATGGGGTTTGCTCATATCTTGCTTGTGAGAGAGGTTTTTAGTCAACGGGTCTGAACCTTTTAGATCCTTGTGTGCTTTAGAAATCTCTATGTCATCCTGTAGATGCTGCTACCACGCGCCATTTGGAACTATTCCAAATAACTTCTCCACTATACGAATCTTGTTTACTACTCAGAGTCATCAGGATTAGTGTCAAAGCTTGCATCGACGTAACCCTTTACGAAAAACTCTTTTACTACCTCCATAATTGAGAAAAATTCCTTAGTGCACTAGTTACTAAGGATAACTTTGACCGATGTCTAGTGATTTATTCCAGGATCACTCTTGTACCCCTTGACTGACTCATGGCAAGGCATACTTTAGGTGCGATACAAAGCATAGCATACTGTAGAGCCTATGGCTAATGCATTGGGGATGACCTTCGTCCTTTCTCTCTATTCTGCCGTGGTCAGGTTTCGAGTCTTACTCGATACTCACACCTTATAACACAACCAATAACTCCTTATTTGCTGATCTATTTTGAACTCCTTCAAAATCTTGTCACGGTATGTATTCATTTGAAAGTACTATTAAGCGTTTCTGATCTTTCTTTATAGATCTTGATGCTCAATGTTCAAGTAGCTCAATCGAGGTTTTCCTTTGAAAAACACTTTTCAAACAACCCTATATGCTTTCCAGAAATTCTACGTCATTGTCGATCAGCTCATCAGAAATTCTATAGTGCTCCCACTCACTTCTTTGGAAATACAAGTTTCTCATAAACCTTGTATAAAACCAAAATCTTTGATCATCTCATCAAAGCGTATATTCCAACTCCGAGATGCTTTCTCCAGTCCATAGAAGGATCGCTGGAGCTTTGCATACTTGTTAACATCCTTTAGGATCGACAAAAACTTCTGGTTGTATCACATACAATCTTTCCTCAAGGAAACCGTCGAGGAAACAATATTTTGACATCCTATCTGCAAGATTTCATAAATGATGCATCAACTGTTAACATAATTCCAACAGACCTTCAGCATCGCTACGAGTGACAAAGTGTCATCGTAGTCAACTCTTTGGACTTGTCGAAAACATCTTTGCGACAAGTCGAGCTTTCTTAATGGTGACTTTTCACCATCATCGTCTATCTTACTTTTAAAGATCCATCTGTAGTTAATAGTCTTACGACCATCAAGTAGTTCTTCCAAAGTCTAAACTTTGTTTTCATACATGGATCCTCTCTCGGATTTCATGGCCTCCATCCATTTGTTGGAATTTGGGCCTACCATCGCTTCTCCATAGCTCGTACGTTCATTGTTGTCTAGCAACATGACCTCTAAGACATGATTACCGTACCACTCTGGAGTAGTACACGTCCTTGTCAACGTACGAGGTTTTGTAGTAACTTGATCCGGAACTTCATGAACACTATCATCAGTTTCCACTTCAATTGGTGTAGGCGCCACATGAACAACTTCCTGCGCCCTGCTACACACTGGTTGAAGTGATGGTTCAATAACCTCATCAAGTTTACACCATCCTCTCACTCAATTCTTTTGAGAGAAACTTTTCCTCGAGAAATGACCCATTTCTAGAAACGAACACTTTGCTTCCATATCTGAGATAAGAGGTATACCCATCTGTTTTGGGTGTCCTATGAAGATGCATTTATCTGCCTTGGGTTCAAGCTTATCAGGCTGAAACCTTCTCACATAAGCGTCACGGTCCCAAACTTTCAAGAAACGACATCTTAGGTTTCTCCAAATCATAGTCATAGGGTGTCATCTCAACAGAATTACGTGGTGCCCTAATTAAAGTGAATGTGGTTGTCTCTAATGCCTAACCCAAGAACAATAGTGGTAAGTTGATAAGAGACATCATAGTATGCACCCCATCCAATAGGGCGCGACTATGACGTTCGGACACACCATCACACTATGGTGTTCCACGTGGCATTAGTTGTGAAACAATTTCCACAATGTCTTAATTCGGTACCAAACTCATAACTCAGATATTCATCTCTGTGATCATATCGTAGACATTTTATCCTCTTGTCACGACGATCTTCAACTTCACTCTGAAATTACTTGAACCTTTCAATAATTCATACTTGTGTTTCATCAAGTAAATATACTAGTATCTACTCAAATCATCTGTGAAGTAAGAATATAACGATATCCACTACGTGCCCCAACACTCATTGGACTACACACATCAAAATGTATTACTTCCAACAAGTTACTTTATTGTTCCATCTCACTGGAAAACGAGGCCTTCGGTCATCTTGCCCATGTGGTATGATTTGCATGTCTCAAGTGATTCAAAATCAAGTGAGTCCAAATGATCCATCTGCATGGAGTTTCTTCATGCGTTTATACCAATAGACATGGTTCGCATGTCTCAAACTTTTAAAAAATGAGTGAGTCTAAAGATCCATCAACATGGAGCTTCTTCATGCGTTTTATACCAATATGACTCAAGTGGCAGTGCCACAAGTAAGTGGTACTATCACTACTACTTTATATCTTTTGGCATCAATATTATGAACATGTGCATCACTACGATCGAGATTCAATAAACCATTCATTTTAGGTGCAAGACCATTGAAGGTATTATTCAAATAAACAGAGTAACCATTATTCTCTTTAAATGAATAACCGTATTGTGATAAACACAATCTGATCATGTCTATGCTCAACTCAAACACCAAATAACAATTATTTAGGTTTAACACTAATCTCGATTGTAGAGGGAGCATGCGATGTTTGATCACATCAACCGTGGAAACACTTCCAACACATATCGTCACCTTGCCTTTAGTAGTCTCCGTTTATTCCGCAACTTTTATTTAGAGTTACTAACACTTAGCAACCGAACCGGTATCTAATATCCTGGTGCTACTAGGAGTACTAGTAAAGTACACATCAATATCATGTATATCCAATATACTTGTGTCAGCCTTCTCATATACCAAGTATCTAGGGCAGTTCCTCTTCAGTGACTGTTCTCCTCATTACAGAAGCACTTAGTCTCGGGTTTGGGTTCAACCATGGGTCTCTTCACGAGAGCAACAACTAGTTTGCTATTTCATGAAGTATCCCTTCTTGCCATTGCCCTTGTTGAAACTAGTGGTTTTACTAACTCTCAACAATTGATGATCCTTTTTGATTTCTACTTTCGAGTTGTCAAACATCGCGAATAGCTCAAGGATCATCATATCTATCCCTGATATGTTATAGTTCATCATGAAGCTCTAGTAGCTTGGTGGCATCAGTATCACATCTGGAAGATCAACTCCCACTCGATTCAAGCGATTGTAGCACTCAGACAATCCGAGCACATGCTCAATGATTAATATTTTCTCCCTTACATTGTAGACAAAGAATCTTGTCGGAGGTCTCATACCTCTCAACAAGGGCACGAGCCTAAAATCCCAATTTCATCCTTTGGAACATCTTGTATGTCCTGCGACGTTCGAAATGTCTTTAGCGCCTAAATTCTAAGCCATTTAAGCATTATGCACTGAACTATCATGTAGTCATCAAATATGTGTATGTGAGATGTTCGCAACATCTACAGATGACGTTTGGGGTTTAGCACACTGAGCGATGCATTAAGGACATAAGCCTTCTGTGCAGCAATGAGGACAATCCTCAGTTTACGGACCTAGTCCTCATAATTGCTACTATCATCTTTCAACTAAATTTTCTCTAGGAACATATTGAAGTTGAGGGCAACATTAGCATGGGTCATTGGATCTACAAGATAGATTGTAAAGACAATTTTAGACTAAGTTCAAGATAATTAATTTCATCTAATCAAATTATTTAATGAAGTCCCACTCAGATAGACATCCCTCTAGTCATCTAAGTTATACATGATCCATATCGACTAGGCCGTGTCCGATCATCATGAGAGACAGACTAGTCATCAATGGTGAACATCTCCATGTTGATTGCATCTACTATACGACTTATGTTCGACCTTTCGGTCTTTCGTATTCCGAGGCCATGTCTGTACATGCTAGGCTTGTCAAGTCAACCTAAGTGTTTCGCGTGTGTAAATCTGGCTTACACCCGTTGTATGCGAACGTTAGAATCTATCACACCCAATCATCACGTGGTGCTTCGAAACAACGATCCTTCACAACGGTGCACACTTAGGGGGAACACGTTTCTTGAAATTTTGGTGATGGATCATATTATTTATGCTACCGTTGTTCTAAGAAAATAAGATGTAAAAACATGATAAACATCAGATGCAAATCATAAAGTGACATGATATGGCCAATATCATCTTGCGCCTTTTGATCTCCATCTTTGGGGTGCGGCATGATCACCATCATCACCGACACGACACCATGATCTCCATCATCGTGTCTTCACGAAGTTATCTCGCTAACTATTACTTCTACTACTATGGCTAACGGTTAGCAAGAAAGTAAAGTAATAAATTAAGACAACTCCTATGGCTCTTGCCGGTTGCCATACTCATCGACATGCAAGTCGTGATTCCTATTACAAGAACATGATCAATCTCATACATCACATATATTTCATCACATCCTTTTGTCCATATCACATCACATAGCATACCCTGCAAAAACAAGTTAGACATCCTCTAAATGTTTGTGCATGTTTTACGTGGCTGCTATGGGTTTTCTCGCAAGAACGTTTCTTACCTATGTAAAAGCCACAACGGTGATATGCCAATTTCTATTTACCTTCATAAGGACCCTCTTCATCGAATCCGATCCGACTAAAGTAGGAGAGACAAACACCCGCTAGCCACATTATGCAACAAGTGCATGTCAAGCGATGGTACCAGTCTCAGGTAAGCGTACGTGTAAAGTCGGTCCGGGCCGCTTCATCCCACAATGCCGCCGAATCAAGATAGGACTAGTAACGATGAGCAAATTGACCAAATCATCACCCACAACTACTTATGTACTACTCGTGCATAGAATCTACGCATAGACCTGGCTCTGATGCCACTGTTAGGGAACGTAGTAATAATTCAAAAATTTCCTACGTGTCACCAAGATCAATCTAGGAGATGCTAGCAACGAGAGAGAGGGAGTGCATCTTCATACCCTTGAATATTGCTCAGCGGAAGCGTTGCAAAGAACGCGGTTGATGGCGTCGTATTCGCGGCGATTCAAATCACAGAAGATCCGATCCAAGCGCCGAACGGACGACGCCTATGCGTTCAACACACGTACAACCCGGGGACATCTCCTCCGTCTTGATCCAGCAAGGGGAGAGGACAAGTTGAGGGAGATATTCGGTAGCACGACATCATGGTGGCGGTGGAGCTCGTGGTTCTCCGGTAGAGCTTCACTAAGCACTACGGAGGAGGAGGAGGAGGAGGGAGGGATGTGCCAGAGGCTACGGGTAAGCTCCCATGCACCTCCCCACTATATATAGGGGTGGAGGGATATGGTTTCTTGCCCTCCAAGTCCATTGGGGCGTTGGCAAAGTTGGGAGGAAAGAAATCCCATCCTTTCCCTTCCCCACCGATTGTTATCCCCTGTTTTAGGGATCTTGATCTTATCCCTTCGGCATATGATCTTATTCCGTCTAAGGGGGGTCTTGGTGCGACTTGACCAGGGGTGTGGGGCCTTGCACCCACTACCCACGTTCATTTGGGTCCCCCATGCAGGTGGGCCCCACTTCGGAACCTTCTAGAACCTTCCGGGTACAATACCGAAAAATCCCGAACATTTTCCGGTGGCCAAAATAGGACTTCTCATATATAAATATTTACCTCCGGACCATTCCGGAACTCCTCATGATGTCCGGGATCTCATCCAGGACTCCGAGCAACTTTCGGTAACCACATACAATTCAGATTACAACTCTAGCGTCACCGAACCTTAAGTGTGGAGACCCTACGGGTTCGGGAACTATGCAGACATGACCGAGACATTTCTCCGGCCAATAACGAATAGCGGGATCTGGATACCCATATTGGCTTCGACATGTTCCACGATGATCTTATTAGATGAACCGCGATTTCGGGGATTCAATTAATCCCGTATACAATTCCCTTTGTCCATCGGTACGTTACTTGCCCGAGATTCGATCGTCGGTATCCCTATACCTTGCTCAATCTCGTTGCCGGCAAGTCTCTTTACTCATTCCGTAACACATGATCCCGTGACTAACTCCTTAGTCACACACGAGCTCATTATGATGATGTATTACCGAGTGGGTCCAGAGATACCTCTCTGTCACATGGAGTAACAAATCCGAGTCTTGATTCATACCAACCCAACAGACAGTTTTGGAGATACCTGTAGTGCACCTTTATAGTCACCTAGTTACGCTGTGACGTTTTATACACCCAAAGCATTCCTACGGTGTCCGGAAGTTGCACAATCTCATGGTCTAAGGAGATGATACTTGACATTAGAAAAGCTCTAGCAAACGAACTACACGATCTGGGTGTTATGCTTAGGATTGGGTCTTGTCCATCACATCATTCTTCTAATGATGTGATCCCGTTATCAACGACACCTAATGTCCATGGTCAGGAAACCATGACCATCTATTGATTAACGAGCTAGTCAACTAGAGGATCACTATGGACATGGTGTTGTCTATGTATTCACACATGTATTACGGTTTACGGTTAATACAATTATAGCATGAACAATGGACATTTATCATGAACAAGAAAATATAATAATAACCATTTTATTATTGCCTCTAGGGCATATTTCCAATAGTAACATCCAGACCCACATGCCATACATGACCCACATGTCTTTACGGCCCCACGTGTTAGTAAGTGAGGAGGTAACGGTCAACTACGTAGACCCAATGGCAAGGCTCCGTTTGGGATTTTGTGAGAGTGAGGGCGAGTGGGGGAGGGCAAATGTGAAAAAATTTAGACTCCATGGGCAAATTTGAGCACAACTAATCAACTAAATGTTATACTTATCCTTCATAAAGTTAAATTGATGACATGTAACATATTTTGTATACCACTTATTTTTCTTGAAAAGATTGAATAGAGAATAACATGGACTTGAAGAAGTCTTCAATGAAGCACCAGTAAGAATTTGGTACGAATGAGTATACTAGAGATATTGAATATACATGAGAATGAAGAGACCACGATCTAACAAAGAGAAAACTTGAAGGAATCACTAAGAAATTGGAAAGAGAACAAAGAGACATCAATTGAGAATAATTCGAGAACAAAAGCTGAAAGCTGAGAACGAATAAATCTTTTGAAATGATGGATCTCTGAATAATCAAAAATGAAAAGAACTCCTAAAACACTCTACATGGGCATGAAAGAACTTCACATGATCAAAAATAATTTAAGAGGATATCATCAAGCTTTAACCATAAATCTCTTAGGGAAAAAATAAGATTTAAGAGAAACTCTTCTTTGTTCTTCAAGGCTAAGAATGACGACGGGGAACACCACCAAGAATAAGGAGATACATCAGAACAATGAAATGAAAATGGTTGAGCCAAAGACAAAAATAAATCAAAACAATCTTCGAGAAGGAATATGACGACTGGAATTTATTCTTACATCAAACATGATAAAGGATTTGAGAAAATATCCAAGAAAAGATTATGAAAGGCAGGTAGGATCATGGAGACGACCTATGGGTTACGGGCCCACTCGAAATAAACATCATTGAAATGATTGCTTGGAAAGATATATTGCACCGGTACAAATTCAAAATTGACGAGGTAGAGACCATCGAAATAGCTTAAGAGGATTTTCTATGGAAACATGAATTTTCTGACATATCTTTGCAACTCTTGATAGAATAGAGAGAGGTGAATAAGCAAGCACTACTTCACGATGGTCCAAATGCGACTCTACAATCGGAGACCCTTCAATGAAACTCTTTGTGATGAATTAATCGCAAATGGTGCTGTAAAAAACCATCAAAAAATATGCAAAACGTTTGCGATGGCAGAGACATCAAACACAATTCAGATTAGAGTTGGGTGTGCGATGCGTGGAATATAATTCACTCCAATGAGCTATTTGCGACGAGGCTGAATAACATAAATGGGTATCCAAATGAAGGTGTGTGTGATATAGGGAATATAGTTCAATCATATGAAATGTTTGTGATTAGGCAACACAACAGAAACGGTCAGCCAAATCATGGTGTGTGCGATAGACGACATATGGTTCACTTGGGCGAACTATTTTCGATTAGGAAACACAACAGAAATGGTTCAGTTTAACAAGATGTGTGTGATATGCGACACACACTTCACATAGATGAACTATTTGCGATGAGACAAAGAACACAAACAATTTGAAAAGAGAAAATATAACACAAACGGTTACTCCCGTTAATTCGTGTGCAATTGTGTGTGTAGAAAAAACTTTGCAGAATGCAAACTAGTTAAGCATCCAAATAACAACATGATTGCATAACTTAATTAAGCATCCAAATAACAACATGATTGCATAACCTAATTAAGCATCCAAATACATAGGTGACTACACACATAACATTGGCACACACCTCAATACACTAATAGATGCATACTGAACTTAGCCTATAAAAAGTATAAATATTTTGTCACGGAGTTAGTATGGAAACGATCAACACATCATCTACTTCTTGTAACACTTGTCGCCACCTCTATGCTTGTGGCTCGATCCCTCGACGTATTTAGGCAGGAGGCAGTTCCTCATGTCAACGATCCGCATGAACATCTCTTCGCATGTGTACGCTTCCTGGGCCGCAGTCTGGAGGTGATGTTCATCTAGTCTCTTCACCCAGGCCATGTGCGAGATAGGCTTGTTCTTGTCGCACTCAGCCTTCATGCCTACATAGTAGGGGTCGATGATGGCCTCGGCCAGGTCAACATGGGAGTCCATGTCCTTCTTGCTTTCCCACATGTTGTAGTGGCTGTGGATGTCAACAAGTTTTTGGCAGGCTAAGCCGGAAGTCTTGAGCACCTATCAGTTGTTGGTGGTGTCCACCATATCGAACCTTTAGTTGGGGCTATTGACAAACTTGGTGAAACGCTCGGAATGGACTGTGGCTAGGCAGTAGTGGTAGAGGAGAATATGATGGCGCATGAACAACTTGGCGAAGACAACCTGCTGATCATGTCCGACATGACCACCGGTGTAAGCGAGGTCGAAGCCGACCACTTTGTACTTGTCATCCTGTAACAACCCGAGACCGACGCTCCAGAAGATTTCTCTTTTATTCCGTTACCGCCGTGCGATTAGATTATTTGTCGCATTCATCATCGCATCATGCGCATCATCCGCATTGCATCTACACTATGTTGCCGTCAGTTTTCAAAACTTGCATCCGTTATTAGTTGCCGGTTCTCTCCTTTTTATCGTTGACCGTTTGAGACCAACCACACACGCATGCGCCCGTGACATCGTTAAAATCTTGTTTTTAAAAGTGTGTATAAAACATTCCTGGATTGGGTTGAAATTTGGCGTGCGGTCTTATTTTATTGTAGGTAGACCGCCTGCCATATTTTATCACAATCAGAGTCCGTTTGATACCTGAACGGTCGTCCGTAGCGGCACCCTCATCGGTTTATTCGTCAAACGTTTTCGCGTTTTAAAACTCTGTCGTCGGGTTGCCCATTTTCTCTCTCTTCTCAGCACACAACCCCTCTACACATCCCACCTGCTAGCTCCACCTCCTCTATCCACCAAAATCCTACCCCATGTCTAAATCTGGACCATTAGATCCTCATCCAATGGCCCCAAATCGCCAAAGTCCGCACCTGCCGGACCATGTCCGCGGTCAAACCGGACACGTCCGGGCGATCACAGCCTCCCATGCAGCCTCTCCCTCTCGTTACCCACCTCGTTTTCTCTGCCAGCCAACCATCGCCTTCCATGGTAATTTATCCACCACCTGGTCTCCTCTTCCCTCGAATTCCCCAACCTGCCAACCAACTCTCCTTGCTCCTATGTCACCTCCCTGCTCGCGCCAAGACCTCAACCCTATCCTCTCATCCAGCTGGCCGGCAAGCCGCCGGAGCAGCAACGCTCGCGACCAGCAGGTTCAGGGCCCCGGCCACGTCGACTGTGCCTCCGCGCCATTCTTCTCTCTGTATGTGTGTGTTGCTCCTCCTACTCTCTCTCTCTCCCATTGCAACAGGAGCCTAGACATGGCGCCAAGGCGGCGGTTGCCGGAGCTGCCCGACGTCCAGGCCAGTGCGACCGTGCCCTGCTTCCTTCTTCCCGTGCTCCCCCCGTTCCCTCTCTCTCCCTCATGCTCTTCCTCTAGCTCCTCTCTGTCCTGCAGGAACAACCCCAGAAGCCAAGCAGAGGATGGTCGCCACGGAATCCATGTTCTGCGAGCCATGGGTCAAGTTCCGCCACTCTGGCTGCAAGCCGCCGCCGCCTGAAGCTCTAGCCACGCCGGTATCCCCGCTCCTCTATCCTCCTCCCTTCCATGGTTCTTCTCTCTCCCTCACCCGAGGCTCTCTTTCTTTTCTTCATAAGAACCTTCCTTGGCCTCCATGAAGCTCCCGCCCTTGTGCAGCGCCAGATCCGGCCAGGTATCGAGCGGATCCGGCACCAGCGCCCCATTCCAGACCTCCGTCCTCGGCCCCCTCTGCCCGTGCCATACTCATCTGGTTCCCACGCCCCGCAGGTCTGTAGCTGCCAAACCCGCTGTTGTTCTGTCGATGACTGCGTGTGTTCGTGGAGTAGAAGCCTGTCAAAATGTTAGTATTCATCGGCTCACCTGCTAGTTTATCACTCGAGCAAGCACATCTGAACTGCCTAGCACCACCCTATTCCATCCCAGAGATCTGGGGTTCGAAACCCAGCCGTGCCAATATAATTTTTGCCGTATTTTCATTGACCTGCACCCTGCGTTTAGCTGATTCATGTTAATTTGACGCGCTCCATTATCAATAGCACATGCCCTAGCTGAGCTGGTCAACCCACAGGGCAGGAAGTCCTGGGTTTGAGTCCCATGTAGCTCACATTTTGTCATGTTTTTCCTGTGGACACGCACACGCAGACTTGTGCCGATTCCGACCCTGACCGCTGCACTATGTTGCAATTCGGCCTATATTTATTTTTTTCCTCCTGCGATTTCATCAATAACCTAGACATGCATTATTGTATGAGTTGCGAGTTGGTCGTTTCATAGATGCCATGTTAGTTGCACGTACCCCATATTCATGCCTGCGAGGAACTCGGTAACCTGGTTCACTCCATCATTCTTTGGTATGACACGCACACCCTCCCAATTCATTTGCATCGGTATCTCATCGACTTATCGGAACCGGAACGTGCCGTTGGTGTCATTTGCATGCATGTTGCATTCATGGCATAATATCTTGTGTTGCACGTATCTTTTAGACCGTAACTTCGTTGGAGATGAGCTATATATGTAAACCGACTAGAATGATGTGTAGTTTCATGTGCACCACTTTATTTTATCATTTAACAAACATAAAATATGTTTAGGTCATATCTGGACAGATTTCGAAGTTAACACATGGGTCAGTTTGGAGATGCTATATGATGTTTTCGGCCTCATTTAAAATGCCTAGATATGTAGTTTATTTGTGTTTCACCTCTTGCCATGTTTAAACAACATTTAATATTGTCGTACCTGAACGGGAGCGAATTAAATATTCGTATGTGGAGTTTCGTCAATATGCATCTCGTTGCATATTGAGCTTCACTTAATGTGTAGTGTTTGATTGTTTTGAATTGTCATACCACACCTTGCATAATTGAAATGGACATGGATCATATTAGGTTGTGCATCATATCGTGCATGTGCCGTGGTGAATATTGTTTGTTGATTCTTGTTTTCGGTTTGCTTCTCTTTGATAGACTTCCGATTCACTTTGGAGTGTGAGGATCCGTTCGACTATGTTGGTTCGTCTGTTTCACGGATTCATTCTTCTTCCAAGCGGGATCACATGCAAGATGACCATTTTCCTAGATACCATTACTATCAATGCCATGCTAGTTGTCTCGTTTCTTTCGCTATCTCTCGCTGCCTACCACCTGTTTAATATGCCTCCCAATATTGCCATGAAAACCTCTAACCTTTTCCATGTCCCAGAAAACCACTGTTTGGCTAAGTTATCGCTTGCTCAGCCTTCTTATAGCATTGCTAGTTGCAGGTGCATTTGCTTCCATGTGACAACTGTTGGGGAACGTCGCATGGGAAACAAAAATTTCCTACGCGCACGAAGATCTATCATGGTGATGTCCATCTACGAGAGGGGATGAGTGATCTACGTACCCTTGTAGATCGTACAGCAGAAGCGTTAGTGAACGCGGTTGATGTAGTGGAACGTCCTCACGTCCCTCGATCCGCCCCGCGAACGATCCCGCGATCAGTCCCACGATCTAGTATCGAACGGACGGCACCTCCGCGTTCAGCACACGTACAGCTCGACGATGATCTCGGCCTTCTTGATCCAGCAAGAGAGACGGAGAGGTAGAAGAGTTCTCCGGCAGCGTGACGGCGCTCCGGAGGTTGGTGATGACCTTGTCTCAGCAGGGCTCCGCCCGAGCTCTGCAGAAACACGATCTAGAGGAAAAACCGTGGAGGTATGTGGTCGGGCTGCCGTGGAAAAGTCATCTCAAATCAGCCCTAAAACCTCCGTATATATAGGTGGGAGGGAGGGGAGGAGGCAGCCTCAAAACCTAAAGGTTTGGCCGAAATTGGAGGTGGAGGAGTCCTACTCCAATCCTACTTGGAGTAGGATTCCACCTTCCCACTTGGAAACTATTTTCACCTTGTGTTTTTTCCTTCTCAAACCTTATGGGCCTTAGTGGGAACTTATTCCAGCCCACTAGGGGCTGGTTTATCTCTTCCCATAGCCCATGAGACCCCTTGGGGCGTGACACCCCTCCCGATGGTCCCCGGCACCCCTCCCGGCACTCCCGGTACACTACCGATGAGCCCGAAACATTTTCGGTAATGCACGAAAACCTTCCGGTAACCAAATGAGGTCATCCTATATATCAATCTTCGTTTCCGGACCATTCCGGAAACCCTCGTGATGTCCGTGATCTCATCCGGGACTCCGAACAACATTCGGTAACCAACCATATAACTCAAATACGTATAAAACAACGTCGAACCTTAAGTGTGTAGACCCTGCGGGTTTGAGAACTATGTAGACATGACCCGAGAGACTCCTCGGTCAATATCCAATAGCGGGACCTGGATGCCCATATTAGATCCTATATATTCTACAAAGATCTTATCGTTTGAACCTCAGTGCCAAGGATTCATATAATCCCGTATGTCATTCCCTTTGTCCTTCGGTATGTTACTTGCCCGAGATTCGATCGTTAGTATCCGCATACCTATTTCAATCTCGTTTACCGGCAAGTCTCTTTACTCGTTTTGTAATACAAGATCCCGCAACTTACATTAAGTTACATTGCTTGCAAGGCTTGTGTGTGATGTTGTATTACCGAGTGGGCCTCGAGATACCTCTCCGTCACACGGAGTGACAAATCCCAGTCTCGATCTATACTAACTCAACGAACACCTTCGGAGATACCAGTAGAGCATCTTTATAGTCACCCAGTTACGTTGCGACGTTTGATACACACAAAGCATTCCTCCGGTGTCCGTGAGTTATATGATCTCATGGTCATAGGAACAAATACTTGACACGCAGAAAACAGTAGCAACAAAATGACACGATCAACATGCTACGTCTATTAGTTTGGGTCTAGTCCATCACATGATTCTCCTAATGATGTGATCCCGTTATCAAGTGACAACACTTGCCTATGGCTAGGAAACCTTGACCATCTTTGATTAACGAGCTAGTCAACTAGAGGCTTACTAGGGACAGTGTTTTGTCTATGTATCCACACAAGTATTGTGTTTCCAATCAATACAATTATAGCATGGATAATAAACGATTATCATGAACTAAGAAATATAATAATAACTAATTTATTATTGCCTCTAGGGCATAATAATAACTAGTTTATGGGTTCCTTGTTATATGACCATATTATTGGTAATTAATTAATGCTCCTATATATTTGGTAAAAGGTGGAAGGTCTTGCCTTCTAGCCAGTTGTTTTGTTCCACCTTTGCCGCCTTAGTTTCGGCTACCGGTGTTATGTTCCATAAATGAGCGCTTCTAACATGCTTGGGGTTGTTATGGGGAACCCTTGGATTTTCGTTTTGGGATAAAACTCGTCTGGCAAGGCCCAACATTGGTACTATATTTGCCCAACATAATAATACTAAAAAACATAGAGCATCATGACCCCGAGGAGTAATTCAACATAACAAAGGGAGAGCCAGTGCTGATGGTGCTGGTCCTAAACAAAGTCGTGTGCAGGGCCAACCCGGGGCAACTCGGGTGATTTCTAACAGGCCAGTGTATGCTACGCTCATCCAATTGTGCCATGAGAATGAGATACATGGCTCCTATCGGGATCGTCGGTACGTCGGGCGGCCTTGCTGGACTTGTTTTACCTTCCTCGAGCGTCTTGTGCGAGGAATTCAAAGGATACTTTGGGCTATCTCGAGGTTGAGGTTTTCCAATAGGAACCCGAGGAGATCACGGGTTTTCCTTGATCAAGGTTATTCCGTCGCAGCGTGTGGTAGTTTGTGATGAACTAGTTGGAACACCCCTGTAGGGTTAAATCTTTCGGAAAGCCGTGCCCGCGTATATGTGACAACTTGGAAACTTTGTTTAACATCCGGTTCTAGATAACTTGAAGTAAGCTTAACTAAAATATGCCAACTGTGTGTAACCGTGTCTGTCTCTTTTGTGAGCTCCTTCTTCGATTGAGGACACATTGGGGTTATGCGTGACGTAAGTAGGTTTTCGGGATCATTCATTTGATCACCATTATATCACGTCCGCTGTGTGTAGATCATGCCCCTCTTTATTCTTGTACTCGTATGTTAGCCACCCAAATAATGCTTAGTTGCTTGCTGCAGCCCCACCACTTAACCATACCTCACCCATTAAGCTTTGCTAGTCTGGATACCTTTGGAAATGAGATTGCTGGGTTCCCCATGGCTCACAGATTAATACAACAACAGTTGCAGGTACAGGTAAAGAGTTACTTTGATGCGAGCGTGATGATTGTTCTATTTGGATTTTCTTCTTCTTCTTCATCATCGATCTAGGATGGGTTCTAGGCCGACAACCTAGGATAGCAAGGATGGACATCGTTCTTTTATCGTTTGTTTTCGTCCATAGTCAGACCTTGCTCTTCTACATGATGACTGTATATTGCTATATTGATGTGATCTTGATGTAGTCTGTGGCGAGTGTAAGCCAATCCATATACTCATCTCTTCAGTACTTGTACTTGTAACGATATCCATTCTTAAAAAACGATGAGATACACTTCTATCCCTATCGAGGCCCTCGTGCCAAAATAAGGATAGGATCGCATCTTGGGCATTACACATACTCAGCTAGCAACCGCTCCATAGTGTTAATGGAGTCCTCTACCATCACCGGGTCATTGGTGTACACCACCGTGAGGTCCATCTTCCTCATGTGGGTCCCACAAAGATGCAAGCCAAACTCCATTGCAGCACCGCTAGATATCCTCTCTGTATGCATCGTCGAGGGTGTCCTTATTGTGTTGTGGAGCATGATCGAAAGCGTGAAGAGACTATTATTAATGGCCGCAGGTATAAATGAGGGCCAGACTATTGGAAATATGCCCTAGAGGCAATGATAAAATAGTTATTATTATATTTCCTGTTTCAAGATAATCGTTTATTATCCATGCTATAATTGTATTGAATGAAAACATAGATACATGTGTGGATACATAGACAAAACAATGTCCCTAGCAAGCCTCTAGTTGGCTAGCCAGTTGCTCAAGGATAGTCAAGGTTTTCTTACTATGTGCAAGTGTTGTCACTTGATAACTGGATCACATCATTAGGAGAATCATGTGATGGACTAGACCCAAAGTATGAACGTAGCATGTGATCGTGTCATTTTGTTGCTATTGTTTTCTGCGCGTCAAGTATTTATTTCTATGACCATGAGATCATATAACTCACTGGCACCGGAGGAATACCTTGTGTGTACCAAAGGTCGCAACGTAACTGGGTGACTATAAAGGTGCTCTACATGTATCCCCGAAGGTGTCCTTTGAGTTAGTATGGATCAAGACTGGGATTTGTCACTCCGTGTGATGGAGAGGTATCTCGGGGCCCACTCGGTAATACAACATCACACACAAGCCTTGCAAGCAATGTGACTAAATGTAAGTCACGGGATCTGGTATTACGGAACGAGTAAAGAGACTTGCCGGTAACGAGATTGAAATAGGTATGTGGATACCGACGATCGAATCTCGGGTAAGTAACATACCGAAGGACAAAGGGAATGACATACGGGATTATATGAACCCTTGGCACTGAGGTTCAACCGATAAGATCTTCAGAGAATATGTAGGATCCAATATGGGCATCTAGGTCCCGCTATTGGATATTGACCGATGAGTGTCTCGGGTCATGTCTACATAGGTCTCGAACCCGCAGGGTCTGCACACTTAAGGTTCGATGATGTTTTAGTGTAGTTGAGTTATATGTTTGGATTCCGAGATGATATCGCAGATGTCACGAGGGTTTCCGGAATGGTTCATAAACAAAGATTTATATATAGGATGATTTCATTTGGTCATCGAAAAGTTTCGGGCATTTTCGGCAGTGTACCGGGAGTGATGAATGGGTTCCGAGTGTTTACCGGGAGGGGCCCACCCACCCGGGAGTGAGCCCATGGCCTTAGGGTGGCGCACCAAGTACTTAGTGGGATGGTGGAGCCAGCCTAAGAGGGCTATGGCGCCACAAGTAAAAATCCCAAAGGAAAGAAAAAAAAGGAAAGAGGGAGGTGGGAAGGAAGAGGAGGACTCCTCTTTCCCAAACCGAATTGGAGGAGTCCTCCTCCACCTTCGGCCGGCGCACCCTTGGGGACCTTGTGCCCCAAGACTAGCCCCTCCCCTCCTCCTATATATATTGGTGGTTTAGGGTTTTTTGAGACACAACTTTGCCATGTGCAACTCAAGCCTATTCCACATAGTTTTGCCTCTAGATCGGATTTCTGCGGAGCTCGGGCGGAGCCGTGCAGAAGTAGATCATCACCACCACTGGAGCACCATCACGCTGCCAGAGAACTCATCTACTTCTCCGTCTCTCTTGCTGGATCAAGAAGGCCGAGATCGTCATCGAGCTGTACGTGTGCTGAACGCGGAGGTGCCGTCTGTTTGGCGCTAGATCGGAATGGATCGTGGAACGGATCGTGGGATGACAGTGATTTGAATCACGAAGCTGTACCACTATATCAACCACGTTTCTTAATGCTTACCGCTTAGCGATCTACAAGGGTACGCAGATCTAATCTCCTCTCGTAGATGGACATCAGCATGATAGGTCTTCGTGTGCGTATTAAATTTCTTGTTTCCCATGCAACGTTCCCCAACAGTGGCATCATGAGCTAGGTTCATGCGTAGATGTTATGTCAAGTAGAACACAAAAGATTTTGTGGACGTCGATGTTTGATTTGCTGCCCTCCTTAGTCTTTTCTCGAATTGGCGGTATTGTTGGATTGAAGCGGCCCGGACCGACATTACTCGTACGCTTACGAGAGACTGGTTTCATCGACTAACATGCAACTCGTTGCATAAAGATGACTGGCGGGTGCCTGTTTCTTCAACTTTAGTTGAATTGGTTTTGATCGAGGCGGTCCTTGGAGAGAGATTAAATAGCAATTTGCACATCTTCATTGTGGTTTTTGCGTAAGTAAGATGCGATCATACTAGATACCCATAGCAGCCACGTAAAACATGCAACAATAAATTAGAGGACGTCTAAATTGTTTTTGCAGGGTATGCTTGTGATATGATATGGCCAATGACGTGATGTGATATATTGGATGTATGATATAATCACATTGTAATAGTTAATATCGACTTGCACGTTGATGCCACGGCAACCGGCAGGAGCCATAGGGTTGTCTTTAAACTAACGTTTGTGTTTGCAGATACGTTTACTATATTGCTAGGTCGTAGCTTTAATAGTAATAGCATGGATAGCACGACAACCTCGATGGCGACACGATTATGGAGATCATGGTATGGCGTCGGTGACAATAAGATCATGCCTGTGCTTAAGTGATGGAGATCAAGAAGCACAAGATAATGGCCATATCATGTCGCTTATGAATTGCATGTGATGTTAATCCCTTTATGCACCTTATTTTGCTTAGAACGACGGTAGCATTATAAGGTGATCTCTCACTAAAATTTCAAGATGAAATTGTGTACTCCTCGACTGTGCACCATTGCGACAGTTCGTCGTTTCGAGACACCACGTGATGTTCGGGTGTAATAGACTCAATGTTCACATACAACGGGTGCAAAACAGTTGCACACGCGGAACACTCGGGTTAAACTTGACGAGCCTAGCATGTGCAGACATGGCATCAGAACACATGAGACCGAAAGGTCAAGCATGAATCATATAGTTGATATGATTAGCATAGAGATGCTTACCACTGGAACTATTCTCAACTCACATGATGATCGAACTTGAGTTAGTGAATTTGGATCATGTACCACTCAAATGACTAGAGAGATGTACTTTTTGAGTGGGAGTTTATCAGTAATTTGATTAGTTAAACTCTAATTATCTTAAACATAGTCGAAGTCCACTTTGCAATATTTGTGTTGTAGATCAATGGCTCACGCAATAGTCACCCCGAATTTTAATATGTTCCTAGAGAAAGCTAAGTTGAAAGATGATGGAAGCAACTTTGTAGACTGGGCTCGTAATCTAAAGCTGCTCCTGCAAGATGGAAAGAAGGATTGTGTCCTTAATGCTGCGCTAGGAGATGAACCACCCGCTACGTCTAGCCAAGATGTTTTGAACGCGTGGGTAACACGTAAGGAGGACTACTCAGTAGTTCAATGTGCAGTCTTGTATGGCTTAGAGCCGGGACTTCAACGTTGCTTTGAGCGTCATGGAGCATATGAGATGTTCCAGGAGTTGAAGTTTACCTTTCAGAAGAACGCCCGGATCGAGAGGTATGAGACATCCGATAAATTCTATGCTTGCAAGATGGAGGAGAATTCGTTTGTCAGTGAACATGTGCTCAAAATGTGTGGGTACTCAAACCGTCTAGCTGAGTTGGGGATTGAACTTCCACAAGAGGCTATCAATGACATAATTCTTCAATCACTGCCACCTAGCTATAAGAGCTTTGTGTTGAACTATAACATGCAAGGGATGAACAAGTCACCCGGTGAGTTATCCGCGATGTTGAAAGTCGCAGAGTCAGAACTCCAGAAAGAGCATCAAGTGTTGATTGTCAATAAGACCACTGATTTCAAGAGAAACGACAAAGGCAAGAAGGGTAACTCCAAGAAGAGCGGCAAGCCTGTTGCCAATCCGACAAAGATACCCAAGGCTGGACCTAAGCTTGAAACAGAGTGTTATTATTGCAAGGGACTGGGTCACTGGAAGCGCAACTGCCCCAAGTATTTGGCTAATAAGAAGGCGGCCAAGGAAAAATCAGGTATATTTGATATACATGTTATTAATGTGTACTTAACCAACTCTCATAGTAGTGCGTGGGTATTTGATACCGGTTCTGTTGCTCATATTTGCAACTCGAAGCAGGAACTGCGGAATAAATGAAGGCTGGCGAAGGATGAAGTGACGATGCGCGTGGGAAATGGTTCCAAGGTTGATGCAATCGCCGTCGACACAGTCTCACTTCAGTTACCATCAGGATTAGTTATGAACTTAAATAATTGTTATTTAGTGCCTACGTTAAGCATGAACATTATAGCTGGATGTTGTTTATTGCGAGACGGTTACTCGTTTAAGTCAGAGAATAATGGTTGTTCTTTTTCTATGAGTAATATCTTTTACGGTCATGCACCCAATGTGAGAGGATTGTTCATATTGAATCTTGATAGTGATGATACACATATACATAACATTGAGACCAAAAGATGTAGAGTTAACAATGATAGCGCCATGTTTTTGTGGCACTGCCGCTTAGGTCATATTGGTGTAAAGCGCATGAAGAAACTCCATTCCGATGGGCTTTTGGAGTCACTTGATTTTGAATCACTTGACACGTGCGAACCATGCCTCATGGGCAAGATGACTAAGACTCCGTTCTCCGGAACAATGGAGCGTGCAAGTGACTTGTTGGAAATCATACATACCGATGTGTGCGGTCCGATGAGTGTGGAGGTGCACGGCGGATATTGTTATTTTCTCACCTTCACTGACGATTTCAGTAGGTATGGATATATCAACTTGATGAAGAACAAGTCTGAAAAGTTTGAGAAGTTCAAGCAATTTCAGAGTGAAGTTGAAAATCATCGTAACAAGAAGATCAAGTTCCTACATTCTGATCGTGGGGGTGAATATCTGAGTTTCGAGTTTGGTGTTCACTTAAGACAATGTGGAATTGTTTCACAGTTGACACCACCTGGAACACCACAGTGAAATGGTGTGTCCGAACGTCGTAATCGTACTTTGTTAGAAATGGTGCGATCTATGATGTCTCTTACCGATTTGCCGTTATCGTTTTGGGGTTATGCATTAGAGACAACTGCATTCACTTTAAATAGGGCACCATCAAAATCCATTGAGACGACACCATACGAACTGTGGTATGGCGAAAGACCGAAATTGTCGTTTCTTAAAGTTTGGGGATGTGATTCTTATGTCAAAAAGCTTCAGCCTGAAAAGCTGGAACCCAAAGCGGAAAGGTGCGTCTTCATAGGTTACCCAAAGGAGACAGTTGGGTACACCTTCTATATCAAATCCGAGGGCAAAGTGTTTGTTGCTAAAAATGGAGCTTTTCTTGAGAAGGAGTTTCTCTCGAAAGAATTGAGTGGGAGGAATATAGAACTTGATGAGGTTGTTGAACCTCTAATCCCTCTAGATGGTGGCGCAGGGCAAGGGGAAACCCCTGTCGAAGCGATGCCGTTTGAGGAGGAAGTTAATGATGATGATCATGAAACTTCGGATCAAGTTCCTATCGGACCTCGCAGGTCGAAAATGTCACGTACTACTCCTGAGAGGTACGGTAATCCTGTCTTATCAATTATGTTGTTAGACAACATTGAACCTGCGAATTATGAAGAAGAAATGGTGGGCCCGGATTCCAACAAATGGCTAGAGGCCATAAAGTCCGAGATAGGATCTATGTATGAAAACAAAGTGTGGACTTTGGAAGTATTACCTGAAGGCCGCAAGGCTATTCAGAACAAATGGATCTTCAAGAAGAAGAGGGACGCAGACGGTAATGTGACCGTTTATAAAGCTCAAATTGTGGCAAAGGGTTTTTCACAAGTTCAAGGAGTTGACTATGATGAGACATTCTCACCAGTAGCGATGCTTAAGTCCATCCGAATCATGTTAGCAAAAGCTGCATTTTTCGATTATGAAATCTGGCAGATGGATGTGAAAACAACGTTCCTTAACGATTTTCTTAAGGAAGAGTTGTATATGATGCAACCCGAAGGTTTTGTCGATCCCAAGAATGCTAACAAAGTATGCAAGCTCCAGCGATCCATTTATGGACTCGTGCAAGCATCTCAGAGTTGGAATAAGCGCTTTGATGAGGTGATCAAAGCATTTGGGTTTATACAAGTGGTTGGAGAATCTTGTATTACAAGAAAGTGAGTGGGAGCTCTGTGGCATTTCTGATATTATATGTGGATGACATATTGCTTATTGGAAACAACGTGGAGTTTTTGGAGGGCGTAAATGATTACTTGAATAAAAGTTTCTCTATGAAGGACCTAGGAGAAGCTGCTTACATTCTAGGCATTAAGATCTATAGGGATAGATCGAGACGCCTGATAGGACTTTCACAAAGCACATACCTTGATAAAGTTTTGAAGAAGTTCAAAATGGAACAATCCAAGTAGGGGTTCTTGCCAGTGTTACAAGGTATATAATTGAGTAAGACTCAATGCCCAGCAACTGCGGAATGTAGAGAACAAATGAGTTCTGTCCCCTATGCTTCAGCCATAGGTTCTATCATGTATGGAATGCTGTGCACTAGACTAGACGTCAGCTTGGCCATAAGTATGGTAGGCATGTTTCAAAGTAATCCAGGAGTGGATCACTGGACGGCGGTCAAGAATATTCTGAAGTACCTCAAAAGGACTAACGAAATGTTTCTCATTTATGAAGGTGACAAAGAGCTCGTCGTAAAGGGTTACGTCGACGCAAGCTTTGACACTGATCCAGATGACTCTAAGTCTCAAACCGAATACATATTTATTCTTAATGGGGGTGCGGTAAGCTGGTGTAGTTCCAAGAAAAGCGTCGTAGCAGATTCTACATGTGAAGCAGAGTACATGACTGCCTCAGAGGCAACTAAGGAGGGTGTCTGGATGAAGCAATTCATGACCGATCTTGCAGTTGTGCCGAGCGCACTAAATCCAATAACTCTGTTCTGTGACAACACTGGTGCCATTTCTTTAGCAAAGGAACCAAGGTTTCACAAGAAGACCAGGCATATCAAACGACGCTTCAACCTCATCCGCGACTACGTCGAAGGAGAGGACGCAAATATTTGCAAAGTGCACACAGATCTGAATGTAGCAGATCCGCTGACTAAACCTCTTCCACGGGCAAAACATGATCAACACCAGAACTGTATGGGTGTTAGATTTATTACAATGTAAATAGTATGGCGATGTGAGGACTATATTATTGACTCTAGTGCAAGTGGGAGACTGTTGGAAATATGCCCTCGAGGCAATGATAAAATAGTTATTATATTTCTTGTTTCAAGATAATCGTTTATTATCCATGCTATAATTGTATTGAATGAAAAAATAGATACATGTGTGGATACATAGACAAAACAATGTTCCTAGCAAGCCTCTAGTTGGCTAGCCAGTTGATCAAGGATAGTCAAGGTTTTTTGACTATGTGCAAGTGTTGTCACTTGATAACTGAATCAATCATTAGGAGAATCATGTGATGGACTAGACCCAAATTATGAACATAGCATATGATCATGTCATTTTGTTGCTATTGTTTTCTGCGTGTCAAGTATTTATTCCTATGACCATGAGATCCTATAATTTACTGGCACCGGAGGAATACCTTGTGTGTATCAAACAGTGCAATGTAACTGGGTGACTATAAAGGTGCTCTACAGGTATCCCCGAAGGTGTCCGTTGAGTTAGAATGGATCAAGACTGGGATTCATCACTCCGTGTGATGGAGAGGTATCTCGGGGCCCACTCTGTAATACAACATCACACACAAGCCTTGCAAGAAATGTGACTAAATGTAAGTCACGGGATCTTGTATTACGGAACGAGTAAAGAGACTTGTTGGTAACGAGATTGAAATAGGTATGCGGATACCGACGATCGAATCTCGGGCAAGTAACATACCGAAGGACAAAGGGAATGACATACGGGATTATATGAATCTTTGGCACTGAGGTTCAACCGATAAGATCTTCAGAGAATATGTAGGATCCAATATGGGCATCCAGGTCCCGCTATTGGATATTGACCGAGGAGTGTCTCGGGTCATGTCTACATAGTTCTCGAACCCGCAGGGTCTGCACACTTAAGGTTCGATGATGTTTTAGTATAGTTGAGTTATATGTGTGGTTACCAAATGTTGTTCGGAGTCTCGGATGATATCACAGACGTCACTAGGGTTTCCAGAATGGTCAAGAAACGAAGATTGATATATAGGATGGTTTCATTTGGTCACTAGAAAGTTTCGTGCATTTCCGATAGTGTACCGGGAGTGACGAATTGGTTCCGGGTGTTTACCGGGAGGGGCCCACTCACTCGGGAGTGAGCCCATGGCCTTAGGGTGGCGCACCAAGTCCTTAGTGGGCTGGTGGAGCCAGCCCAAGAGGGCTATGGCGCCACAAGTAAAAATACCAAAGGAAAGAAGAAAAAAGGAAAGAGGGAGGTGGAAAGGAATAGTAGGACTCCTCCTTCCCAAACCGAATTGGAGGAGGAGTCCTCCTCCTCCTTTGGCCGGCGCACCCTTTGGGCCCTTGTGCCCCAAGGCTAGCCCCTCCCCTCCTCCTATATATATTGGTGGTTTAGGGTTTTTTGAGACACAACTTTGCCATGTGCAACTCAAGCCTATTCCACATAGTTTTGCCTCTAGATCGGATTTCTGCGGAGCTCGGGCGGAGCCGTGCAAGAGTAGATCATCACCACCACCGGAGCCCCATCACGCTGCCGGAGAACTCATCTACTTCTCCGTCTCTCTTGCTGAATCAAGAAGGCCGAGATCGTCATCGAGCTGTACGTGTGCTGAACGCGGAGGTGCCGTCCGTTCGGTGCTAGATCGGAACAGATCGTGGGACGATGGTGATTTGAATCACGAAGCTGTACCACTACATCAACTGCGTTTCTTAATGCTTCCTGATTAGCGATCTACAAGGGTATGTAGATCTAATCTCCTCTTGTAGATGGACATCACCATGATAGGTCTTCGTGTGCGTAGGGAAATTTTTGTTTACCATGCAACGTTCCCCAACACGGACGTCCTGGTAAACCGGCATGAGGCGACGCTCGTGGCACAACCGCATGCATATGGAGCCCCGAACATGATCGTGGGCAGGCCCCAACCATTGGCAGAGTATCATACGGTTCACTCGGACAAACTATTTTTGATTAGGGAACACAACAGAAACGGTTCAACTTAACAAGATGGGTTGTGCGCTGGCCGCAACCACTAGGAAAGCGCACACGGAGGGACGTGACCCGAGCACGCCTTGGTGCCTAAATGGCGAGAAGAGCACACGGAGGGACGCGTGCAAAGCACGCCGCTGCCGCCTAAACGACAAGCAAGCACATGCATAATTCTTGCATATAGAAGTTGAACATAGCCATATGAAGGTGTGTTTCGGGCTTTGAGGCCAAAACTATCAATAAAATTTGAGCTTGTTTCTCGTCACATTCGAGATTACCATGCAATAATTAATTGCAAATCCATTCACACCAATCAAACCTAAACGTGTTCACACTTAGCATCGGGCTATAAAAACAACCCACTCAAAAATTACTTCTCATTTCCTCTCCTCATCACCCGCAAAACAGTTCTTTCCTGTAAAGTTGTTCCGCCATGACAGGTAGGAGGAGTTTTGTGTCGACATATAACGAGGGAGCAAAGAACAAAGCCACGAAAGCACTAGAGAGGTCTCGCCGCTGCGCGGTAGACGCACCAAACATGCCTTGGCGCGCCATGGAACCTCGAACAAGCTCTCACCGACAAGAGAGGGCTCCCGCAAGCACACTCACCGCGTCGGCGAACACGAAGAAACAACGGTGCTGAAGTCCTTGGCCATCGATAATGCTAGTCTTGCTAGCCTAATTAGCCAGGAGGAGCTGGTCGACGGATTGGTGAAGCTGCTCAAGACTACTGATGCCTCGACTGAGAAGGCGCCCGGCCTCGTCGTGCGATTCATGGTTGACAATGCAAACCTCCTCACGGAGCACACTGGGAAGGAGGAGGAGGCCGCCGACTTGAAGAAGCTGCATGAGCAGAGAAGTGCCCCGGGGATGACGCTGAAAGCATTCGTCTAGGAACTTATGGGTGGCTTGAGGAAGCTCCGCATCGAACGTGAGTAGGAGATGGAGGAATCTGTGGCTCTCATCAAGCAAGGTCATGATAATTTGAAGAAGGAGCTGGAGGAACTCGTCGCTCGGGGATTCATCAAGGCATAGAGACATCAGCAGCTCAGATCGTTGTCTATGATTTCCTTCTTCTCTTGCCCCTATGTCTTTCGTGCCTTGCCCCATGTGTAATTTAAAATTATTCAGAATAGGATCAATGAACCAGGTAGTTAATATCCGCGCTATGATATTAAAGACAATTAATATCCACGCTATGGTAAATTTGTCCTCGTATTATCCGTTGCCATTTTATTTTGTCATTGTATTATCTGTTGTCGCATATGGTATTTTAAATTATCCGAAATACGACTTGGAAACAAGCTAAAATCACGTTCTCAGCGAGGCACGAACAAAGCAAATGATTAATGATGATCGGGGCCATGTGATCACAAGCAAACAACCTACATATAGGTGCTTTAATTAACTGCATGTTAAACAACGACTTGGACTGCTCGCACGGGTCGTGTCGAGCCTCCACGACGGACTGCTCACGCTCATCCCGTCAAATCAAATAGTTTCACGCATGCCACCGACTATGGTTAAATTTTTGCACTAAATACAAATAGGATCAATGAACCAGGACATAGGTAGTACTCTCTAATACAAAGAGGGCCTCATGGCCACACTTAAATCGGTACAGGAACACACACGGTTCACATAATACAACACTTTGCCATACTAACGTGTCAGCTATTCGTTCCAAAGGACAACATTGTGTATTAGTGTGTGCACCTTGTTTAAAATTGGACGATTGTTTTACCATGTCATATATGTGCCATGTCATGAAACCATGCCAAGTTTCATGTTTTTTGGGTGAGTTTTTGATTTACTAGGATTTATAAACCAAGATTCTCAATGTTTCCAGACGTTGAGACCTATGTAATTCAGTCTCATTCCTTCAATGAGAGCTAAACATGCACCCAAGGACACATGTACTATTTTCTAGCCATTTTGGTGGACTGGGCATGTATTTGTAGTTCAGATTTGAACTATGGACATTACATGCCTAGAAAACTCAACTAATATATAAAAAGGCCAAACGAAACCTGAATAATTTCGAATTTAAACATGAATCTCATGTTGTTCCATGTTGCATGTATAAAAAAATACAAGGCGAGAGAGGCAACAATTATTATTTCTCCCACAAGGGGCAAGTTTCCCTATCAAAACCACGGGGGTTATTGCGGTAAGTTCCAATTTGTAAGAGGTTTGTAATAAAGATTGGCCCTAATTGGACAATTCATTTACCATGACATATATGTGCCATGTTGTGACACCATACCAAGTTTCATGATTTTCTGGTGAATTTTGGATTTAGTGGGATATAAAAACCGAGATTCCTAGTGTTTGAGGCTGAGCCACGACACTGATACAATTGTAATACATTCCCATTCCTTGCATGGGACTTAAACATGCACCCAAGGACACATGTATGATTTTTCTAGACATTTTAATGCACTGGAGCATGTATTGTAGTTCTTATGTGAATTATGGACATTAAATGCCTAGAAAACTCAATTAAAGTATTAAAAAGGCCAAAGGAACCTTGAATAATTTCAAATTTCAGCACGAATCTCATGTTGTTCCATGTTGCCCGTAGAAAAAAATACAAGGCGAGAAGAGGTACCAATTATCTTTTCGCCCATAGGGGGGCACGTTTCCCTATCGGAACCACGAGGGTTCTTGCGATAAGCTTCGGTTTGTAAGAGGTTTGTAATAAAGATTGGCCCAAATTGGACAATTCTTTTACCACGACATATATGCGCTATGTTGTGACACCATACCAACTTTCATGATTTCCTGGTGACTTTTGGATTTACGGGGACATAAAAACCAATATTCCCAGTGTTTGAGGCCGAGTGAGGACACTGATATGGTTATAATCCATTCATATTCCTTGCATGGGACATAAACATGCACCCAAGGACACATGTACGATTTTCTAGACATTATAATGCAGTGGAGCATGTATTTGTAGTTCAGATTTGAGTTATGGACATTAAATGCATAGAAAACTCAATTAATGTGTAAAAAGGCCAAACAAACCCTGAATAATTTCCAATTTCAGCACAAATCTCATGTTGCTCCAGGTTGCATGCACAAAAAAAATACAAGGCAAGAAGAGGTAACAATTATCGTTTCGCCCACAAGGGGCACGTTTATGAAAACACAATTGCTCCCTAATGTGGTTTTGGTAATTAATCACAATGTATGCATCAGTGGACTAATGAGTTTATTCAAGTGTATTTCATAAAATTTCAAAGATACTTTGGCTATAGGATTGTGAGGAGATTCCCCCTGATGCAAGGAAGGTATATGATTGGCTCATGCTTCAAGGAAGAAGACTCTGCATTTTACATTTATGAGAAATCACTTTGAGTCCATAGGAAAGCCAATACTATTAGAAGGGGATGAGGTATTATGATGAATTTGTTGCTGAAGTGCTTAGAGGCAGCCACCAAAAATACTCAGCCATTCTCCTACAAAATATCTATGTCCAAACCCAAACCAGCAAAATCGGTGCCACCAACAATTTCCATTCGACCCTACCGATCTTACACTTGACAAATCCTATGCCAAACACTACAATATCGGTACCACCATAATTCCTATATGTGCCACTGAGATTCAATGACCAACTTTTTGTTGAGGTGATTTCAAGAATCGGAATTTCCAAGTTTGAAATCGGTCTCACAGAGATTTGCAAATTAGTCTAGGTCATCGTATCGGTACCACCGAGATTCCTATACCGGTCTCACTGAGAATTCAAAAGTTGCCACATTTAGTTCAACTTGGTACCACCAACATTCATTTCGATGTCACCGAGTTGGGCAGTAATGTTGTAACGGTTGGATTTTGGGGGCTGTCTATATATACCCCTCCACCTACTTCTCATTCATAGAGGAAGCATTCAAAATACACTTACACTTGTGAGATCCATTTTTTCTGAGAGAGATCCACCTACTCATGTGTTGAGATCAAGAGATTCCATTCCAACAATTTGAACCTTGATTTCTATCATCCCCAAGTTGCTTTCCACAAGATCAATCTCTCCTACCCCTGCCAAATCTAAGAGAAAGGAGTTCATTGTTCTACCACACCTATTACCTTTTGGAGGGTGGTGCCTCCTAGATTGGTTAGGTGTCGCTTGGGAGACTCCTACTTCGTGTTGTGGAGGTGAAGCAAGATGTTTGTAATGGCAAAGAGATTGCCTACTTTGTGAAGATCTAGTGTGAGTCCTGTGTGGACGGAAGCCATGGTGGAATAGACAAGGTCGCTTCTTTGTGGACCCCTTGTGGTTGGAGCCATGTGTGGAATCTCACAGCCGTTACCCTCCGTGGGTTGAAGTATCCACAAACATGAATGTATGATAGTGCCACCTATTAGAACCATGGCAAAAATCACTGTGTCAACCTTTGCGTTTGATCTCCCTACCTTACCCTCTACTTTAAACTTGCATGTTTTTCTTTCCGCTGCTATACTCTCAGATGTGCTTGTGTAGGGTGCACTTGACTAGTCATAATTGCTAAAACTGGCCCACACTTAAAGTCCAGAAAAGGCTAAGTTTTTATCCTGTCAAGTAGTCTAGTCACCCCCTTCTAGACATACTTTCGGTCCTACAAGTGGTATCACACCTTTGGTCTCCATTGCATTGGTTTCACAACCTAGCAGAGTATGGCGTCTAGTGAGGCAAATTATCACCATAGAGGTCCATATTTTGATGTCACTAATTTTGCTAGTTGGAAGCATAATATGAAAATGCATATTCTTGGTCATAATCCTGCCGTTTGGGCTGTTGTTCTTGTTGGTTTGCAAGGTGATCTCTAAGGAGAAGGAAAAGAACCAGATCGTGATGCGATAGTGGATGAGCTGGATGTTGCAATACAATGTTCAGGCCTGTGATATCCTGTTAAAATGCTTGTGTCCGAAAGAATTCAACAAAATCATTCGCCTTGAGAATGCAAAGGAAATTTGGGATACTATGATTGATATGCATGAAGGAACTGATTCTGTCAGGGAATCTAAGTTGGTTGTGCTTCAAAGTCAGCTTGACAAGTTCAAGATGAAGGATGGTGAAGGAGTTGCTGAGATGTACTCTAGGCTAGATCTCATCACAAATTAGATTGCATGCTTAGGTAGTGAAGAGATGACCAAAAAAGTCATCATCAAGAAGATACTTAGAGCCTTGGATGGAATATACGTCACCGTGTGCAGATTAATCCAAATGACGCCAAACTACAAGTATCTCAAGCCAACTGAAGTCATTGGAAGGATTGTTGCTCATGAAATGTCACTCAAAGACAAAGATGAGTTGCACCACAAGTCAAGCGATGCTTACAAAGCTTCAAGTGATACTCCTGCTACTTCAAGTGACAACCTTATTACCAATGAAGAGATCATCATCATGGTCAAAAAATTCAACAAGTTCTACAAGAGTAGACACAAAGAGAGACGCTCAAGCTCAAGATATGATGAGAAACATTCGTTTAGTCGTGATCGAAATTGCTTCAACTGTGGAAAGCCCGAACACTATTTGAATGAGTTCACGGATCCCCACAAACCAAGAGAACAGTCACCTAGAAGTCGAAGCTCAAGATATGTGTCACCTCGTAGAGAGAAGGAGTAGAGAAGATCGTTATGAATGAAGACACTCCCGGAGAGGCAAAGAATCCGAGAAGAAGGACAAGTACGGCAATAACAGTTCAAGAAGAAGACATCAAGATCACATTGGTGAATGCATTGCCGCATCCGAGTCTGACAACCAATCCGAGAGAAGCTATCACTCCAACTCCGACTACAGTCAAGATGAAGGTGTTGCCGGTCTTGCACTCGTTTCCTCCAACTCCTACGACTTATTTGATTCACCAAATGAAGGAATTGGGATCTGTTTCATGGCAAAAGGCCCCAAGGTATCTCAACCCGAGTAGTTTGACTTTGATAGTGATGAGGATGACTTGTTAGGAGATGATGACTTGCTCCTTGATAAGACTAGTGATACCATTGAAAATGAACTTGAAAATATTCATGCTAGTCTAGAGAAATCGAATGATGATGATAATAAAGATATTGAACGACTAACTAAACAATTAAGCACTCTTATGTTAGCTCATGAAACTACTCTAAAAGATCATAGAGAGCTTGCAAGAACTCATGAGAAGCTATGCTTCAAGATGCTAAATTTAGAGCAAGAGCATGAGTTTCTAAAAGCAATCAATGATGATCTTCAAAAGAAGGGTTCTTCTTATCTAGCCAAACGATTACTCTTGTCTACTTTTGTTCCACAAGTTAAACCGAAGAATACTAGTAACAAAGGCAAGAAAGTTTCTTCATCTAGTAACAACAATGATAAAGCTAGATCAAATGATTTTGTTGCTAGTAGCTCTCTCAATTCCACTAATGATTCTCTTAGCCATGTTGCACTTGAGCAAGAAAACAATTTATTGAAAGGGATTAAAGAGAGAGGTGTCTTCAAGAGTCTTGTCGTAAGTAAGCAATTCGAAGAAATTGTGTGCAAGCAAGGAGGACATCAGAAGAAGCAAGGTGTTGGCTACTTCAACGTCAACCAAGATGTTTGGGAAGAAGGTCCATAACCCATTCCAAATTTTGTTCCTCAAGAGGAGAAGTATGATCCTACTCCTCCCAAGGGAACAAGCTCTCAAGATGGCCTTCTACCACAAGACCACAAGGGCAAGGGAAATCTTCAAGAGGAGATTGACTCATTCGAGGAAGAACCCCAAGCCAAGGTTGAGTGGGTTCCCAAGGACACTTCTAGTACTACCTCATCTAGTGCTACCACAACTCCTAGGATCCCATCAAGGTGATGTGGGTCCCCAAGAGGAAGAACTAGAAAGTTCTTGAGGGTTGACTCCACCATTGAAATTCACTCTTATTCATTTTGGCAAGAACTATATGCAATCAACTCCGACTACATGTATTAGTTCAAGGAGTCACACATTCTCTCAAAGGTGAGCAAGGGGCAAGGTAATTAATGCATCTTTGGACATCACCTCCCATGTATTTCACTCCATGTCCATAGATATCTTTGCCATTTGTTCCTTTTGCTTTGGGACTAACCCATGTAGGTGAGAAGAGTAAGAGACAACAAGAATTGCTGCCAAGTCAAGATGATCTCCATCAAGAATGAGCATCCACCACTACTACACCTACTTGAAGTCTTCTACAACAAAACCCAAGGTTAGTTTATCCCTCTTAGGGGGAATGTCATATCTAGGGGGATATTTACTCTAAGACTTCAGTATAAGCGTCTCCTAAATGATGTGAACACATTAATGCATTATGTAAAAGTGGTAACCCCACTTGTGCTTAATCGACGAGTATGACCTATGATCAAGTGTTCTTACTTGACTCCTAACTTAATATACTCATATATAGATGACTTCGTCATCGCCAAAGTGCTTGATAGATCCTAGAATGTTTGTGCATGTTCACCATATTTTATTTGACATCTTATTGCGTGAGCATGTCGGTATGCATATTTTGCTCATTCGAGGATATCCAATTGTTGTTATTTGCCTTTCTATTTCTTTTGGCCAATTGGATATACAAGAATGCCTAAGTACCCATCTCTAGCTAACTATGCTTTCTTGTCTGAAATTCTATTCATGCTTCATCACAACATTTGAGCAAGTACTTTAGGGACACTCTGTGTGAGGAGCACTCGGAGATCCTTCTGGACAAGGGCTGAATTCCTTAACCTCCCAAAGTGCATCTCGGTGTGACAAATCTCAAAATCTCGGTCCCACCCCTAGGGTTGATCAGGTTTTATCATCTCGGTGAAACCGAGTTTAGCTTTTCGGCCTCACCGAGTTTCACTGTCAGCTGACAGTTGTGGAACTTGGTGGCACCAAAAATCTGATCTCAGTGTCACCAATAGCAAACGGATATATATACCAGCGGAGCCTGACGGTTGAAAATTTTCTTCAAATGCCGAAAGCCGCACCCCTTTGCTGTCGCGCTCTAGTCCCCGAACATATACTTGATTCTCCCATGCGCATTCGCCAGAAGTCCTCGCTGCCGACAGATTCTTCACCGCCATCGCTGCCGTAGTGAATCCACACCGAGTTAGGGTATGGATTCGATCTCCTTTGTGCACTCCAATCTGATTCTTTTCGCAAATAGGCACTGCAATTATCTTTCTATGATTGCTACAAGTTCTATCCAGCAGAGAACTCCATTATATTAGAGAACAAGTTTTTTAGGGTTAGCTGTGTGCGAGATTGAATCTTGGTGTCACCGGGTTGCAAAAATCGGTGTGACCGATTTTGGTTTTAGGGTTACTGAAAATGTTCTTGGTGGAACCAGTTTCTCCCTTTCAGTGAAACCAAGAAGGGTGCCAAGTTTCTATTAAAGAGAACATGTGTCTCGGTGGCTCCGAATGTTTTGACTCAATGGAACCGAAATCCTATTTTGCTGAAAGTTAAAACGAAACTTTTAGAGTTCAAATTTGACAAAACTTCTGCAATTTTGTGTTGCTTATCTTTTCCATTTCTTCTATATCTTTTCATAGGGTCTGCTTGTTTGCTTGGTCTTGCAAGATGTTAGGTTCAAAGGATAGTGATAACCCACAAGTATAGGGGATCACAACAGTTTTCGAGGGTAGAGTATTCAACCCAAATTTATTGATTCGACTCAAGGGGAAGCCAAAGAATATTCTCAAGTATTAGCAGATGAGTTGTCAATCCAACCACACCTGAAAGATTTAGTATCTGCAGCAAAGTATCAGTAGCAAGGTAGTATGATAGCAGCAGTAGCAACAGTAACCAGTAGCAGCAGAGTAATAGCAGTAGAAACAAAGTAACAGTAGCAGCAGTGACAATAGTAGCAGCAAAGTAAAGTAGAAAGGAGCAGTAGTAAAAGACTCGTAGGCATTGGATCGGTGATGGATGATTATGTCGGATGCTATTCATCATGCAACCGTTATAACATGGAGAGATAAGTAACTAGCTCCAGTTCGTCAAGCTAATGTAGGCATGTATTCCGTATGTAGTCATACTTGCTTATGGAAAAGAACTTGCATGACATCTATTGTCCATCCCTCCCGTGGCAGCGGGGTCCTAATGGAAACTACATGATATTAAGGTTCTCCTTTTAATAAAGAACCGGACCAACGCATTAACACTTGGTGAATACATGAACTCCTCATACTATGGTCATCTCCGGGAGTGGTTCCGGCTATTGTCACTCCAGGTTGCCGGGTCATAACACGTAGTAGGTGACTACAACTTGCAAGATAGGATCAAGAACACACATATATTGGCGACAACATAATAGGTTTAGATCTGAAATCATGGCACTCGGGCCCTAATGACAAGCATTAAGCATGGCAAAGTAGTAGCAACATCAATCTCAGAACATAGTGGATACTAGTTATCAATCCCCGTCAAAACTAACTCGATTACATGATAGATCGCGTACAACCCATCACCGTCTAGCAAGCCTACGATGAGATTACCCATGAACGGTGAAGAGCATCATGGAATTGGCGATGAAGGAAGGTTGATGATGACGATGGCAAGGATCTCCCCTCTCCGGAGCCCAGAACGGACTCCAGATCTGCCCTCCTGATGAAGAACAGGAGGTGGCGGCACCTCCGTATCGTAAAACACGATGAACTCTTCTCCTTGATTTTTTTCCGGGCGAGACGGACTAAATAGGGCTGGATTTGGAGGCGGTGGAGTGTCGTGGGATGCACAAGCATGCCAGGCGCGACCAGGGGGGCCTGCGCCTGGTGGGCTTGTGGGCTCATGGCTCCACTTCCTCCGCTAATTCTTGCGCCAGTATTTTTCATAAATTCCAGAAAAATTCTCCTTAAATTTTCAGGTCATTCCGAGAACTTTTATTTCTGCGCTAAAACAACATCATGGCAATCCTGCTGAAAACAGCGTTAGTCCGGGTTAGTTCCATTCAAATCATTCAAATTAGAGTCCAAAAAGTGGGCAAAAGAGTTCGGAAAAGTAGATACGACGGAGACGTATCAGCTCCCCCAAGCTTAAAGCCTTGCTTGTCCTCAAGCAATTCAGTTGACAAACTGAAAGAGACAAAAGAAAAACTTTTACGAACTCTGTTTGATATTGTTGTTGCAACTATGTCTAACCCATATCCAAAATTTCACCAAGATAACAAGTGTCGGGGGGATAACCCCGGGGTAGGCTCATCAAGCCTGCTCCTTCATTTCCAGCCCAAAGGACATGAACATATACAGATTCCCAAGGCCCAAGTCTTCCGTCCGGCTAGGCAGCGCCTACCGGCTAGAGGACGAGGCGACCATCCCTCTAGCGGGCTAGGCAACCCTTGCCGGCTAGAGTCGAGGTGGCTACCTCTTCTAAGCCGGCCTAGTCCAGCCAACCATGCTAGGAATGAGGCGGCCGCACCCAAGCCGGCTAGTCAAGCAGGCTAGCCGGCCGAAGATCACAAGTCACATCAGATCGTAGGTTAGGATGAGACCTTACGATTAAAGGTAGCTACTCGTCAGCAAAGGTACTGGATCGGGGCACCCGACACGTACGAGCGTCGGCGGCCATGCCGCTGACCTACCCCGGCTCTGATACATGACCTAGCATAGTGTCGGACCGTCGCACTCCCGCTCCATTACTGCACTCAGCGTGGGGAATAGTGGAGGCGGCCGTACCTCCTGCCCATGACGAATCATGCTGGACGACGCTTGATGTACAACGCGTGCTCGGCGTCAACCTTATGCAAGAGCTTCATTGGCCAGCCGGCGGGTCCCACTGCCAGTCAAGACCATGCAGCCGGCGGGCCCCTCAAGCGACAAGACAAGACTCTAGTGCCCCCCTGACCAGCCGACGAGGCTGCCAGCCGGGTCCCACACTTGTACCCTTTATCCATATTGTATGCCGGCGGGTTCGTCTATAAAACCCCTCGGTCGCCCTCCATGCAGGGGGGCCGATCATTCCACAGTCGTACAACACCATACACTCACCAACCATAGAGAGAGGCAGAGACGAGCCGACTGCTTCCCTCTTCCTCCTCCCAACACAGCTCCAGGAGCAACTCTGTACTTTGTCCATACACATCAAACACTCCGGCAGGACTAGGGGTATTATCTCTATGGAGAGCCCTGAACCTCGTTCCCAGCGTCCACCTTTGTCCCTTCGGTTCTCACTGACTTTAGCCTACCTATGGCATATGTTGTGAGTATTCAACAACACTTGGCGCCCAACGTGGGGCCAATCGCGGCATCGGCTGGCTTTACGCGCTGGGCGGGGCCCCGCACCTACACCACTGGATGCATCGCGTCCGGATCAGTTTGCATGCCTGTGGAGCCCGCTTTCGACGAGGCAACACCCATGATGATCGACGTCCCCGTCCGCCATGCGGATTCGGACAAAGATTGTGATGACGAGGTGCTCCCTAGAGTCGTTGTCGCTGCTATGGAGAACCTCAACGTTCTCTTCAGCGACCTACGTCTCAACGACGGTCCGCGCTACTTCGGCGAGGACTTTGACGTTGAGGCGCTCTGCGCCAGCTTCACCAGGCTCTCTATCGCTGAGATGCCTGCCCACGACGTATATCCCAGCAACGTCCTCATCTTTGACGGCCCTCCGCCGTCGGTGGGGTTCTTTACCCCATACCACGTTGCTGCCGTCTCCAACACCGTGGAAGTGATGGTTATCGGTGCCGGCACCAGGACGGCTCCCGGTAAGGCCTCAGCAGGTGCTAGTGAGCCCGCCGCTGCCACCGCCGATACTCTTCGGGATGCCATCGTCGGCCTGAAAACACCCATCACAGCTTCCGCAAACCCTCGCTGGAAGAGGCTCGCAAGCATATCCTGGAGGAGGGCATTGCCGTAGCTTCGGCAAAACGTCGGATGGAGGCTACGCATCACGAGTATAACTCCGCATACGGCCTTACTCCGATTTCCGAGGCCCCTAGCCGGCTTGGATCGGTCCGCAGCCGCGGCCGGTTCATCGCCGAAGTCCTAGGTGGCGATATGCCCACCTACGAGACCCCTGCGGCCAACATGCGACCGGCTCAGGCAGCCATGGAGGAGATGGCGAGCCTGGAAGGCGAGGAGCGCGCTTTCCAAGAGAAGCGGGTCAAGGACCTCCTTGACGCCGCGAACCAGCAACACACTCGGTTTGACCCCGGTCAGGCTCAGTCGGAGTCCCCGGGGCCCAACCCCGGAGCACGCCGCAACCCTAGCGGTCAACATCATGTAGAAGGATCTTCCTCGCATCGCCCTTCCGACCGAAGGGGCGAGGGAAGCCAAGACCGGCGCTCTCAGTGCCAGAGTGAGCACACTTCGGGCTTGCGTCGCGGAGGCGACGAGGGCGATTCGGAGTGTGAGACTCTTCCCCCGTGAAGAACTCACGTCTCTGGTTCGCAAGGCGCCTCTCCTCTCGCCACTCGGGCTGGTGCTCACGCTTCCCAAGATGATCTCGACGCTCGCCGGCGTCTCATCATCCTGGCCCAGTCAGCCCTCCTAGAGGAAGACGGTCCCATCGGTACGGCCTGCTTCGGCCCCCGGATCCGAGGGGAGCCGTTCCCCCGAGGTTTCACCTTGCCTCGGGACACGCCCAAATACAATGGCACGGCCAAGCCAGAGGACTGGCTAATTGACTACACCACGCCCGTTGGCATTGCCAGGGGCAACAAGCGCGTAGCGGTCTGCTACGTGCAACTCATGTTGACCGGCTCGGCCCGGACTTGGCTTAACAGCCTCCCGGCCGGCAGTGTCAACTCCTGGGTGGACTTCGAGGAGGCATTCGTCCGCACTTTTACTGGCACCTACAAGCGCCTTGGTCGGCCCCGCGAGCTGGCCATGTGCATCGAGAGGCCCGACGAACCCCTTCGCGACTACGTCACCCGGTGGACGGAGCTTCGTAACTCCTGTGAGGGGGTGCATGAGGTACAAGCCATCCAGTACTTCATCGACGGTTGCCGAGACGGCACCCTCCTCAAGCACAAGCTTATGTGCTCCGAGCCCACCTCTCTGGCGGTGCTCATGGCCAAGGCGGACAAATATGCCACGGCCGACTCGGCGATGCGCGTCAAGGTGACCGCCTCGGACAAGGCTGTACCTACGCCAGCTACTCCCAAGCCGGCTGGGGACAACCGAGGCAGCTAGAACAACTACAAGCGCAAGGTGGATCAGACGGATTCCCGCTCCAACAACAAGTTGGTGGCCAGCGTGGAGGGCGAAACATCGGCTCCTCAAACCAGCCCTCTGCGAAAGCGTCCCAACAGGAGCAACACCAACTGGCTGCCCAAGCAGTCTTTCGAGCAGCTGCTCGACGCCCCTGCAAGGTACATTCTGGGGCGCAGCCGTCTTCCCACACCCTTCGACAGTGCAGCTTTGCACACCGGCTTTCGCAAGGGGATGGCCTGCCGTCTCCTCCGGATGCGCCGACGGTACCTCGTGCACTAGCTCCCATCCACGCTCCGGCTCCGCCGCCGCCGCCTCGCGACGACGGCCACCACCAAGACGACTACCCTCATCAATACGGAGCGTTTGTCGTCTTCACCAGTGAAGGCGACGACAAGCACAACCTACACCAGAGGCGGCGCGAGGTGAACGCCACGGTCCCCCCGATTCCCCAGTACATGCACTGGTCCGACAAACCAATCACATGGAGCCAGGTGGACCATCCTGCGGTGATGCCCAACTCGGGATCATACGCACTCGTCCTCGACCCCACCTTCGCCTCCAAGAGGCTCACCTGTCGATTCTCCTGGGTGTTGGTCGACGACGGCAGCAGCATTAACATCCTCTACCTCGACACTCTCCTCTAGCTCGGACTCAAGGAGACAGACGTACTGTCTTCCATGGCATCGTGCCTGGGCAGTCCTGCTCGCCCATTGGCAAGATCCAGTTGGACGTCCTCTTCGGCGACAAAGCCCACTTCCGCCGAGAGTCCATATGGTTCGAGGTAGTGGATCTTAGTAGCCCGTATCACGCGCTGCTGGGAAGACCGGATCTGGCCAAGTTTATGGCTATTCCGCATTACGCCTACCTGAAGATGAAGATGCCGGGTCCCAAGGGCATCATCACTATCATTGGCGACTACAAGAAGTCGCTCGAGTGTGCCCAAGATAGCAGCCGCCTCGCCGACGCCTTGGTGACTGCTGAGGAGAAGCGGCAGATCGACCGGCTCGTGGCCCAGGCTACTGAGCAGCCGGCGATTCCTTCTCCTCCGTCCCAATCGGCCGGCGAGGCCTCTTTCAAGCCGGCTAAAGAGACCAAGCAGGTCCCACTCGACCCTGCCTACCCAAAGCAGTGCGTCACCATCGGGGCTGGCCTCAGCCCCAAATAGGAAGGCGAGCTCGTCGACTTCCTCCGTGAGAATCGGGACATCTTTGCATGGTCCCCCAAGGACATGTCGGGTGTTCCGAGGAAGTATGCCGAGCACAAACTTCACGTGCGACCGATGCAAAGCCGGTGAAACAACCCTTGCGCCGCTTCGTCGAGGGGAAGCGACGCACGATCGGAGAAGAGATCACCCGGCTCCTTGCAGCCGGCTTCATCATGGAGGTTTTCCACCCGGACTGGCTGCCTAATCCAGTCCTGGTGTTGAAGAAGAACAACACCTGGCGAATGTGTATCGACTACACTAGCCTGAATAAGGCGTGTCCGAAAGACCCTTTCGCATTGCCTAGGATAGATCAAGTGATCGACTCCACTTCAGGCTGCGAACTGCTGTCGTTTCTGGATGCTTATTCGGGCTACCATAAAATCAAGCTGGATCCAGCTGATCGCCTGAAGACCTCCTTCATCACGCCCTTCGGGGCCTACTGCTACACCACCATGACGTTCGGTCTGAAGAACGCAGGTGCGACGTTCCAACGCTGCATGCAGCAATGCCTACTGCCAGAGATCGGCAGAAACATCCACGTCTATGTGGATGTCATCGTCGTCAAGACGAAGCAGCACTTCAGCCTCCTCGATGACTTGCGGGAGACGTTCGCCAACCTGCGCGAGTACAAGATCCGACTCAACCCGGAAAAGTGCGTCTTCGGGGTTCCAGGCGGTAAACTCTTGGGGTTCTTCGTGTCCGCCCGTGGTATCGAAGCGAACCCCGAGAAGATCGGCACCATCGAGCGGATCGTGCGGCCGACTCGAATCCTTGACGTCCAGGAGTTCACCGGCTGCTTGGCGTCCCTTAGCCGGTTCGTCAGCCGGCTGGGCGAGAAGGCCCTTCCACTCTACCAGCTCATGAAGAAGACAACGAAGTTTGAGTGGAAGGACCAGGCGGACGAAGCCTTCCACGACCTCAAGCGGCTAATCTCGAGATTGCAAATCTTGGCAGCGCCGTCTGAAAGGGAACCCATACTCATATACATTGCGGCGACCACTCGCGTTGTTAGCGTAGTGTTGGTAGTTCAGCGTAAAGAGGAGGGCAAGGCACTGCCAGTCAGCGCCCTGTCTATTACCTTAGCGAGGTCTTGTCCGCCTCCAAGCAGAATTATCCGCATTATCAAAAAATGTGTTATGGTGTTTACCTTGCTGCAAAGAAGTTGAAGCAATACTTCCAAGAGCATGCCATCACCGTGGTAAGCACTGCTCCACTTTCAGATCATGGTCAACCGTGATGCCACGGGCAGGATTGCCAAATGGTCCATCGCTATGGCGGATCACGATATCCGGTACGAGCCCAGCACCGCCATCAAATCTCAAGTGGTGGCCGATTTCTTAGTCGACTGGGTCGAGACCCAGTTTGAGCCACCGCCTCCAGACTCCACACATTGGCGGATGCACTTCGACGGCTCGAAGATGCGAACAGGACTGGGAGCCGACATCGTCTTGACGTCTCCCAAAGGGGACCAGCTCAAGTACGCTCTCCAGATCCATTTCGCTGGCTCCAACAACGTCACCGAGTACGAAGCACTCACTCATGGCCTCCGGCTTGCCAAGGAGATCGGCATCCGATGGCTCATATGCTTCGGCGATTCAGACTTGGTGGTGCAGCAGGTCTCTGGCGAATGGGACGCCAGGGATGCCAACATGGCAAGCTACCGCTTCCTCATTCAGCAGCTCAGCGGCCCATTCGAGGGCTGTGAGTTCCACCACGTTCCCAGGGCAGAAAATGAGGCGGCCGATACACTGGCGAAGATCGGCTCCACGAGACAGGCCATTCCAGCCGGCGTCTCCCTCGAGCAACTCCATAAGCCGTCTATCGAGCCGTCTCCCGAGTCGGCATCGATCTTTGTGTCGGCTGACTCCGCGGTGCAAGCGCCGTCGGCTCCACCAACTACACCGGCTGCAGTTCCTGTGCCAGCTCTATTGGCTCCATCAGCTACGTCGGCTGCGGTTCCCACGCCGGCTGCGCTGACTACACCGACTCCAATGGAGGCACCGCCTACGACAACAACCCCAACTCTTCCTGGACTCGAATCCTGTGATCTCGACACCCAGTGGGTGGACGTCATGGAGGTAGACGGTGAGATGGCTGCCGCGGCAGCACTACAGACACCTTGTCTCGAGCCCACAACCGCGGCTCCATCAAGCTCTGGGGCTGCAGAAGCCGCCAACAGTCAAGACGAGCGGAGGCGACCCTTGTGTCGGCTCCATCATGGGATCAAACTATTCTGGCCTTCCTTCTTCACGGCGAACTTCCTCAGAACGAGGCAAAGGCGAGGCAGATCCAGCGCAGGTCTGCAGCCTACGCCATTATCAATCACGAACTGGTACGACGCAACATGACCGACGTGTTTCAACGTTGCGTCGAATCAGAAAAGGGACAGGAGATCCTCAGAGACATTCACCAGGGGGAGTGTGGACATCATGCCGCCTCCAGAACCCTGGTGGCCAAGGCATTCTGCCACAGATTCTACTGGCCCACGGCTCTCGAGGAGGCTGTGGATCTGGTCGACAAGTGCGAAGGCTACCAATTCTTCAGCGAGAAGAGCCATATGCCGCCTTCGGCCCTCAAAACCATTCCCCTGTCATGGTCATTCGACGGCTGGGGACTGGACATGGTAGGGCCCTTCAAGACGGCTCGCAGTGGGATGACGCATCTCTTGGTGGCCGTCGACAAGTTCACCAAGTGGATCAAAGCCAGACCTATCAAGAAGCTTGACGGCCCCACCGCTATCAAGTTCATCACAAACATCTCTATCCGATATGGCGTTCCCCACAGCATCATCACCGACAAAGGCACCAATTTCGCCAAGGGCGCTCTAGCGCTCTACTGTTCCAAGGTAGGCATCCGGCTCGATTTGGCATCAGTGGCACACCCCCAGTCGAATGGCCAAGCAGAGAGGGCCAACGGCCTGATTCTGGCCGACATCAATCCAAGACTGGTGGCATCGCTGGTCAGATCAGCCGGCTGCTGGATTGAAGAACTGCCGGCTGTGTTATGGAGCCTCCGCACCACGCCCAACCGGTCGACCGACTTCACTCCGTTCTTTCTTGTATAGAGTCCGAGGCTATTATTCCCACGGATATCGAGTTCAACTCGCCTCAGGTCGCCCTATACACGTAAACGGAGACAAAGGAGGCAAGAGAAGACGGTGTGGATCTCCTCGAAGAAGCAAGGGACTTGGCCTTGAGCCGGACGACCATCTATCAACAGAAGCTGAGATACTGCCACTTCAAAAAGATCAAGCCTCTCTCTTTCTGGGAGGGAGACTTGGTCCTCAGAAGAATCCAGCGCACTGCCGGCCAACACAAGCTCTCATCCCCATGGGAGGGACCCTTCATCATCAGTAGGGCGTTGCACAACAACGCTTACTACTTGATCGATGCCCAAAAGCCAAGAAGCGCAAGAGGGACGACTCCGGCCAAGAAACGGAACGTCCATGGAACACGGCACTGCTTCGCCCGTTCTATTGCTAGACGGCAAGAATCAAACAAGGGAATGAGCATGCACGTGTATCTTTCTCCCTTTTCAGGGATCAACAACAAATGCAATAAAAAGAGCATGCTTCATGTTTATTTTTATTGAGAGTTTTCACTCTGTGTACGCCCCCTGACTGGCTTCAATAAGCTCGGGGGCTACACCGCATACACCTCTTGTTGGCTTTATAGAGCTCGGAGGCTACGCAGCGCACGCCCCTTGCTGGCTTTAACAAGCTCGGGGGCTCGCTAGCCGCTCGGACGCCTTCCCTATTGTAAAAGAACACATAGTGTAACCGGTTGATCCCTGGTCACCTCGTACGAGCTTGCGGGCTGGCTCCGGCCGTATGGCTTGCGAGGTGATGCCAGGTCAGGCCGGATACATGCAAAGTTCGGCTACAAAGGGTCGCTGGCTCGGGCAGGCTCGATCATATATACGATCTCATTCAGGCCGGCCTCTGTTGGTTTATGTCTTGTTCTTTAAGTCTTGATGGCTTCGAAAAATCTCAGTCTCGTATTCTAAAATCAGAAACCTCGACCCAGCCACATACCGGCTCCCGGCTGTCGGGTTGGCGGGATGGAAGATTAGGAATACGAGGATTGGAGAAAAAGGAATCAACCAGGAATCAAAAGACAAGAATATGAGACAACACGCATGACAATATGAATATAATGCTGAATATATACATTCGAAAAAGCATTGGCCCACGACCCACGATCATTACATCCCTCCGGGGGTAGAACAAAACACAAAGGACACCGGCTACGGGGCTGCGGCCTCATCGGTTGCCCCGGCCGCTGCTCCTGATGTGGTAGCTTCACCATCTCCGGCTGCTCCCGAGGCGGTTGCACTGTCTCCTTCGCGAGGGCTCCCGGCTCCATCCGCATCGGAGTCGCCATACGCCGCACCGCTGGAGGCGGCAGCAGATTCCATAGCTCGAGCCGCCTCGTCGGAGCTGTCGTCAGGGTCATAGGGCTGAAGGCTGTGCATATCTTCAGCGATCACACCGCCATCTTCACCCCGCTCCAAAACGAAATCGTCCCAGGCTGCGTACTCGGCGATGTCGCTGGCCCTCACACGCAGTGCCTCCTCCATGCCCTGTAGCTCCGCCTCCGAGCCATCACGCTGGGCGACGAGCTTGCCCAAGTCCAGGTTCCGATACCAGGACTTGGCCAAGCGCAGGGCCATGTAAGCCCCAACCCGCGCGACACACGCGCGCCAGGCATCCAGGCGTTCTCCGCCTGCTGCAAGCCAGCAGGCGAGCCGTCTCATTTACGCCGGCTCCACGCCCTCCGGCCACAAGGCCGCCACCATCGACGAGCCTGCGACCTGGAGCTGAGCCATAGACTCGCCCAGGGCGCGCAGGCGGGCCCGAAGGCCCACCCCGATCTCCTCCACGCTCCAGCCGGAGGTAGTGTCTACCTCCTGCCCAGCCGCGCGGCGCTCCTCGCGGCTCACCTCGATGGCGGTGTCGGCCGCGATCTGGGTCGCAGGAAAGAGACCTAGAATGGCAACAGCCAGGACGTAAGAGCACAGTAAGAAGAGGAGACGACCAAAAATACCAAACACATGACAAAGAAGAGAGACTCACGATGGAAAGCACCATCGGTCTCATGGGAGCTCTCGAGGACCTCGAGCTCCCGCACCTTACTCGCATGAGTAAGGCGGGCAACCTCCTCGTGGAGAGTCGCCGCAGACTCCAAGGCCTTGGCCAGCTACGATTGCTTCTGGACAAGGGCCTCCTCCTTCTCCCTCAAGGCGGCATCCTTGAGGTTCATCTCCTTGAGATGAAGCAACGCGAGGCGATCCACGTCGGCGGAGTAGGAGGCCTCCTTCTCCTGCAGCGTATCACGCAGTCGCTCCAGCTCGACCCGGCTGGCCGCCTCGAGCTCCTTCTTCTCTGTCTGAAGAAGGGACACCTGCTCCTGGAGCCGGTTGCCCGCATTACGCAGGGCGTCCCGCTCCGTAGCAGCTTCGCCCAGCCGGGCTTTGAGCTCGGCGATCCGGCCATCAGCTCCCAGGTGTTGGGTTCGCAGCTCATTGTAAGCCTGCGCCTGAGCGTCATAAAGCTCCTGCCAAAAAAGAAAAAGAAACATGATTAAGATTCGGCCTGGTTAAGACTTAACCAGCTCGATTCTCGGGGGCTACACCCAATGGGTGTGCTAGCGCGCCCCCACTAAAGAAACAATACAGGGAAAAGGACTTCCGAGAGATTCGGACCGGTCGACGATCGACCGGCCCGATTCTCGCGGGCTACACCCAGTGGGTGCGCTGTCGCGCCCCCACTAACGCAAAAGGAAGAAAAAAGTTCAAAAACGAAAGAGGAAACACCTACCTGGGTGCGGGCCTCCAGGCGCTCCATGTCGCCGCATACCACGCGGGCCGACTACTCCACCTTGGACCGTCTGCTGGTAAACATCGACACCAGCTCCGAGACGCCGGAAAGCGCGGTGCCGGCGGGCACTCGTCGGCGGGCCAGGTTGGCCGCCCGCCATGTCTTCATGGGCCGGCTCTCGGGCCAGCCCCCAGCTCCTGGCGCAACAGGGCCGTGCTGGGGAATGACGATGGCATCGGCTCCTGGTGCCGGCTCGGCGGCCGGCTCTGGCACCATCCCGGCTGGCGCTACCTCCTCAGCGGGAGGCAGATGGGCCGCATCCAGCGCTTCTATGGCCTCCCTTGGCGCGTCAGGGGCCGTGTCCGGTGCATCTAGGTCCAGCTCCGGCGCGTCGGGTGCCGCCTCGTCCCTGGGGGAGTCAGGGACCGTTTCCAGGTCCACCGGCGCTGAGGCTTCCGGCCCTGAAGGCTGGGCCCCCTCAGCCCTTGGGGCGTGCCTTGAAGCCGCTTTGCTAGCTGGCTCCTCCGCGCGAGCATTTGCAGAGGGGTCATGTCTAGCCTTCGCACGCTTCTCCACCGGCCTCTCGACCCGGCTGGGGTGAGACTGGCCCACAGCCGCTTTCCCCGCAGCCACGTCCCACCGGCGCTTGGACTCCATCTCAAGCTCCCTATGGGCAGCATCGGCTGCTGCACAGCCAGCCCGCTCGGCTGCGGAGGCGGTGTCCTCTTCCACATCCTCCGCCTCCCTGTCAAGCAAAGTCCTTAAGGAACAAAGCTCCTCACAAGATAAACGAAGAAAAGGGGGAGGAAATCTTACCCCGCTACCATAGGGACCTGCCTTCGGCCAGCGCCGCGGCGTCTCTTTGCGCCACCTGCTCGCTGTCCGGCTGGAGGACCCGGCGCTGGCCGCTTAGGAGCCGGTCGGGATGTTGTGGCACCCTTGCCCTTCGTCCCGGCTGCCTCGTCGGCGGCGGTCGCTCTGCCCCTTTGGCGCCTGCCGCACGTCACTGGCGGGCTGGTGACCTCTTCCACCCCATCGAAGTCCTCCTCGAAGGCTGCACCAGAAATGAATGATGGAATCTCGTCGTCATCCGTCCAGTCCGCAACGGAGGGCCGTGTGTACTCACCAGACGGCTCTGTCGCTTCCGAGTCCAGGGGTTTCTCTGAGCCGGCGGAGGAGTCCGAGCTGGATTCAATCATGCCCTCGTCATCAATCTCCGAGGCGTCGGACACATCCACATCGGGAGCGGGCGGACGGAGGGACCCCTGCAGATTCTTGTATAGCTGCGGAAAGGGATTCGATCATCGGCTCAGCAACACGACCGGCTACAAGGCAAACAACAAAGAATAAAGAGTCCACCTACCATCGGAGGCGGACGGGGCCTGTTGAAGGGGGACATCCCCCACGTCCATTTCCCGCTCTCATCCATGCGGGCGGTGGAGATCAGATTCACCCTTCGCGCTACAATGCTGGGGGTGAACCCCTTGGTGGATAGCCGGCATGGATCATGCCGGCCGCTCATCTGGCAGAAGAGATGAGGCCGCCTCTGCAAGGGCAGGATCCGGCAGGCCACAATGGTGGTGAGCAGGTCGCGGCCAAGGAGGCCGCCCTTCTCCAAAATGTCGAGGTGGGCACAGATCAGCGCCACCTCGGAAATCGGCTTGGGGGTCTTCGCATCCCAGTTCAACCTCGTCGGCGGAGCGATGTCAAACGGGGGCATGTTGAGGACATCCATGGCAGGGTCAGCGTTCTTCACATAGAAGAAACCCTTCTGCCAATGCTTGATGGATTCTTGCAGGGGCATCTGGGGGAAGCCCGATTTCGACCGGTGGTGCACCAACGCGGCCCCGAACGGCGTCCTTGGGCGCGGCTCCTTGAGCTTCTCCACCTCAGATTTTTCCATGGCGATGGACTGCGGCTTGAAGAAGAACAGGTTGCGCAACAGGTCGACGCGGGGCTCGATCCCCATGAAGCCCTCGCACAGGACCACGAAGGCTGACAGCTGCAGAATCGCGTTCGACGCCAGGTGATGAGGCTGCAGGCCAAAGAAGCGGAGCCATTCGGCGAAGAAGGCGCTGGCCGGAAGCCTGAAGCCCGGTAGAAATGCTCACTGAAGACCACGACCTCTCCCACGGCGGGTGTGGGAGTGGTCTTGGCGCCAGGGAGTCGCACCAGCACTTGGGAGGCCGGGGGCAGCAGTCGGTGGTGACAGAGCGCCTCGATGTGTCCCTCGCCGACGTCGCTGCCCAGCCAGGCTCCCTGCGACGACGCCTTCTGCGCCGAGGGCCTTTTCGAGGAAGAACCACCGGCCATGGCTGCGGGTGACGGAAACCCAAAGGGGTTGGCGACTTCGCGACGACGAAGACGAGGAAGACAAAGGATGCGAGCTCTTTCTCTCTAGGCACAGGGAGGAAGAGGGCGCGGATGCGGGGCAAGAAGGGGGTTGAATGGCCTCCTCGAAACCCCCGCATCCCATTTAAACCCCCACGAAGCGTCGTGGGGAGGGGATCCGGTGCGCCCTGGACCCCCACTGACCCCGTGTATTACGGGCGGTAACGCTTCCCTAAGCCCAACCGTCGCGGAGTAAATCCGCAGAGGTTCTCTCGCGCGGAGGCCGAGGGGGCGTCGTGGCAGGACCCAGGGTCGAGGCCCGGTCCCGTCATCAGTAATCACCATCATTATGCCAGGCGGGGCCTGGCACGTGGCGTTCTCTGAGCGGCTTGCGACGAAGCCGAGGCGTTGTTTCGAAGCCAGTCGGTTTCGAAGCAGGCACCCCTCGTCACGAATAACGTCGAAAAAAGCAAGGAAAATCATCACGGTGAGGCCGCCCACCCGGAGGTGGCAGGCCTCGCCAGCTTCGGGAACTACTTTCGGGGGGATAACCCCGGGGTAGGCTCATCAAGCCTCCTCCTTCATTTCCGGCCCAAATGACATGAACATATACAAATTCCCAAGGCCCATGTCTTCCGGCCGGCTAGGCAGCGCCTACCGGCTAGAGGACGAGGCGACCATCCCTCTAGCGGGCTAGGCAACCCTTGCCGGCTAGAGTCGAGGTGGCTACCTCTTCTAAGCCGGCCTAGTCCAGCCAACCAGGCTAGGAATGAGGCGGCCGCACCCAAGCTGGCTAGTCAAGCAGGCTAGCCGGCCGAAGATCACAAGTCACATGAGATCGTAGGTTAGGATGAGACCTTACGATTAAAGGTAGCTACTCGTCAGCAAAGGTACTGGATCGGGACACCCGACACGTACGAGCGTCGGCGGCCATGCCGCTGACCTACCCCGGCTCTGATACATGACCTAGCATAGTGTCGGACCGTCGCACTCCCGCTCCATTACTGCACTCAGCGTGGGGAATAGTGGAGGCGGCCGTACCTCCTGCCCATGACGAATCATGCTGGACGACGCTTGATGCACAACGCGTGCTCGGCGTCAACCTTATGCAAGAGCTTCATTGGCCAGCCGGCGGGTCCCACTGCCAGTCGAGACCATGCAGCCGGCGGGCCCCTCAAGCGACAAGACAAGACTCTAGTGCCCCCCTGACCAGCCGGCGAGGCTGCCAGCCGGGTCCCACACTTGTATCCTTTATCCATATTGTAGGCCGGCGAGTTTGTCTAAAAAAACCCTCGGTCGCCCTCCATGCAGGGGGCTGATCATTCCGCAGTCGTACAACACCATACACTCACCAACCACAGAGAGAGGCAGAGACGAGCCGGCTGCTCCCCTCTTCCTCCTCCCAACACAGCTCCAGGAGCAAGTCTGTACTCTGTTCATACACATCAAACACTCTGGCAGGACTAGGGGTATTATCTCTATAGAGAGCCCTGAACCTGGGTATTTCGTGCGTCCCATGCGTGTACCAACCTCGTCCCCAGCGTCCACCTTTGTCCCTTCGGTTCTCACCGACTTTAGCCTACCTATGGCATATGTTGTGAGTATTCACCCACAACAAGCTAACCACATAAGCAAATGACATCTAGGTCTCACGGTAAACTCATATCAATGGCATAATCAACTAGCGAGCAAATAATAATAAGTCTCAAACGTCAACACTTCAATCAAAACAATCATGAAGCAGTACGAACAGATGGTATCTCGCTAGCTCTTTCTGAGACCGCAATATATAAATATAGAGCACCTTCAAAGACCAAGGGTTGACTAAACATTGTAATTCATGGCAAAAAAGATCCAGTCACATTCATAGTCAATCACAGTTAAAAGCAAAGCATAAAAATGACAGAGGTGCTCTCTAATTGGTGCTTTTATAAGAAGAGGATGACTCAGCAGGAACATAAATAGACAAACCCTTAGCAGAGGGAAGCATTGATTTGCAGAGGTGCCAGAGCTCAAGCTTTTAAAATAGGGATAATGATTTTGGGTGGCATACTTTCATTGTCAACGCAATGACTAAGAGTTCTCACCATCTTCCACGCTACACATGCTATAGGCGGTTCCCAAACAGAAAAGTATAGTTTTGACTCCCCCACCACCAACCAATCACACTCCACGACTAACCGAGTACTCGGGTGCCGTCCATACCAAAATCAATCCTGGGGGAGTTCTGTTTTCAATTATCTTTTCGTTTTGAGCATGGAACTGGGCATTCTGATTACCGGCCCCTTTCTCGTGAATGATAGTGAATAAACACATATCGAGGATAACACGCCTAGCATGGAAGATACTGATAGCCCCCTGTCACCACATGAGCGATCCGGGCATGCAAACAGATTATTTCTTGAAGGTTTAGAGAGTGGCACATGCAAATTTACTTGGAACGACAGGTAGATACCGCATATAGGTAGGTATGGTGGACTCATATGGAACAACTTTGGGTTTATGGAAGTGGATGCACAAGTAGTATTCCCGCTTAGTACAAGTGAAGGCTAGCAAAGGACTGGGAAGCGACCAACTAGAGAGCGACAACAGTCATCAAAATGCATTGAGATTAACTAACATTGAGTGCAAGCATGAGTAGGACATAAATCACCATGAACATGAATATCATAGGGGCTATGTTGATTTTGTTTCAACTACATGCGTGAACATGCGCCAAGTCAAGCCACTTGAATCATTCAAAGGAGGATACCATCCTATCATACTACCTCATAGTCATCTCAACATTCATGTTGGCATCCAAGGCAAACCATTATAAGCTCCTCGCTAATTAAGCATGGCATCAGAAACTATGATCTCTAAGTTGTCATTGCAAACATGTTTCTCTCACAACAAAGCTGAATCAGGAACGATGAGCTAGTCATATTTACAAAAACAAAATAGTCAAGTTCATACCAGCTTTTCCAGGCTCAGTCACTTCATCATATATCGTCATTATTGCCTTTCACTTGCACGACCGAATGATGTGAACAATAATAAGAGTGCTCGTGCATTGGACTAAAGCTGGAATCTGCAAGCAAACACAAAGGAGAAGACAAAGTAATATGGCTCTTTAACAGATAAACAGGTATGCATGCGAGAGCCACTAAACATTGTAACCATGGTCTTCTACCTTGACCCAAAGAAAAAGAAAACTATTTACATGGGAAAGCTCCCAACAAGCAAAAGAAGAAAAAGAGAATCTTTTTGGGTTTTCTCAAACTAGACAGACACACGAAAAGAAAACGAGAAAAAAGAAATAAACTACCATGGATGATACAGTGGCAAAGTGTGAACACCGACGAACAAATTGAAAGCATAAGCAAGAATGTAAAGTCGGTGAGAAACACGTACTCCCCCAAGCTTAGGCTTTTGGCCTAAGTTGGTCTACTCCCATGGATGGTTCGGGCGATACCCAAAATCATAATGGGGGTCATACGGGAGCGCTGCAGCCACCGCCTGAATAGCTGCCTCATGGAGACGAGCAGCCTTTGCCTCCCTCTCATACTCCTCTGCCTCTCCTCTCGTTATGTAATATCTTCGTTTTACCTGAAAGTCAAAGAAGGTAGGAGCAGGAAAGGTAATATGGAAAACACGCTGCTGGTTAAATATCAAACGGTATAGGAGGGATTCATCATCCCTCTCAAGGAACTGAAAGCTATATGGAGCGGGGGATCTCCTTCGTGGATGGGTACTCCAAGAAAATTTTCTATGCGAGTGGCATAGATCCCACCAAATAAATCCCCTTCATTAGCATTATTATTCAGCCTCCTTGCTATAATAGCTCCCATGTTGAAACTTTTATCACCCGTTACTGCGCTCTTAAGAATACTAAGATCGGGTGCGCAGAGGTGACAATGCTCAATCTTTCCATTAATGCATCTCCCTATGAAGAGGGCAAAGTAATGCAAGGAAGGAAAATGAATGCTCCCCATGGTAGCCTGTGTAATATCTCTTGTTTCTCCGACAGTTATACCAGAGAAAAAAATCTCTAACCGAAGATTTAGGAGGATCATTGAGACTACCCCAAATAGGTATCTTGCAAATTCTATTGAAATCCTCTAAATTCATGGTATACGATTTGTCATAGAGATCAGACAGTACATATGTATCATGGCCAACTGAAAATTTGAATCTACGAACAAAAGAGGCAGTGAGAGCAACATACTGTTCACATTTATCGGAGATGAATTCTTTGAGTCCGACGTTGTGAACAAGTGTATCAAACTCGTCTTTGAAACCTGCCTCAATCATGAATTCATCAGAAGGCCATTCACATGGTTGTACTTGTGCGTTCCTCGGTTGGTAAGGATCGGGTTCCCGAATCGCAAGACGGGGACCTCTCTTGCTTGAGGAACCACCATGATAGTTTCTCCTGAACATCTTCCTTTTCTGAAATTTTTAGTGACCCAAAGGAAAAGTGAACAAGGCTCAACCAAACTCGTAGCAACTACTCCCTCAAGTGCCTAGAGGCCATATTACGCATCAAAACTACTTGGGACCAGCTAAAATTAGCATGCAAAACTCAAGAACAGGGTCACCAAGGCAGCAAAAATACGCGAAGTATAAGGCACTAGAGCAAAAACTAATTTGACCAATGGAGGAGTCACTTACCAAGGAGTAATTTCCCCAAAACAGTTTAGAGAATGGTGCTTTGAGCAAGGAAATCGAAAATCCCAACAAGAAGAGCAAGAACACGGGTTTGAGCTGCGAAACGATTTTTTCTGGAGGTAGGAGAAGCATATGGGACCTAGAATAAGTAGAGGGTGTGCACGTGGGCCCCACAAGCCTGGTAGGCGTGGCCAGGGGGGTGCCCGCACCTCCAGGGCTTGTGGCCCACTGGTGCAGCCCCCAGACTAGCTCTTCGTCTCAGTATTTTTCAAAAATTCCAGAAAAAATCATACTTGATTTTCAGGACGTTCGGAGAACTTTTATTTTCGGGGTACTTTTCCACGAGACGCTAAAAGCAGAAAACAGGGAAAACTAAACTAAATCTATCATTTTTCTTCTAAGCAACCAAAGGTGAAAGCTTGGAACAGAGGTTTGTGACTCCTCGATTCATCCATCTCATGGTCATCGTAAGAAATCCGTCAATGAGGTTGATCAAGTCTCCTTGACAAACTTTTTCGAATCGCAAAAGAGAACGAAGAATTTCCGAATAGTCACTAGGTTACCTCAATGAGGATGTGTATATCCCCAACAAGCAAATCATACTTCATCTTGACACGGGGAATAGGGCATTCAAAGCTCCCAATAAGAATCAATGATGTTTTTTCGATAGCATTGATGCAATGTACTCGATATTGTTTCTTCGAAAAGTGCACCGTATGCTCATTACCGTTGACGTGGAAAGTGACATTGCCTTTGTTGCAATCTATAAAAGCCCCTACAGTGTTTAGAAAGGGTCTTCCGAGGATGACCACCATGGCATCGTCCTAAGGAATATCTAGAATAACAAAGTCTGTTAAGATAGTGACGTTAGCAACCACAACAGGCACATCCTCGCAAATGCCGATAGGGAAAGCAGTTGATTTGTCGGCCATTTGCAGAGAGATTTCAGTGGGTGTCAACTTATCCAGTTCAAGCCTACGATAAAGAGAGAGAGAGAGGCATAACACTAACACCGGCTCCATGGTCGCATAAAGCAGTTCTAACGTAGTTGCCTTTAATTGAGGAAGTTATAGTTGGCACTCCGGGATCACCTAGTTTCTTAGGAGTTCCACCCTTCAAGGTATAGTTAGCAAGCATGGTGGAAATCTCAACCTCATGTATCCTCCTCTTATTAGTAACAATATCCTTCATGTACTTAGCATACGGAGACATTTTGAGCATATCTATCAAACGCATTTGCAGAAATACAGGTCTAATCATTTCAACAAATCGCTCAAAATCCTCATCATCCTTTTTCTTGGATGGATTGGAGGAAAGGGCATGGGTTTTTGAACCCATGGCTCCCTTTCTTTACCATGCTTCCTAGCAGCGAAGTCATTCTTATCGTATCTTCTATTCTTAGGCTGTGGGTTATCAAGATCAACACGTTCAATCTCCACATCCTTATCATTGCTAGGTTGAGCATCAACATGAACATCACTATTGATATTATCATTAGGCTCATGTTCATCACCAGATTGTGTTTCAGCATCACAGACAGAGACATCGTTTGGACTCTCAAGTGTAGCAGCAATAGGGTTGCTAGCGTGCAAGTTCCTATCATCTTTCTTCTTCTATCTAGGATGACTAGGTGCATCAGTGCTAACTCCTTGAGAATCTTGTTCTATTCTCTTAGGATGACCCTCAGGATACAAAGGTTCCCGGGTCATTCTACTGCCTCTAGTGACGACTCTGACAGAATTGTCATTCAACTCATTGAGCAAGTCATTCTGAGCTTTAAGTACTTCTTCTACCTGGGTAGTAACCATAGAGGCATGTTCACTCAGAATCTTAAGATCATTGACGTTTCTGTCCACACAAGCACTTAAATGACTAAGCATACGAGCATTCTGTTCCAATTGTCTGTTAACATAATCATTGTAACTTTGTTGTTTGGCAACAAAGTTATCAAATTCATCCAGGCGTAGGCTAGTAGGTTTATCAAAAGGAATATCACTCTCATCAAACCTACGCAGAGAATTTACTTCTACTACCTGTATCGGGTTATCAGGACCATGGATCTCTTTGATAGGTGGTAGATTTTTGACATCTTCAGATTTAATGCCTTTCTCTTTCATAGATTTCTTAGCTTCTTGCATATCTTCAGGACTGGGGAATATAATACCTTTTTTCTTCGGAGTTGGCTTAGGAGGTGGTTCGGGAATAATCCAAGCATTCTCATTGCACAAGATGTTATTCAGTAGAATCTCAGCTTGTTCTACGAGTCGTTCCCTAAAAACACAACCAGCACAACTATCTAGGTGGTCTCTAGAAGCATCGGTAAGTCCATTATAGAAGATATCAAGTATTTCATTCTTCTCAAGAGGGTGATCAGGCAAAGCATTCAGCAGCTGGACGAGCCTCCCCCAAGCTTGTGGGAAGCTCTCTTCTTCAGCTTGAGCAAAGTTGTATATTTCCTACAAGGCAGCTTGCTTCTTATGGGTAGGGAAATATTTTTCAGAGAAGTAGTAGACCATATCCTGGGGGCTACGCACACATCCAGGAGCAAGAGAAGTGAACCAAGTCTTAGCATCATCCTTTAGCGAGAAAGGAAACAGCTTGAGGATAAAGTAGTGGCGGATCTTTTCCTCACTCGTGAATAGGGTGGCTATATCGTGCAGTTTGGTAAGATGGGCTACGACCATTTCAGACTCATAACCGTGAAAATGATCAGATTCGACCAGAGTGATTAACTCATGGTCGACAGAGAATTCATAATCCTTATCAGTCACAAAGATAGGCGAAGTAGCAAACTTCGGCTCGTATTTCATCCTAGCGTTCAGAGATTTTTGTTTCCACTTGCGCAGTAAATTCTCAACATCATAGCTATCCTTACACACAAGAAAATCCTCAGCTATCTCTCCCTCCATAACATAACGCTCAGGCATATCAGGCAGTTCAGGCATACTAGCAGGTTCTACTTCAATAGTATCAGCAGTTTCAGAAGTATCATCACATCTAGCAGCAACTCTAGCAATTTGTGCATCAAGGGAACCTAGTGGAAAAGCAGTATCAAGCATAGCATCATCATAAGCATCATGGGCAGCAGAAGTAGCATCATCAAGCACATGTGACATATCAAGATTTCTAGCAGGAGGGATGTCACAAACTT